>NC_142484.1:50647575-50947575 GCF_049115385.1 Moschus berezovskii
CTGTCAATGACTCCTTAGTGAAGCTGGGGGTCTAAAATCGGCACCTGGCACCTGGCAGGTGTGGGAACCTGGGTTCACGTGCAGGCTGCACACATTCTTACTCACAGGTGAGACCTGAAGCAACCCAGCAACTCTCCATTTTTCTGTTTCTGTTTTTCTCTCTTCCCCTTGCCATCTCTGTTGAACAGATTCCCAGTATCAAGTGAGCAGCGTCATTGCAGCGTAATGTTTCCCCATCTACGGCAGGAGCATGTAACCCCAGCAGACCTCCCAATCGCCCCGAGATAACTGGGGTGCCCCATCACAACAGAAAGCAAAGAAACACGACATTCCCCGAGACAGAGCTGCCCAACAGCAGTGGGGACTATGGTCCACCAGACTTCCCAAGGGGACCCCCAGGGGCTTGGATCCCACACTGGGCCCCTCAGCTTGAGGCCACACTTGCGTTTCCACCATTCTGGGAGTCCTGGCAGAAGAAAGCCAGGCCACGGAAGGGGGATGGTGTGGCCGGCCTGTGGGACGCAGGGTAGGGCTGACTTGGGTCTGTGCTGGGCTCCATGTCCAGTCACCACCCTTGGAGTGTACAAAGTTCTTGGGATCATTGTAGGTTTTTGGCAAAAAGCAATGGAGCAGAAGTCACTTAGGATGGTTTTTAAGAAGAAAACCTCACTGAGGATTCACTCAGCACCAGCCTCGGCCCCTCGTGAGATGCAGACTCCCGGCGGTCATCCACTGCTGTGCCCATCGTCCACCAGGGCAAGGGGAGGCCCCCGGACACCGGGTGCCACGTGGGGTTCTTCCCCCACTTTGAGTGAAGGGCTGCATCCCCCTGGATGAACCCGGCCCACCCCTCCACCTCTGATGCTGAGGCCCCCGTGCCTCCCACGACCAGAGGATCCAGCCTCTCCCGGACCTCCGTGTCACTGCACAGACCGTGTCCGTGCGGCTTCAGCAGGCAGGTTGAGTCCTGTGCGGAGCTTCCCAGCTCGCTGGCCCCGCTGCCCACATCGGGGCCGGGCAGGAGCACCACGTGTCCACTGAATGAGTGCCGCTACATTGCCGGAGAAGATGATGAGGGGGAGGTGAAGGGGGCTGAGATCCAAGTGTCATTCCCTGATTCAGGCATCAGTGCGTATTGACTCATTTAACCTCATGACAAGACTGTGTGTCGGCGGGTGGGGGGTGGGTCCTGCCACTGGAGGACCTTGGAGCCGGCAAGTTCACTCTCAGTGTCCAGGGACAGCTGCAGCCGCTGGCCACACAAATTCATGCTCCCCCAGTTCTGGAGGCAGAAGCCTGTGATCAAGGTGGGGGCGGGGCTGAGCTCCTTCCAGAGGCTCCAGGGGAGTGTCCCTCTGGCCTGGTCCAGCCCTTGGGAGACCCCAGGCCTCCCTGGGCTTGTGGCCACATCACCCTGACCTCTGCGTCCATCTGCACAAACCTTCTCCCCTGGGTGGCTCTGTGCCTCAGATCACGCCCTCTTCTCTTCCAAGGACACCCATCATTGGATTCAGGGTCCACGTGCATCCCAGGTGATCTGGTGCAGCAGTCAGGAACTTACTTCCATCTGCCGAGAACTTTCATCGGAATAAGGTCACCTTGGCAGGCTGCAGAAGGATGGATGGCTTTTGGGGCCACCACTCAGCCCACTACACTTGTCATGAAGCCACAAGGCAGAGCCTCACTGGGCTTGGTGCAGGGAGCGTCGAAGAAGCAGGGCTCCAGTCCTGGGCTGCCTCAAGAACACACTTAGCATCAGGACACTAGGGCACAGGGACCAGATGGGCAAGGCTCAGAGGTGTGCTGGTGGGCGTGGGCTCACCTGCAGGGAGCCTGGAGCCTGACGTGACGCCCCAGGGCTGGGGGACACAGAGCATGGTTTGGGAATGGACACATCCCAGTACGGATGAGAGGAGGCAGGCCCAGGGGCTCAGGCCAGGGGAGCCCAGATCTTCCTGCTGCCCTCAAGGGGCCGGTCAGATGGGCACAGGAGGGAGCCGTGATGTCAGCAACCTGGGTCGGAGTCCTGGTCTGCTGCTGTGTTGTCTCTGGCGAGTGACTCAGCCTCTCTGAGCCCACCTTTTGCTCCTCTGCAAATCTTTGCCACACGTGACTATCTTCACAGTTGTGGGGAGTTCTTGGTGCTCTCAGCAGCCCCGCCCAACCCCGTGGCTGGGGCTATGCCGCCTCTCCACGACCTTGAGGCCGCTAAGACCACCCCTGCACAGACTCTCTTTGCAAAGAAGCTGGAGGCCGCTTCTCCTACCCCAGGAGCCCTGGGGCACCGAGACCCAAGAGGCAGCAATGCCTCTAGCCTGGGGGCTCCCGGGCAAGGGGTTGACCACATGGGGCACTGGGAGTGACTGTGGATGGCCCCATACAACCAACCCCGTCTTTTCTGTTACAGCCCAGGTTTATTTCTGTGTGCTCTGCTCAGCCGCACGCAAAGACCCAAAATATATTCCTCCGAGTCCGTGGAGATTTCTCTCGACGGTGGTTAATAAGCAGTGCCCGGGCCGGCATCCCTGGGAAAACACGCTCCGCTGTTTACATGAGTGACAGGGTCCCTTCCAGAAAAACATCTGGCCAGATCAGGAAAGGGTCGTGGGACTCACTGGACAAACAGGATGTCCTCGTTCTTATATACATGGGATGTTTTAAATGCTGGTACCCAACTTGACAGGAGCCTGCTCCTTGCGGGAAGAAACCGAGAGACGCTGGTACCCCCCTCCCCAGTCGGACTCCCCAGACGGCGGCTTCTGTCCGGACTGGCCCTGCGGGTGGGGAGTCTGGAGGCCACAGAACCGCAGGGGCCTCGAGGCTTGGCGTGGGCGTGGGGAGGGCCAAGGGGCTCTGGGAGGCGACAGGGTCAGGGCCCTTGCAATAGACTGCCACCAAAGGCTGGACAAAGACAAGAAGTAAGAAAACAAATGCCACACCTTAAAGCTGCTCAAGAGCCAAGAAGGCCAGAAGAGTGACCAGGCCTGCGCCGTCCAAGGTGGGGTGGGGGGGGAGGCCCGCCCAGCACAGACTGGATGGGGTTAAACCTCCGCTCTGGCTCAACTCACACGAACGGAGACCCCACCACAGTCACTCCTGGCACTTTCCTTTGCGAAGGAAGAAGGGAATCACAGAACAAGCAACACCATCCCCGTGGGGGACTCTTGGTGGTCGAGGACGCCAAGGGCCCCTCTGCGTCCTCACGGCTGCCTGAGCCTGTGTGTCGTGCGTCACGGTCACCCGTCTCCGCTGAGGGGAGGCCTCCGAGCTTGTTGGAAGGTTGGCCTCAGCGAGGCCGAGCTGGGGTCCCTAGCTGCCCCCAGAGGGCTCCCGGGCAGCACACCTCCCCAGCCCACCCTGAGCCCACAGTTGCCGCCCACCCCAGAGGGCCCCGTCACTGCCATCAGGGAATTAGGGGGTGCCGAGTGCTCAGACCCGAGGGTGGTGGGGGCGCCTCCATGACATCCTGTGTGCACCCCTCCTCGGCTCACGGTCCAGCAGGAGCTGTGGGGGGCGTGTGTGTATGGCAGGGACACACAGGACGGCTCCTGAGCACTGCCGGCCAGGAAGCCCTGGAGCCCCGGTGGGAGGCCTGGGCTGGACTTCTGACACCACAGGGGCCTGGCCAACCTCCCGTTCTCTGTGCCCTCGGCTTCCTCAGCTCCAAGGATAGCACCACCTCTCGGAGAGCCTCTGATGCCAGGGCTGCTCTGTGGGAGGGGTCGTGTTCTCCTCGAATGTGTTCAAGGCACGTGATGCCTGGTCAGTCCCTAATGACCGGCTGCATTCTTGGCAGCCCTGGGGCCTGACTGCTCTTCCTGTTGGCACCAGGGTCCCGCATGCGTGTGAGTTGGCAGGCCTGTTCCAGGCTGGGTCTGTCTGCTTAGGTGACAGACGTGCTTCCCGGGAGGAAGAGCAGCTGGCACGGAGTAGGCCTCATCCCCTCCTCCTGATCGGCGCCAGGACCAGCCTCCTTCTAGTTCCCGGATTGGGAAGACAGGGGCCCTTTCTGGGTCAACTGAACGTGTCATCTCATGGGAGCCTGGCTTTATGATATTTGCCGACTGATCCAGGGGGTTGGGGGGACAGTCCTGCTGAGCTCCTACTGTGTGCTCGCAGAGGATGTTCCCGCGGTCCTTCCTTGACTTCTGGCAGCATCCTCGGGTTCACTTGAATTCTCTTGGACGAGGAGGCTGGCTTGACCGCCACTGGGGGCTGACCCTGGCTTGCTCACGCCCGCCCTCCACCTGGACGGCTCCTGGAGGGGACAGGAAAGGGCTCAGTCCCTGGGCAAGGGAGGCCTTTCTGCACCGTGGTTCCTGCTGACCACATCTGCACCACCCTGGAGGAGCGGCTGTGGTCACTCGGGCACGGTCACATGGGTGCTGGCCTAAGCATGCCTTCTACACATCCTAGACATGGTACCCTCGACTGTCTCCAGTGAGCCAGACCCAGAACGTGGTCTCTGAGTTAACTGGGGCTGCAGGACTGGCTCGGAGAAGGCACTGGCAAGCCACTTCAGTACTCTTGCCTAGAAAATCCCATGGATGGAGCAGCCTGGTAGGCTGCAGTCTGTGGGGTCGCTAAGGGTCAGACACGACTGAGCAACTTCACGTTCACTTTTCACTTTCACACATTGGAGAAGGAAATGGCAACCCACTCCAGTGTTCTTGCCTGGAGAATCCCAGGGACGGGGGAGCCTGGTGGGCTTCCGTCTATAGGGTCATACAGAGTCAGACACGACTGAAATGACTTAGCTGCAGCAGTAGCAGCAGCAGGACTGGCTGGGGTAGATTTACCCCTCAGCTCTCGGCACAGGGTCTGGCTCCCAAGGCCTGGCTTGTTGAAAGAATAAAAGACATGTATTCATTCACAGGCCTGCTTTGATGATGGGTGGGTAGGTTACTCAGATCCACCCTCTCATGGTAAACAATTATTAAAAAAAAAAAAAAGTGTCACGCCTTAAAGTTGCTGAAGACCCGAGAAGACCCAGAGGAGCAACTGCCCAAGATGAGGGATCTAACAGAAGACCCTTCCCTCCCCATGGAGCCAGACTCCCAGGAGATGACACTTTCAGGTGACCCAGAAAGGGCCTCCCTCCTCCAGCCACGGGAATTACAAGGAAGGTGGTGCTGGTGCCGAGCAGGGGAAGAAGCAGGTGAAGACCCCAGTGGGTGCAGGCACATCAGCCCGTGACCGTGGTTCAAGGGGATCCTATCCATAACGCCCTCAGATGAGTGGAGAATGCAAGTGCCAAGTCTTTCTGGATAAGGGCACCTTCTTCCCAGGCTTGGGAACTGTCCCGTGGGTTATGGAAGGGTGGTGGCCAGTGGAGAAGAGCACCAGGCCCATCAGGATGAAAGACAGCTGGAGTAGAACCAGCAGAAGTGACCCCCTCAGCTTTGGGATTCTGAGACGATTAGATGCATAATAAATCTAATAAATCAGCTAAGCTCACCTCGTTTAGAGAAATAAACCTCAAGATAGAAAGGTCTTGCAAAGACAGGAAACCATTAAAGAAAACGACACAGCCAAACAGAACCAAATAAAAAGTGTCATAACGAGAAGCGAAAACACAACAGACACGTTTGAAGACACTTGACCTCTTCAGGAAAGGGAGACACGTGGGCACAGAGCAGGGGGCATGCTGATAATGTGTGCAGCCCCCTGCCCAACCCCCTGCTCTCCAGGAAGAAAAACCAACCCTGATCTGTAGCTGCATCATTTGCCAATTTCCGCGGTGTAAATACTCCCGCCGTGGCCTGATTCATGTACCAAAGGATTAACACCCTGCTGGCAGAATTCCCGATAAGCCAGAAAGAGCTGACTCTGGCACACTACCGGCCGAGAGACATGGGAGGACGTCAGAACCGCAACCCGAGGGGCACAGATTTCAGCCCGACTACCTGGGACCCGCGCAGAGCCGTCCTTGGGGAACTTAAAGACAAGACTCTTTAAACATGTCTGGAATTCACTTTATAACTTTGTCATTTCCTTCTCCAGTTTATAACAAGTACGCTTCCACAAAACCAAAAGAGGCCCAAAGGAAACCAGGTGGGGTGTATAAAAGCCTCAGCACTTAAGACTCAAGAGACATAAAAACTTTATGGGCAAAGAAATGCATGTGTAATGGTGGAATTATGAATAGAGATATGAATCGCTTCGGGACTAGACAATGGCCCCTGACACCTCATTGTAGGAGAGGCTCATGGCATAGGCACTAAGCCTGGGGGTATGAGTGAGATGGGGGCTGAAGACCACATTTTGTTGTTGTTCAATCACTAAGTCACGTCCGACTTTTTGAGACCCCATGGACTGAAACACACCAGCCTTCCCTGTCCTTCACCATCTCCCACAGCTTACTCAAACTCATGCCCCTGGAGTCAGTGATGCCATCCAACCATCTCTTCCTCTGACGCCCCCTTCTCCTCCTGCCCTCAATCTTTCCCAGCATCAGGGTCTTTTCCAATGAGTCGGCTCTTCACATCAGTTGGCCAAAGTACTGGAGCTTAAGCTTCAGCATCAGCCCTTCCAATGAATAATTTTCACGGTTGATTTCCTTTAGGATGGACTGGTTTGATGTCCTTGCAGTCCAAGGGACTCTCAAGAGTCTTCTCCAACACCACAGGTCAAAAGCATCAATTCTTTGGTGCTCAGACTGCTCTATAGTCCAGTTCTCACGGTTCAGGGCAAAGAGTCTGACACGAGGGCGCAGCACCCAAGTTCAAGTGCTGGTTCTGCCCCTGCCGGGCCCAGTGGCCTTGGTCTCCTTGCCCCACCTCTCAGAGCCTCAGTTCCTTCCCTCGGTAAAGGGATCTGACCCTGCACCACAAGCCGGGTCGGGATGCCCCCACAGGGTGGGGATGGGGGTTTGCGTCCAGGCTGACAAGTCCCCAAGAACACCTGCTGCTGCACTGTCCTTACATGCGGAGTTGTCGAAATTAGACTTGAGGTGCCTCAAAGTCGAGAACCCCCACCCCAATGTCCAGGCTATGAGGATGGACCCCCGCCCCCAACTCCATGCTCATCACCACACTTAGCCAAGTCGGGGAACTGTCTCGGACACCAGCTCATGCCCACAAGGCCTCAGCTGGAAACTGCAAGAAACACGTCCCTCTCCCCTGTCCCATGTCCATGGCAACCGTGCCCATCCCCCGGCAGGGAGGACGGGCCATCATCTCCATTCTACAGATGGAAAAACTGAGGTTCTGCGTGCGGAAGCCATGTGCCTGAGGCTGCTCAGCCCCCAGGAAGTGGTCAGGCTGGGTCTGGACCCGCATACGTGGCCTCAGAGGGGATAGGCGGGGTCTGAGCCTCCCTGGGAGCTCAGGAACCCTCACCACCTGACCGTGGGTCCTGGAGTCTAGTGTGGAGGCGGCTGCCATCCTCCGGCAGGCAGCTCCTCACTTGCTTTTCAAAAAACAACATCCACAAAGACAGGAAACAGATGCCGCCGTGGGCCACACCAGCTCCGGGGAGGAACGAGGAGAAACTACAGCCCTGGGGTGTGATGGCGAGCCCTGAACAGCAGCTTGAAAGCAAACTGACCTGGTAGTCTGCGGCCTTAACAATTCTGCCAAAGCTGGAGTCAAGTTCAACATCAGGCCAGTGCAGGCCTCCATCGTCCCCAGTACACAGCCGGGATTTTCCTGTGTGGCCTTCTCGGCAATGACCAGCGGACATAAATAATGCCCTGGCTCTGAGATTGGACTTGAAAAATGCTGATGGGTTTCAGTTACAAGGAAACATGCTGGCCCACAAGCTGCTCTTGTCCGTTTCCTAGGAACCCTGGCTGCTGACCCCAAAGCCATCAGAGGGACAGAAGAGTTGGGGGTGGGCGGAAGAGGCGCTCCTGCAGAAGGAAGGCCTGGACCACCTGCCTCCGGAACCTTCCCCCACCATTTCTATCCTGTCTGCTTTCCCAGGGGTCTCTGACATGACCCCCCTCCTGGACCCTCATGTGTGAAACTGACTTCGGGGGCCATCTTTTGGATCAAGGTGTCAGATCCTAATTTGACAACCAGGGTCCCTCTTGTGGGTGGCTGGGCAAGCAATTTTTAAGCTGAGTCCCTCTGGGCCCACGGTGCCTGGCAGAGCGTAGGGGGCAAGTGGGTCACCTGTGGTCACAGCCAGCCGGCCAGGCTCAGCCTCCATCCGTCCTATACATTAAGTTATGGGCACGTTTTGTCCAGACCCGCCACTCCCCCCTCCACTGGGTTCCCGGCCCAGGGCACCCAGTATTGTGTGCGGTATCACTCTGGATAACCCAGTGATGTAATGACTTCTTTCCCAGGTGGTTCAGCAGAAAAGAACCCGCCAGCCAATGTAGGAGATGCAGGAGACCTGGGTTCGCTCCCTGGTTCGGGAAGATCCACGGGAGGAGGAAATGGCAACCCATTTCAGTATTCTTGCCTGAAAAATTCCACGGTTAGAGGTTCTTAGGGGCTGGAGTTCACAGGGCTGCAAAGAGTTGGACACGAATGAGCAACTGAACATGCACACGGTCGTGTAAACACTGCTGTTGTCTCTGTTTGACAAATGGTGAAGCTTCATTGCTGTTGCTGTTCAGTCATCAGATTTTGTCTGATTCTGGACTATACACTCCATGGAATTCTCTAGGCCAGAATACTAGAGTGGGTAGTGTTTCCCTCCTCCAGGGGATTTTTCTGACTCCCCACATACTGTAAGACTAAACTTGAGAATTCTTGTTTTTTTTATTTCATTTCAAATAGCCTTTGGGTATCTGAAAGGACAGTGTAGGTACTTTCAAGATGTCTTCTACAAAACAAAGCCCTTTTGGCAAATGTGGTCATAATACCCAGGTAGATGTTGCTGTTTTAAGTGTCACATCACAGCCAGAAGCAAATTCTGAGCTCTTCCTCTGGCAGAAGCAAATTCACAAAATAAGCCAAGAAAGAGAGCTGGAAAAACAAACCACACCAACAACCAGAAAAGCATTCCTCACGAGACAAAGCTAGAAAAAAACCCAACATCCTTGTGCCCCAAAAACCCTCTTGGAAATGAATGTTCAGGAAGGAAGAGATGAAACATGTCAAGTTCCAGAGAGGCAATGCCCATAACCAGTGTAGTTTAGAGACGGCCTGACCACTCAGATGGTTTACACCAATGTAAACCCTTTGCAGACAGCAGTGACTGATGGTCGTCACCGCAGTAAGTGTTTAGTCTGGTGACAACCTGTCCTGGGCACCACATAAGGGAGCAGACCTGGTTCTCTTCCTTCGTCCCACACCATTCACTCATGAAGGCAGCTCAGGTGCTACCTTGCCCTGCCTGCCTGCCTGGCTCACCCATGAGCTGTGACCACCTCCAGGGAAGGACTCCGCCTTCTCTTCTCTGTGCACCATGAACCTGCACACAGTGGGCCTCCAGAACCTCAGGAGACTCATCCCACCTCCACTATAGCCAGAACCCTCCCCAGGCATTAAAACAGCTGTGGAGTCACTTTGGCCCAAGCCCTGGTTACGGATCCCTGGAGCCTACTACAGCCTCTACAGTGTGATCAATCAGGTCCTTTATACACAGATTCCCGCCTGTCAGTTCTGAGCTTTGGATTCATTGTCACTCTGTCTCTCCCCTGGCAGCAAGGTGGGCCGCGATGCAGACAACGGAGCTCATGAGCTGAGTTTCAAAGGACAGCGATGGATGTGCAACCTGTTGCAAACTAAAGGAGGGTCCCTGCATGTCTCAGAAAAGGCCTCCGGCGTGCAGGTGTGGAGGAGGGCCCCCACGGTGCAAAGGAAAGAGAGGTACTCAGGGGCAAAAGCTCTTGGCCTCTCCTGTAGCAGCTCCAGTTGGTAGCTCGTGAACAGTAGACAGCCAATGTGGTCACATGAGCGTGACTCTTATTCCCTCACAAAGCAAGAGAAAGGGGGCAGGGTGTGGGAGTACCCGGAGGGTGTGGTGGGGTGTATGGAGGGAGGTGTCCCTCCTCTCTTCAGTGCAAATTGCTTTTGTGAGTCTCAGACCTGCCAGAAGGCAGTCACCAAGTCAGGTCCCCACAGTATCCAGTGTGGGCCGGATGCCTTAGCCCCTGTCACATGGACAAGCCACACCATTTGGCTTCCCTGAGTTCCAACAGTAGGATCTGGGGGCTTTTGTCTAGGTACACGCTTCCTTGCTGTAGCTGTGCTACCCCCTTCTTTGAGCCCCAGTTTTGTCCTCTAGAAAAAGGACATCGATTGCTACCTTAGCAGGTTGCTACCTTAATCCCGTGAAGACTACTTAGGGTAATCCTACAATTAATAGCTGGCCTTAAGAGATACTGGGCTTCCCTGATAGCTCAGCTGGTAAAGAATCCTCCTGCCATGCAGGAGACCCCAGTTTGATTCCTGGGTCAGGAATGCTGATCCGCTACAGAAGGGACAGGCTACCCACTCCAGTATTCTTGGACTTCTCTTGTGGCTCAGCTGGTAAAGAATCTGCCTGCAAAGCAGGAAACCTGGGTTCAATCCCTGGCCTGGGAAGATCCCCTGGAGAAGGGAAAGGCTACCCGCTCCAGTATTCTGGCCTGCAGGATTCCATGGACTGTACAGCCCATGGGGTCGCCAAGAGTCGGACACGACTGAGGGACTTTCACTTCACTTTCAAGAGACAGGACCTAAATCCAGATTAAACTGGAGTCTCCCAGTGTCATCTGGCATTTCTTCCCTGAAGCCAGCCAAAACCCACACAGGTGCATTTCCAGGGTCTCCACTTAGGCAGCCTGACAGAAAACCCAGCGTGGTTCAAACAAGCTGACAGACAAGCAGGAGAGGACTCACGGGCAGACGCCTTCCCTCCGGGTCTCAGGTGGAGCTCGGGGACCACAGCAGAAACCGGCGCTCTCAACCCGGGGGCTCAGCAGCGTCCTCCTTCTCAGGCCGGCGGCTCTGCCCCGGCGGGCGCGGGAAGGCCACCAACCGCCGCAGGCTGCACTCACGCCCCTCCCACTGCTGTAGCCTGACCTCTCCCGGCCCCACCCCTTCCGGCGGAACCAGAGCTCCTCTTCCCTTGATTCCAGCCTGAGGGCCGGCCCTGGGCCCCGATTGGTCACCGCCCCAGCCCTGAGCCAATCACGGTGGCCAGGGAGGATGGAACACACCGATTGGCCAGGTCCAGGTCATGTGACCACACTCTCCAGGACACGTGTGAGCTGCTCTCCCCGTGTCAGGGGCGGAGACAGTGCGGTGCACACAGCGCAGGGCTGAGAGTCCAGTGACTGTGTCCGTGTGCTGTGTCCTGGGACGTGCCTGCACTTCCTCTCTACATACCGCTGTGCCCTCTGCAGGAAAAATATTCATGACACACCTCTTCCCTTCCCAAGCGCTGTTTCATGCACCCACATTCAAGGGAGCAAGACCTCCTGTTTGAAGGTAGGTTTGGAGATCCTCTCTTAACCTCTGGGCTTGTTTCTTGTATCATGTTAGAATAATTTACTCAGTCTAAAAGCCCCCACGAGCACCGCCACATGCTGCTTTGCCTATTCAGGATTCTTAGCTGTTCTGAGTCGGAGAAGGCAATGGCAAGCCACTCCAGTACTCTTGCCTAGAAAATCCCATGGATGGAGGAGCCTGGTAGGCTGCAGTCCGTGGGGTCGCTAAGGGTCAGACACGACTGAGCGACTTCACTTTCAGTTTTCACTTTCACACATTGGAGAAGGAAATGGCAACTCACTCCAGTGTTCTTGCCTGGAGAATCCCAGGGACGGGGGAGCCTGGTGGGCTTCTGTCTATGGGGTCACGCAGAGTCGGACACGACTGAAGTGACGCAGCAGCAGCAGCAGCAGCTGTTCTGAGTAGAAGGCATGGCCCAGGGGCTTCCCGAAGGGAAGCACATGAGAGGCTGAATCACTGAATCACTTTGCTGTACACCTTGCACAAACAAATCATTGTAAATCAACAGTACTTCAATTTAAAGAAAAGGTATTCTCTCATCAAAAATGGTTCGAAATTTTGTCAAGTTTTTCCTTCAGTTGGTTTTTGGTATGTGTCTATTTGGTTTGGTGGTATTTTTTGAGGTAGGGATCCAGCTTACCTTCCCACATGGATACCAAATTGTCCCTTTGGGAAGATTCGTTTGTCCTTTCTCCTGGAAATGTCCTTTCTGCTTTTACACATTAAGAAGCTTTTTAGAAAATGCCACGTATCAAGAACTTTAGATCTTTGGTAGTTTGTGCAGCGCCCCAGAGGCATGTCTCTCCTTCTGTGTCTTCTCTCCGCGTCTCACCATTGCCAGTTTCTAGTGCGCACGGGTGCCCTCAGAGGGTTCTCTGCAGTGAACTGTATTTCTGTGAGGACAGAGGATGTGAGCACGGAGGAGGGCCTGCGTCCCCAGTGACCGTGTGGCCGTGCTCAGCGACCCCGATATTGAGTCTGGCTGCGACTTCCTGTGGCAACCTCTGCGTTTATTCCTCTTGGTGTCTGGATACACAAAGCGGTGCTGGTCGATTGGGGCTTGGGTCCCTGGGTCCAGCAGTGGGGAGATACACCCACAGCCTGCGTTTCCATTTTACTTTCCTCCTGTGGGCTCTGCTCAGCTAGCGTGGTGACTTTTCATTGTAATCCCTGTGTGTAACCTTTGGTTAGTTTAAAATTGCTCATTATCTGGTAAATATAATAATAGTGAGGATGCAATGAAATAATGAGTATAAAAGGAATTTCTAAGACAATAAAATTAAAACATAAACATATTGATTTATGATCAATATGGTGATTTCACTAATGCATGTGCAAACATCCAATGCTATTTCTCAGTATTTGGATATCTGCATGAGACATGCACTCTTCAGAAAGTTGTGTGTACACGTTTCTGTTAACCAGCATGAGAGCCAGTGGAAATCGGCACACACATCCCTGGAGAGGTCTGTACCCTCGTTGCCATGGGATGCCCTCACCCAGCACAGGTGCCCGTTGGTCCCCAGAACAAGACACAAATGCAGTTTGCTCAGCCACACTGACAGAGCATCACTCACACAGGGATCCCTTGAGAGAGGTAGAAACAGACTTCCAGTGGAAGCACCACAGATCTGGTCCCTGAGGTTCTAGGGATGTATCTGCACAGTGTGTTCACAGGGAAATACACTCACAGTTGAGAGTCTGACCACACACATCCATTGTTCACTGGTTCAACCGTGGTTTTAGTGCTTTCCTGAGAAATGCAGTTGGCTGTCGGTATTCATGGATGCAGACATAGAGGGCCAACAGTACTAAGCCATTTACTGCAAGAGACTTGAGCATTCTGATGCCCGTGAAGTTCCCGGAACCAGTCCTGGACTGTACTGATAAAGGCCTAAATAATCTAAAATTTGTTGGACTACTATTATCTTTAAAACAAATATTTAGTATGAATCAGACAGTGTCTGAAAAGCACACTGTTTTTTTTTAAAATGATAAAGCCAGAAAAGAAAAATTTAGGCATGGTTTTTAAAGTAGTTTTGGGATAGAGTTATAGATGGGGCATATGCATACATGTAAGAAAATCAACGTATTTTCATTGCCGCTTAAACTGCACATGCTGTGCTATTTTGGTGAGAAGGGGTGAATGCCTTCTGGTTTACTGCCTGGTGGGTCACAGGGAGCAGTGATGACCAGTGTGCCTGTCCGGGGGCTTTGGCAGTTTCTGGGGTTCAGGCCTCTCCCTGATCTGCAGCAAACGGACAGATGGGCCTTCTGCTCCCCTGACTGAAGTGGTGCTGAGCTTGACTGATGAAGTCGCTGGTCTGTTTCCTTTTCCTGAGCAAACCAAATTGAGCCCAGCCCCCTCTGCAGAATCAGCACCCGTTCTTCAGAGATCTGTTCTCTGATTCAGAGATTCAAAAGAAGGAATGTTCCCATGGGAGATGACTCATTGGTATGAAAAGCAAGCTTGGGAACTGATGTTAGCAGATGGTGAAGATGGATGGGCCGGTTAATAATTTATGAATCTAATAATCGTGTGATGCATTATTTTGATAATAAGAAACATATTAAAGCCTTAGTATTTATATAAGTTGCCTTGTACATTTAAAAACGGAAAAGTCATCTAGATTAGCCCTCTGCTTTAAGATCTCATCTTCACGATGGGGTGACACTCAGGTGAGGACAAGTGGGGAAGGTTAGCAGGAAGAGTTTATCCAATCTCATGGGCAGCTCAGGGCATCAGACAGATGAAGTCAGTTCTGAGAAGGCCAGGAAGTCAGGGCCACCGGAACTGAATCCATGCTGTTCACCCAAGCACTGCTTCTCGAGTAAAAGGTTTCTCTTTTGTCAGAATGATTTTCATGGTGTGTTGTGAAGGCAGTGGCCATGGATGACTGAGAACCTTGGTGAAGCCATGTAAACACTCTGGCTGCTGTTCTGAGGCATCGGTGTTTCAGATGAAAGTTTCCTGGCTCAGCAGAGGGGTGGCCAAGGACCTTCATGGCAGCAGGTGATGGTTAGACTGCCTGGATGACAGGGATTCCTGTTTGTGTGTCATCTGCTGGTCTTCTTATGCTACTGTTTGTGTGAGCTGAGCACACAGCATGCTCCCTGATGATGGGAGGGCAGCAGGCTGTCTCCCTTGTATGAATGCAGTCAGGCTACTCTGTTCTTCCATTCATTCTTGGGAAGATGTCTAACCGGGTGTGTGTGTGCGTGTATGTGTGTGCTGGCAGTGCACGGCTGTGATCTGTGCCATACCCAGGAGTGCCAAATGCTCCTCTTGTGGCGGTCGAGCTTTGATCTCCACAAATTGTCCATTGGTGTATTCCCTGTAAACCACTTTCTTGTACTGAGAGCCGATCCAGTTTTCAGTGTGGTTCATGAATATATCTCCATGTCTGCAAATCAGAAGCAACAGGAATTAAAGTTGTTAGAGGGAAGAAAAACTTTGAGTGCTTCTGCATGATTTGGAGGTGTCGGCACTGGAGTAGTACTTCCAAAACCTGACTCTGATCAGGCTATCCCTGGGGAGCTGGTCCTTTACATCAGGCTTTGTGGAAGTGGGGCCAGGAATCTGCATTTGAAAGCATCTCTGGGGCTTTAGATGTGGCAGTCCAGTATTGGCCTACGGTCCACTCTTGGGCACCACTGCTCTAGAGCCCTGCTGGGACACAGAGAACAGACTTGTGGATGCAATGGGGGAAGGAGCTGCTGCTGCTGCTGCTCAGTCGCTTCAGTCGTGTCCAACTCTGTGCGACCCCACAGACGGAAGCCCACCAGGCTCCCCCGTCCCTGGGATTCTCCAGGCAAGAGTGCTGGAGTGGGGTGCCACTGCCTTCTCCGAATGGGAGACGGAGAAGGCAGGACAAATTCAGCGAGTGTCACTGACACACATACACATCACCGTGTGTGAAATAGGGAGCTGATGCTGCATAGATAACCAGCTGGCTGCTCTGTAACACGGGGGTTAGTTTGATGCTCTGTGATGGCCTGGAGGCACCAATGATGGGGAGAGAGCGGTGAGGGAGACTCGAGAGGGAGGCGATATATGTATACTTACAGCTGATTCATGTGCGGCAGAAACCAACACAACGTTGTAAAGCAATTAGTCTCAATTTAAAAGAAAACAAAACCCTGCTGGGTGCTGCATAGGGCCAGACTTAGTCAGAGACTCCTAAAGGCACTTTGAGATTACATTCTCCTGGGACCAACCAACCTCAGGAACATGTTCACCCATGCACATGCGCACACCCCACCACCGTGCATTCCTTCAGATTTCATATGTTGTTCTGTACCCTGCTATGTTTCTCCACGGTAAAGATCTCAAGAAAGTCTGTGGGTTGTGTATGGCGCATATGCGTGCGTGCAAAGTCTCTTCAGTCGGTTCTGCTCTTTTCGACCCTATGGACTGTAACTCACCAGGCTCCTCTGTCCACAGGATTCTCCAGGCAAGAACACTGGAGTGGGTTGCCATTTCCTTCTCCCTGGGAAGGGCTACCCATCCAGGCAACCCACTCCAGTATTCTTGCCTGGAGAATCCTGTGGACAGAGGAGCTTGGAGAGCTGCTGTCCATAGGGTCGCACAGAGTCAAACACGACTGAAGTGACTTAGCAAGCATGCATGCGTGCGTGCATAGGAGAAGGAAATGGCAACCCACTCCAGTGTTCTTGCTTGGAGAATCCCAGGGACGGGGGAACCTGGTGGGCTGCCGTCTATGGGGCTGCACAGAGTCAGACACAACTGAAGCAACTTAGCAGCAGCAGCCCTTCCCAAGGGATGTTCGCAACCAAGGGATCAAACCCAGGTCTCCCACATTGCAGGCATATTCTTTACTGTCTGAGCCACCAGGGAAGCCCAAGAATACTGGAGTGGGTAGCCTACCCCTTCTCCAGCGGATCTTCCCAACCCAGGGATTGAACCAGGGTGTCCTGCATTGCATGTGGGTTCTTTACCAGCTGAGCTACCAGGGAAACCTGGTGAATCTTTGAATGAATTTTAAATCATCCTACCCTTGAGGCAAATCTTTTAAAACTGAGGAGTGATTTTGTTTCTTCATTTATCCACAAGGTGGCACCATTATACTCTTTCCATGAGCCTGAACCCTCAAAACAGACCGAGTAAGAAAAACAGAACAGGCTACGATTCCTAATAGCTGGTGTAGAGGAGTTGGTGGGGGTCATAACCACAGAAGGTGCATGAGGGCTGGGGAACAGAGGGCAAGGGAAGTGTGATAATAAATATCAAAGAGGTACAGGGCATGAACGTCAGCATGGCATGGTGATGAGACCACGGATTTGTCCTTCAAAAAGGTCAGTGTTCAACTCCACCTCTGCCAGTGACTGAGTGAACCAGCCCTCACCTGCATACATGGGGCGGTGCCACCCAGGCAGAAGGTGCTAACCCCAGGGAGGAGGCCTGCAGGCCTGCCCTCCAGACAGTTCAGCCCTGAAGGCCCGGCCGGAGGGCACCCGTGCTCAGCAGCGCGCGAGGTCCTTGAGCCCGCGGATTCCTCTGTGTTCTGCACGGGCAGCGGCTCCACAGGAGGGCCAGCCTCGCGGACGCTCTGGGGACCAGGCCAACAAGGGGACCTGCCCTTCCTGCCCAGCCCAGGGCTCTCCGCTTTCCCCGCCCCTCGGGTGTCCCGGCGGCCAGTGACCGCCGGCGGCCCCCCACCCCGCCCATCTACAGCGCCCCCCAGCTCTGCGCAGCGGCCCTGCGTCTCCGCATCGCGTCCCCCGGGTCCCCGGGAGGCGAGCCCCTGCGCTGACCTGCCCCGCGCTCGCTCAGACCCACGCGCGGGGCCCGCCAGCCTCTCGGAGACCACACTGGCTTCAGACCGCTCCCTCGGAGGGGGCCGGCGACTTCCCTAGGCTTTCGTGTTCCTGGGTGACATGTCTATCCGCCAGGACACGGCAGACAGCACCCGGGCCCTTTTAGGTTCTGCGTTTGCCGAATATCCATGCCCGTGTGCGAACCCACCCCGGAGACGGCGTTGGCTCGGCCTGTGGTACCTTTCCCCTCCTGCGTCCAAGTGCTGCTTTTCGAACTCCCAGTTTTTGTTAGGGGCATAATCCCATTCTACCTCTTCAGCGGCGATGTAAAAGGTTCTTATCATCCCATAGGGCTGTTCAGGAGGGTCCTTATTGCCACAGCTCCTGACCTCATATATCTGATGCATGCCTCTCGCCAAGTGGTGCAGGGTGGAGCAAAAGACCCTGAAGACGCCTGGAAGAGAAATGGCTTGGCGTTCAGAGCGATGCTTGAGCGTTTGCTTTTGGTTTGCTAGCAAACCTCCGTAATTATTACAAAATAACCGGTCAGGTGGATTTTTAAGATATCAACCCTCTATAGCATTTAAAAATAGGACCCTAAGAGGAATAAATTACTTGTAAATATATTTACGTATGGGGGAAAATACCATCTGAAACTCATCTGTCATGTCCAAAAACAAAAGAAACTTGTAAAGTTGCTGCCAAGAAATGATTTCTCTGGGTCTCCCCTATTGTACACACCTATTAGAGGATAGTCACTCCTGGAAAAATCATTGATATGTATCTTCTCCCAGCCCAGTTTAAAGGAACTAATTACTTGCCTAGACAAAGTTCAAATTAGGTCAATCTTCTGAAGTCATGGCTTTTGCCCTGAAGGTTTTCATAAGCTATAAGGTGCAATATACAAATAAACTATTACTCTTAAAGCTAAATGTATGTTTTTCATTAAGCCCTTGAGCAGAGGAGGGTCTCATTTCCAGTGGTAGGTCTACATCATGCCAGATGAAAAGGAAACAGAAACAGCAACCATCATATCTGACTGAGAACCATATGATTTTTTAAGCTGAATTTTCTAGATGCCTTGGCATCAAATATGCATATTTTAATTAAATTCACCATAAAATCATCATACAAAATCAAATTATTGGAAGATGTTAACTCAGGGAAATTATTGGATCAACAAATCTCCTCTAGTTGACTCTGTTCTCAGAGGTGAATGAGAGTGTGGGTCTCATTAACTATCTTCAGTGCACAGAGATAGCATCTATCATGTCTAAATATTCCCAAATTATCCCTTCCGGATGAGCCCAAACCATTGGTTCATAGGGTACCCTAGCACGCTCAGGCAGAAACAGTGACCCTCTGTAAAAACAAAGAGAAGACCCTTCTGACAACAGAGGTGGCCAGACCTTCCCCTGCCTGTGCTGGTCTCCAGGCAGCCCACTATTTGTATGCTCATCATCCCTTCAACAGAGGAAGAATTTTCTTTTCTAAGAATAAAGAGGCGCTTAAAGCCTTGATTATGGTGATATGCTCACAGATGCATACCATTTCCACACTCATCAATTTACATGTATTAAATATACAGCTTTTTGTGTTTCAGTCATACATCAACAAAGTGGTTTTAAAAAGGAAAGATCGAAGAGGAAATGTCTGACTTCCAGCTGACAGGCTACTCTACCCATGTTTGGGCACTCCTTTCAGCTTAGAGGGTGGGGCGGCAATAGGTGAAATGACTCAGCTTTTCAGCACTCGCTGATTTATACTCACTGCCAAACATAAACGGGAAAGCATTGTCATGTAGCTCTTTAGAAGCCTGGAGGGCCCATGAGTAAGTAACCATGTCCCTAAAATTATTCCAGCCATCTCTAGCTTTGAATGCTCTTTCTATGGATTAAAACTATTTGGCTGTTTCCCTTTTGTCCCCTTTCTGGTCTTGAAGAGTGAATTTTTTAAAAGTAATTGTTCCAAAGGCATCCCTTGGGGTGATTCATAATTGATCAATCAATTAACATAGAAAGGTTGAATACTAGAAGCTTACAAGGCAAGGATGGAGCTCCTAGTCTGAGGCAGTTCTTTGGCAAATGTTTTGAAGCTCAAGCCTCTTTTTTTTTTTGCTTTTATTTATTATTTATTTTTAATCGATGTATTTTATTTGGTAGGTAAGTCATGGAGACTTTTCCTCTCTCAAACAGATAACTGAATCATGGAGAAAAGATGCATTTACACTGACAGCAGCCAGAAGTGAATGTTGAGGCGGGGTTAGGTGGCTCCCAGGGTCCATATGTTTTCTATATATGTCTTTCATGACTAAAAATTTTAGATTTGTCTCAGGTAGAAATGTTTAATGTGTAAAGAGGTGACGTAAGTCATATTTACTACTTGTTAATAGAAAAGAGTAGCTTTGAAGAGCTCTATCTGCTTTTCTCTTTGAATTTTTTTCCCTCAAGTCTCAAATTCTTAACCAGTGACAGAGAGTGGCATCTACAATGCAGTTCCAGTGTGACAGAAAGAAGTAAATACCGATTCATAAAGGAGACAGAGCAGGCAAGTACTTCTCTTGAGTAGCATACTGGTTTCATTTTAAGACCAATGAAAAAGTTGGTTTGGAGAAACACGTTGAATATCCACAGCATTTACTAGTCTTCTTTTTCATCAGAGAGTATATGTTGCCAAATATTACTCTTTATCTTTTATTAAAATGCCCCAGTGACCTAATTAACTTGTTAATCTCTAAAAGAAGGGATGGGTACTGGCACTTCGATGGGCTCTCCATGGACTCTGGATCCAACACAGCTTGCTTTCTGGGCACCCAAGAGAATGACAATAGGCAAGTCCCTGTTTGGACTCATCAAGAGACCACTATCAATCTCTTGAGAAGGGAGACAAGTTCACATCTACAACCTGGAAGCAACCACCAGGCTGCTCATGTCTGGTTGATGCTTCCGAGCAGCAACTAAAATGAAGTTTGTGTTTAAAGAGAATAAACAAGCAAACAAAAGTACTCTTTCTTGGAGCTGAACTGTTCATGGATATAAATCAAGAGCATTCTCCTAGAATTTGTGAGGCCAGGTCATTTAGAGGACTCCTGCTTCTGCTTTCTGGATGTTATTAGATGCTTTTCCTCTGTCCTTCACATTATGTGTTTGAAATACAATAGTTAGGATTCTCTGATTCTACTCAAGGCTCTGTTTCCTTCTGCACCCCCAGAAATGCCCAGATTCAACCAGTTTCTTCTGGGGGAAGACCCTAAGAATACCTGCCTGAAGATAGGAATCTGGTCACCTGAGCTGGCCCTGCCAAGTTTACCTGCACGGTCTGGCTGCATGAATGCCGTTGTGGAGACATGCGGAAACAGCGCCAGAGAGTCCCGGTGAGTCCCTCGTAGGTGGATGGTGTTCCCTTGAAAATAAACTCCATGCATGTCCGTGTCGGTGCCCATTCCAATCAGATGCCAGGAGACTCTATCCATTTTGCACATGGTTAGGCCTGGCTGGTTGCCATTCATATAGCCATTAATAGCTAAATGGAAGGAAAAGGAGAGCAGAGCCCACTATTATTTTGTAGATGTGCTGAAAACACATCACCTTAGTGGAGGATTATCAGTGCATATGGAGGCAGTGGTGTTCAAGTTAAAAATTTACAGAAGATCCTATTATCAGAGAATAAAGAGTACTAGGAAAAACTCAGGTGGTATATCAAATTTAAATGGAGACTGAAATTAATAATAAATAATGAAAATACACTAAAACTGTGAAACTGTTCTATATAACAATGTATACACAGGACATGAATTCTAAGAATTAATAAGAAATAAACAGGTTGTTTTCTGAAGCAATTTTTTTCTGACAAAATTATTTGATAGCATTATATCATATCCTTCATTTCATATTTTGGTTTGGAGATTATAAAGAGTATCATCCTTGAAAAAATATTTACAGATTTCATGAATTTCCCCAAAGTCTTTTTTTTAAACTCTTGATATGGAAGTCATTTTCTTTTCAGGCTCTTATCCTGTCATCTCCCTTGTTAAGTGTCTTTTCCTCAGTTATTCATTTAATTCTGTCACATCCTCATTTGCCAATGGCTTTGCATTTCATTCTAGAAGTTATCAGACATCCCTTCAATGATTTTATGGATCTTGCATCACTTGAAAGACTTGCAATTGATTGACATTATATTTGCATGTCAAAGCAGTGAAGAGGGATTTGAGGAGTGGGGAAGGGACACTAAGTTTTAAGAGGTTCAGTCAGTCAGTTCAGTTGCTCAGTCGTGTCCGACTCTTTGCGACCCCACGAATCACAGCACGCCAGGCCTCCCTGTCCATGACCAACTCCCAGAGTTCACCCAAACTCATGTGCGTCGAGTCAGTGATGCCATCCAGCCATCTCATCCTTTGTCATCCCCTTCTCCTGCCCTCAATCTCTCCCAGCATCAGACTCTTTTCCAGTGAGTCAACTCTTCGCATGAGGTGGCCAAAGTATTGGGGTTTCAGGTTTAGCATCAGTCCCTCCAATGAATGGGGTCGCGGAGAGTCGGACACGACTGAGCAACTGAACTGAACTGAACTCCAATGAACACCCAGGACTGATCTCCTTTAGGATGGACTGGTTGGATCTCCTTGCAGTCCAATGGACTCTCAAGAATCTTCTCCAGCACCACAGTTCAAAAGCATCAATTCTTCGGTGCTCAACTTTCTTCACAGTCCAACTCTCACATCCATACATGACCAGTAGAAAAACCATAGCCTTGACTAGATGGACCTTTGTTGGCAAAGTAATGTCTCTGCTTTTTAATATGCTATCTAGGTAGGTCATAACTTTGCTTCCAAGGAGTAAGTGTCTTTTAATTTCATGCTGCAATCACCATCTGCGGTGATTTTGGAGGCCCCCAAAAATAAAGTTTGACACTGTTTCCACTGTTTCCCCATCTATTTTCCATGAAGTGATGGGACCAGATGCCATGATCTTAGTTTTCTGAATGTTGAGCTTTAAGCCAACTTTTTCACTCTTTTCTTTCCTTTCATCAAGAGGCTTTTAGTTCGTTTTCAGTTTCTGCCATAAGGGTGGTGTCATCTGCATATCTGAGGTTATTGATATTTCTCGCGGCAACCCTGATTCCAGCTTGTGGTTCTTCCAGCCCAGCGTTCCTCATGATGTACTCTGCATAGAAGTTAAATAAGCAGGGTGACAATATATAACCTTGACGTACTCCTTTTCCTATTTGGAACCAGTCTGTTGTTCCATGCCCAGTTCTAACTGTTGCTTCCTAACCTGCATATAGGTTTCTCAAGAGGCAGGTCAGGTGGTCTGGGATTCCCATCTCTTTCAGAATTTTCCACAGTTTATTGTGATCCACACAGTCAAAGGCTTTGGCACAGTCAATAAAGCAGAAATAGATGTTTTTCTGGAACTCTCTTGCTTTTGCCATGATCCAGCGGATGTTGGCAATTTGATCTCTGGTTCCTCTGCCTTTTCTAAAACCAGCTTGAACATCTGGAAGTTCACAGTTCACATATTGCTGAAGCCTGGCTTGGAGAATTTTAAGCATGACTTTACTAGAGTGTGAGATGAGTGCAATTGTACGGTAGTTTGAGCATTCTTTGGCATTGCCTTTCTTTGGGATTGGAATGAAAACTGACCTTTTCCAGTCCTGTGGCCACTGTTGTGTTTTCCAAATTTGGTGGCATATTGAGTGCAACACTTTCACTGCATCATCTTTCAGGATTTGAAATAGCTCAACTGGAATTGCATCACCTCCACTAGCTTTGTTCACAGTGATGCTTTCTAAGTCTCACTTGACTTCACATTCCAGGATGTCTGGCTGTAGGTGAGTGATCACACCATCATGATTATTTAAGAGGTTAGTCCTTGAATAAATAATTTTGCCTTATGATAATTTTGATTTTCCAACCTCAGTAAAATAACTGACAAGACGTTGAATAATGATCACTTAGATATGAAAAGTCTTTGTACCTCCAGAAGTGCAAACTGCTTTTCTCTTTGACATCAACCTCAATTCACTACAGCGGCTACATGCACCCCCTCTGGGGGATGACTGCTATGACTGAGTACACTGAGGGGCGACTGCACCTAACTGCGTCTCAGGCTTGATGTCCCAGAGAGAGACACCCCCACTCCACTCCTCCTACGGCCCGTCCACCACACACGTAAATGGTCTCCTGTTAGAATCTCATTGTCAAGTAAAATTACCTTTTGTTTCTTTATCTGTTGAATGAGTGGTGTTTGGTAATTTTACTCAAATATCTGGAATTATTAGCAGAAGTTCCAATAAGGCCTGGAGCTGCTGAGAAGAATATCACACTTTCTGAAGGAAATCTTTGACCATACTGTTGCAAATAAACTGTCTTGTCCATTGAATGTTAGAGATGTCATTGTAACTTTTTTTTAATTTATTTATTTTAATTGGAAGCTAAATACTTGACAATATTGTGGTGGTTTTGCCATACATTGACATGAATCAGCCATGGGTGTACATGTGTTCCCCATCCTGAACCCCCCTCTGACCTCCTCTCCATCTCATTGTAAACTGTCGTGCTAACAATTTAGTCCTCGGCTGGCTGGTAGAGAATTCTCTGTTGCCCAGGAACTCCAGTTTAACACTTCTCTTTCCTGGGAACTCCCTGGTGATCCAGCAGTTAGGATTCCACATTCTCACTGCTGGAGGCCCAGGTCAGGGAATTAAGATACCACAAAGCTGTGTGGCATGCCCTCACTCCCTCCAGAAAAGCCTCTTTTTCTGGAACATTCATTCATTCATTTATACAGTCAACAAGCAGATTGGAACATAGACTGTATAACACGAGCAATGCAAACACTGTATGCCAGGTAAGGCATTTTCTCTTTGGTATTGTGGCCAACTTTCTCCTACTCATGCAAGCAAGACTGGAGACAAAATTTAATTTATGATTAACGTGAAGCTTAAACTAAATACATAATTTCCTTGAATTTTGCCTTAAACATGACATATTCTGCAGGTTTAAAATATACAGATGTATTTCAAATTGCCAAACCAGCAAGGGACTGGATTTGACATGATCCATTAGGTTGCTTTCTGTTTTCTATATATAGGCTTCTCTGTATATAGATCCCTTTTGCAGCTTTTCCATTAAGGAATTGCTACGTTTCCTAATTTATAGCTTAGTTTACCTTTATATGGGCTATTAGAAAGGTTGGGAACCAATTTTGTCTTCAGTTATAACAAATTATTGTTGTAGAAGATGATGTTGGAAGTGCATTAATCCTTGTTTTCCATTGGTCCAAGAAGGGGTTCAGTTGCAACAGAGCATAC
Organism: Moschus berezovskii; assembly: GCF_049115385.1. Taxonomy (NCBI): domain Eukaryota; kingdom Metazoa; phylum Chordata; class Mammalia; order Artiodactyla; family Moschidae; genus Moschus; species Moschus berezovskii. Next base: position 50,672,058 of record NC_142484.1, read on the forward strand.
GAGACCACAGAATTCTGAGCTGGTGCTGTGGGTCACTTGGAGCCTTGAACATTTTTAGGCTTCCATGGGAGAAAGAGAGACATTCTTTTGCACTTCTTTAGGAGAGAAGGGGAAGGCTATTTCACTATTTTCTCATAATGTTTTAAAAGCAATAAATAGATGCTATGCTTGGTCTTAAAACAAGGTCTGTTATCTTGCCATGTTTGCTTTAGGCATTGAAATAAATTTTTATTGAAACATATTTGATTTATAATATTATATTAGTTTTAAGTGTATAACATGGTGACTCAATATGTTTATAGATTATACTCCATTTAAAGTTAATATAAAATAATGGCAATATTTCCATATGTTGTATAGTATACCCTTGTAGCTTATTTATTTTATTCATAGCGGTTTTTTTTCTTAATCCCATAGCCTTATCTTACCCCTTCACCCTTTCCTCTCCCCACCGATAACCATTAGTTTGTTCTCTGTATCTGTGAATCTGTTTTTTCATTGTTGTTGTGTATATTCATTTGTTCTATTTTTTAGATTCCACATATAAAGTGAAAGCATACAATATTTGTCTTTCTCTGTCTGACTAATTTCACTAAGCATAATATTCTCTAGTTCCATCCATGTTGTTGCAGATGGCAGAATTTCATTCCTTTTTTGTGTCTGAGTTTTATTCCTTATATATATATATGTATATGTATGTATGTATGTATACATACATGAACATTGGGCTGCATGCATCATTTTGAATTAGTGGTTTTGGGGTTTTTGTTTCCAGAACTGAAATTGTTGGGTCATATGGTAGTTCTAGTTTTATTTTTCTGAGATACTTCCATTTGTTTCTCACAATGGCTGCACCAACTTACATTTCCACCAATTGTGTATAAGGGCCCCCTTTTCTCCACAACCTCTCTAACATTTGCTATTTGTGTTCTTTTTGATGATAGCTATCCTGACGTGAGCTGATATCTCATTGTGGTTTCGATTTGCATTTCTCTGATGGAGCAATGTTGTTGAGCATCTTTTCAGGTGCCTGTTGGTTGGCCATCTGCATTTCCTCTTTGGAAAAAATGTCTCTTCAGTTCTTCTGCCCCATTTTTTAAAAATTTTAATTGGAGGCTAATTACTTTACAATATTTTATTGGTTTTAATCATACTGTCTGTTTCTTTGATCTTGAGTTGTACAAGTTGTTTATATTTGTTGACTATTAATCTCTTGTCAGGTATATCATTTGCAAACATTTTCTCCCATTCAGTAGGTTGTTTTTTCATTTTGTTGATGGTTTCCTTTGCTGTGCACAAGCTTTTCAATTTAATTAGATCTCATTTGCTTATTTTTACTTTTTTTTCTTTAGGAGACAGATCCAAAAAACTATTGCTGGGATTTATGTCAAAGAGTGTTCTGCCTCTGTTTTGCTCTGGGAGTTTCACAGTATCCAGTCTTACATTTAGATCTTTAATTCATTTTATTTTTGTATACTGGTGTTAGAGAATCTTCTAATTTCATTCTTTTACGTGTAGTTGTCCAGTTTTCCCTGAAACATTTATTGTAGAGACTGTCTTTTCTCCTTTCTATATTCTTGCCTCCTTTGTCATAGAGTAATTTACAGAAGCACATGGGTTTATTTTTAGCCTATTCTGTTCCATTGATCTGTGTCTGGGTTTGTGCCAGTGCCAAACTATTTTGATTACTATGCTAAGCCACTCCAGTCATGTCCAACTCTTTGCGACCCTATGGACTGTAGCCCTCCAGGCTCCTCTATCCATGGGATTCTCCAGGCAAGAATACTGGAGTAAATTGCTTTACCCTCCTCTGGGAATCTTCCCAACCCAGGGATCGAATGCTGTGTCCCTTATGTCTCCTGCATTGGCAGGCAGATTCTTTACCACTAGCACCCAGGAAGCCCCTTGATTATCTGCAGTCAGTCAGCATTGAGTCCTTCAGCTTTGTTCTTTCTCAAGATTCGTTTGGCTTTTTGGGGTCTTCTGTATTTCTATACAAATTTTAAAAGTAATTGTTTTAGTTCTGTGAAAAATGCCCTTGATATTTTGATAGGGATTGCATTGAATCGGTAGATTGCCTTGAGCAGAATGGTCATTTAAAAATATTGATTCCTTCAATATAGTAAAAATGAATATACTACCCAAAGCAATCTATAGATTCAATGCAATCCCTATCAAGCTACCAACGGTATTTTTCACAGAACTAGAACAAATAATTTCACAATTTGTATGGAAATACAAAAAAACCCGTCAAATAGCCAAAGCAATCTTGAGAAAGAAGAATGGAACTGGGGGAATCAACCTGCCGGACTTCAGTCTCTACTACAAAGCCACAGTCATCAAGACAGTATGAAACTGGCACAAAGACAGAAATATAGATCAATGGAACAGAATAGAAAGCCCAGAGATAAATCCACGCACCTATGGACACCTTACGTTTGACCAAGGAGGCAAGAATATACAATGGAGAAAAGACAATCTCTTTAACAAGTGGTGCTGGGAAAACTGGTCAACCACTTGTAAGAGAATGAAACTAGATCATTTTCTAACACCATACACAAAAATAAACTCAAAATGGATTAAAGATCTAAATGTAAGACCAGAAACTCCTAGAGAAGAACATAGGCAAAACACTCTCGGACATAAATCACAGCAGGATCCTCCATGACCCACCTCCCAGAATATTGGAAGTAAAAGCAAAAATAAGCAAATGGGATCTAATTAAAATTAAAAGCTTCTGCACAACAAAGGAAACTATAAGCAAGGTGAAAAGACAGCCTTCAGAATGGGAGAAAATAATAGCAAACGAAGCAACTGACAAAGAATTAATCGCAAAAATATACAACCAACTCCTGCAGCTCAATCCAGAAAAATAAACGACCCAATCAAAAAGTGGGCCAAAGAACTAAACAGACATTTCTCCAAAGAAGACATAAAGATGGCTAACAAACACATGAAAAGATGTTCAATATCACTCATTATCAGAGAAATGCAAATCAAAACCACAATGAGGTACCATTTCACGCCAGTCAGAATGGCTGCTATCCAAAAGTCTACAAGCAATAAATGCTGGAGAGGGTGTGGAGAAAGGGGAACCCTCTTACACTGTTGGTGGGAATGCAAACTAGTACAGCCACTATGGAGAACAGTGTGGAGATTCCTTAAAAAACTGGAAATAGAACTGCCATATGACCCAGCAATCCCACTGCTGGGCATACACTCTGAGGAAATCAGAACTGAAAGAGCCACGTGTACTCCAATGTTCATCACAGCACTGTTTATAATAGCCAGGACATGGAAGCAACCGAGATGTCCATCGGCAGAAGAATGGATAAGAAATCTTTGGTACATATACACAATGGAATATTACTCAGCAATTAAAAAGAATACATTTGAATCAGTTCTAATGAGGGATGAAACTGGAGCCTATTATACAGAATGAAGTAAGCCAGAAAGAAAACACCAATACAGGATACTAAAGTATATATATGGAATTTAGAAAGATGGTAATGATAACCCTGTATGCAAGACAGCAAAAGAGACACAGATGTAGAGAACAGTCTTTTGGACTCTGTGGGAGAAGGCGAGGGTGGGATGATATGGGAGAATGGCATTGAAACATGCATATTATCATATGTGAAACGAATCGCCAGTCCAGGTTTGATGCATGATACAGGATGCTCAGGACTGGTGCACTGGGATGACCCAGAGGGATGGGATGCGGAGGGAGACAGGAGTGGGGTTCAAGATGGGGAACACATGTATACCCGGGGCAGATTCATGTCAATGCATGGCAAAACCAATACAATATTATAAAGTGAAAAAATAAATAAAACTGAAAACAAAAAACCAAAAACAAACAAACAAAAACATTGATTCTTCCTATCCAAGATCACAGTATATCTTTGTCATCTGTTTTCGTCTTTTCCATCTTCAGTTTCCTTCATCAATGTCATATAGTTTTCTGAGTACAAGTCCTTTGCCTCTCAAAATATGTTTATTCCCAGGTATTTTATTCTTTTTGATGAGATGGTAAGTGAGATTGTCTTCTTAATTTCTCTTTCTTATAATGCACTGTTAGTGTGTATAAATGCAAGAGATTTCTGTATATTAATTTTATATTTTGCAGCCTTCCTAAATTCATTGATGAGCTCTAGTAGTTTTCTGGTGACTTCATTAGGATTTTCTGTGTATTGTATGCCACCTGAAAACAGTAATAGTTTTACTTCTCCCTTTCCAATTTGGATGACTTATGTCCTTTTCTTTGGATTACTGTGACTTAGACTTCCATCATTACGTTGAATAAAATTGGCAAGAGTGGGTATCCTTGTCTTGTTCCTAATCTTAGAGGACCTGCTTTCCGCTTTTCACCATTGAGTATAATGTTGGCTGTGGATTTGTCACAGTTGGCTTTTATTATATTAAGGTATGTTCCCTCTATGCCCACTTTCTGGAGAATTTTTTATCAAAAATGGGTGGTGAACTTTGTCAAAAGCTTTTTCTGGATCTACTGAGAGGACCATACTGTTTTTACTCGTCAGCGTGTTAATGTGGTAGAGCACATTGATTGTTTTGTGGGTATTAAAAAATCCTTGCATCCCTGAGATAAATTCTACTTGATCATCGTACATTATCCTTTTAATGCATTATTAGATTCAGTTGGTTAATATTTTGTTGGGGATTTTTGCATCTATGTTCACCAGTGATTTTGGCCGGTAATTTTCCTTTTTCTGTGTGATACTTTTGTCTGGTTTTGGTATCAGGGTGATGGTGGACTCATAGAATGAGTTTGGAAGCATTTTTTCCTCTGCAATTATTTGGAATAGTTTTAAAATGTAGGTGTTAACTCTTCTCTAAATATTCGGTAGAATTCCAATTCTACCATACGGTGAAGTCATCTGATCCTGGATTTTTGTTTGCTGGGAGTTTTTAAATTACTGACTCAATTTCTTTACTGATAAGTGGTCTATTCATATTTTCTATTTCTTCCTGATTCAGTCTTAGTAGATTGTACACTTCTAAAGACTTGTCCATGTCTTCCAGGTTGTCCAGTTTATTGGCAAATAGATGCTTGTAGTAGTCTTTTGTGATCCTTTATATTTCTGTGGTGTCTTTTGTAACCTCTCCTTTTTCATTTCTGATTTTATTGATCTGGGTCCTCTCCATTGTATTTTCTTGATGAATCTGGGTAAAGATTTATCAGTTTTATTTAACTTTTCAAAGAACCAGCTTTTAATTTCATTGATCCTTTCTATTTTTGTCTCTATTCACTTATTTCTGGTTTTATTTGAAATTTTTCTTTTTTCCTGAAGTAAGCTTTTAAATTCTGTTTTAGAACTGTTTTTGCTATCTCATAAGTTTTGGATTGTCATGTTTTCATTTGCATTTATCTCTAGGTATTTTTTCATTTCCTGTTTGATTTCTTCAGTGATGCATTGGTTGTTTAGTAGTATATTGTTCAGCCTTCACCTGTTGTGTTTTTTTTTTAGTAGTTTTTTTCTCAAAGTTAATTTCCAGTCTTATATAGTATTGTTTTCAAAAAAGGTGCTTGATGTGTTTTCAGTTTTCTTAAATTTACAGAGGCTTGTTTAGTGACTTAGCGTATAATCTATCCTGGAGAATGTTCTGTTTGCACTTGAAAAGAATGTGTATTCTGTTGCTCTGGGATGAAATTATATATATATATCTGTATATACACCCACAGATATATAACAGTAATTTTCTATGTTTATTATGTACTGTGACCTTTGCTAGTTCAGATTTTGTATTATTTTATCTAAAGCTGATGAAGTGATTTAGAAGTATTAATTAAGTCTCACATCTCTTGAGATGGAGAAGTTTCACCATGCCTTGTGAGGCTGAAGCCACAACATATTTCAGTCATGACCAAGGACAATACCCAAGAAACCAAGCTTAAGATAATTAAAGCATTCCACACATTTTCACTTCAAATGTGATTATGATTTGACTTTACAAGAGGAAACAATTTTTCATACCGTGCATTCGGTTGGACTTCACAAATTCTTTGTCCTCCTTGTCAATGCTGGAGGGATGCCAGGTAAACTTCTGAATATTTTCATCAAGATACCTGCTCAGATTCTCATCAAAGACTGTGATTAGTAGGTAAAATTCCTTGTCTATTCCTTTCTACAGAGAAGAAAGAAATGAATGAATGCTTGGAGGACTTCTTAGCTCTACTTTGCTTTCAAAGTTAACACGAAGTAACACAAAGTAAATGAGGATCAACATCAGCCACAGATTTGCTGGATCATTTTGGAAATCAAGATTCTGATCAATTCATTCTACACCCAATAAATTCATCTTCCTCATTATATCCTTTTCCCTCCCCATGTGACCTCCTCAGAGGAAGTAAGTCCCTGTTCAGAAGTTTTCCTAATCTGCGGTTCTCCTGTTCTCAGGCACCATGCTATTTTTGTCACTTTCAACTCCGTGTCCTGCCCTCGGCCTCTCTGACCTCATCTCCTTGTATTCACACCCTAGCTCACTCCAGCCACCCTGGTCTTTTGCTCTTCTGTGAACACACCTACTTCATTCCTGCCTCAAGACCTTTTCACATGCTGTTCCCATTGTCTAGAAGGTTCTCCTAGGTCTTGCCTGGCTCCCTCCCTTATTCCCTGCACCAATATCACCTCCCCGGAGTGCCCTTGCCCCAACCTAGCTAAAAGTCCCTCATCTTCCCTCCTGCCTGCAAACTCACTCACCTTTCCACACTCCACTCTTCTTCATAGCACTAATCTCCACCTAAAATACTTTATGTATGCACTTAAATGTGTGACTGCTGTCCCACTGTAATGTAGGCTTTGATAGGGTAGGGAAGTTTTGGGTATCTCTCTGTATTCCCAGTTCCAACAAAAATGCCTGGAAAACTAGACACTTAATACACGTTTTTGAGTGAGATAATGAATTCAAGTAATTCATGGCTTTGCTAAATGATATTGAGTTGATAATGAAGGACTAATTCCCATTGTGGATATTCCTAAACCATCTATTTGAATATTACTGACCACAAAGCATACTGAATTGTCAAAATCTACTCTTCTTTAAAGCTGAACCAGCGAAGTACTGTGTTTTCTGTCTCTCAACCATCTTCCCACCTCTAACAGACTCCCTCTCAATCTACGCTTCATCCTGTCGTCTACTCCAGAGGGACCCTCACCAGTGCCATCGGATCACATCTCTCTCCTTCTCAATATGGACAATACAATGCAATTCACAGTGATTGGTCCCTGCCTACCTTTTCAGCCTCATCTCTTGGCCGTTCCCTCCTGACACCTGAACCAAAGCAAGCCCAAGATCCTTGCAGCAATCTGAACTTGCTGTGTTCAGCAGGCCTCTGACCTTGATGCGTGTTCTCCCTTAACACTGATGGTATGCCACCCGAATCCAACTTCAAGGGGCAGCTTAGCTGTCCCAGCTCTGTGATGCTTTCTTAACTCCTCATTGAAGGTAAGGTATTCTTTGCTTTACGTTCTTACTATACCTTATGGACACTTACTGCTTTTATCACATGGTGTTTTAGAAGGCAATAGTTTTAGATCATGGGCTATGGAAAGAAACAATGTAGGCTTAAGATTTTTCAAGATAAAATATTAAAACTGGAGGGGGAATAAGGGATCAAATATATTTGGAAAGATATTGGGTTCTAGTGCCATTCTGCTTACATGTTATGACAACCGAGAGAAATGACTTGTCTTCTCCAAGTCCTATTTCCCTCATTTGCAAAATGAGGATATGAGTTGTCCCTACTTCATATTTTCTGGAGGGCTAAATTTGATACTATATTTGACGCATCCTCTAGCAAATACTAAGTGCCTGGTGTTAACTGTTATTAACCGTGGCCGTGTTTGTCCACAGGATGAGAAGGAACCACTGAGAGGGACTCGGTCGGAGAGCCTCATCATCCGAGTCATCTGTACGGCAACTGGGTCTGTGAAAGGGGAAATTAGCCCAGGAGGAGGCTAGAAGGTAGGTATAGGACCCTGTGTAGTGATTAACTTTGTGTCAACTAGTTCGGGTGCCCAGATATTTGGTCAAACATATTTCTAGATATTTCCATGAGGGTGTGCTTGGATGAGATTAACATTTGATTCAGCAACTAAGTGAAGAAGATTGCCCTCCCTAGTGTGGGGGAGCCTCATCCAGTCATTTGAAGGCCTTAAGAGAACAACAAAAAATCTGACCCTCTCACAAGTAAAAGGGGATTCTTCTTGCCTTTGAACTGGAACATCATCTTTTGCTTGCCTTTGAATTCAAACTCAAACACAGCCTCTTCCTTTCAAGACCCTGCTGCCCTTTTGGGTCTCCTGAGTCTCTTTCTGTGACTCGCCCTGCATATCTTGAAACTTGTCATCCTCCATAGTCATGTGGGCCTGCTCCTTATCATAGTTTTCTTTCTATCTATATATACATCCTAATGGTTCTTCTTTTCTACAGAACTAGGATTAATGCCAAATATAAAATATACCATTTAAACAAATAGCCTGCTATTTCTGATTGGTAAAGTAATTCAAAATGATTAAGTTGCTGACTTTCCCTCTTTCTATCAGTGTGTTTAATATCATGTAGATATAGCTTGACGGAGTGGCAATGGCAAGCCACTCCAGTACTATTGCCTAGAAAATCCCATGGATGGAGGAGCCTGGTAGGCTGCAGTCCGTGGGGTCGCAGAGTCGGACACGACTGATCGACTTCACTTTCACACACTGGAGAAGGAAATGGCAACCCACTCCAGTGTTCTTGCCTGGAGAATTCCAGGGACGGGGGAGCCTGGTGGGCTTCCGTCTATGGGGTCACACAGAGTCGGACACGACTGAAGTGACTTAGCAGCAGCAGCAGCAGATATAGCTTGAAATGCTATGCTTTGCCACCGCAATCAGTGTGGCTTAATCTAAAGCCTCTAAATTGGGACTTGCAAGAAAATATCTACTTGTTTTCTTGTTTCTTTGGTCATAGTGATTAACTCCTACATTATAGTGGTGAGCTACAGTGATTCTCAAACTTGGTTGCACACTGGAATCACCTGGAGATTCTGACTTAATTGGTCTGAAACACCTGAATAAAGGATGTCTAAAAGGGCTCCAGGTTTTTTTTTTAAAAGGTGGGGCGGCAGGTAAGTCTAATGTGTAGACAAATTTGAGAAAATTGCATGCGCGCTAAGTTGCGTCAGTCTTGTCCGACTCTGTGCAACCATATGGACTGCAGCCTGCCAGGCTTCTCTGTCTATGGGATTTTGCAGGCAAGAATAGTGGTGTGGGTTACCATGCCCTCCTCCGGGGGATCTTCCTGACTCGGGGATCTAACCTGCAACTCTTATGTCTACCTGCATTAGCAGGCAGATTCTTTATCACTAGCACCACCTGGGAAGCCCTTGAGAAAATCTGCCCCCTGACCCCCAAAATATCCCAATTTACATTCTATATAGGTCTCCGGAGATTGTAGAATCAAAGCAATGCCCAGCGAAAGAGTCACCAAATTCCAGCCAAACAAGCAGAGATCCTGGCTTTCTGCATAGGCATCAGTAACTTTCAGGTCTTCAATTTACAGTAAAATTAACTTAAATAAAAATTTGCATCTTAAATTTATGAAAAATAAAATAAAATCCTCATTATGTAGAAGTCGATTTCCAGAGCACTGAGGAAAAAATTCACCTTTTTGTAATGGACGATTACTATTCACTCTCTAGCCACAGTCCTGACCTCCCTCACAGACAACCCTGTGAGCCCGGCGACCTTTAAGGCCTACCTGTGTCGCATCAGCATTGAGAACGCCCCTTTTACAGACTGGCAAAGGCCCTACAAGGCCAGAGCTCGTGTCCTTGATTGGTTCAACCGCTGAGAAGTAAAGATAAGTCAGACAGGGTGGGTCATCAGCTGTTGGGCCGACACTTTCAGGCACCGTCCACCTGTATGTGAAGATCTCACCTGGCTTAACATGTGCCCCTGGCTTCAGAAATCCTGCGGAGACAAGTAAAACAGCTATTCAAAGCAACAACCAGGAATGAGAAACTTGTCAGACTGGGTTTTCCAGCTCAGGGTGCGTCTCTGTCTGATGATGTGCTTTGTGGAAGGACAGTTGTTTCCACTGTATGCTATCAGAGAGGTCAGTGCCACCATCTGCTGTTTTACGAGATAGATGCTTATATCAAAGGACTATCTTCTTCACAGTTTATACTTAATATCTTCATAGATACTACTTCTTACTCAAATCTCAAGTTTAGCAAATATTAAAAGAGTGATAATTGTCTTTAAATTATCTTAAAGACTGATAATTACCCATTTATATATCAATGTAAATCCATAAAATATCATTTAATACCTTCTATGATGTGGAATTTACTATATTTGGCCCTTTAGAGGATACCCCAAGAAGTTGAACAAGAGACCTACCTTTACAGAGTTTTAAATCTAGAAGGTTGAACTAGGAAATAACCCAAATAACTCCAAGTTAGAGGAGGTAAGCAAAGGCACAAGGTAACAAAGCTGGTAAATGGCAGATCTGGGATTAAACCCAGGGCTGATTCCAAAGACTTTTTACTTGACCTTCACATTGTATTGTCAAATGAACACATTGAATCTCTTCAACTAGACTGAGGTCAGAGACTTCCTGCATTTTGTCCAGGGCTTGCAAACAGGTACGCAGTAAGTTTTCTGAGATGTACAACAGGTTTCAGCTGTCATTACGGTTCTTTCTGCAAAAGTCATCGTGAGCATTTTGACCAAGGAAGAGAATGCGGGCACAGGAGACGTTGCTGCAGCAGGCAGGGGGTACAGGGTGGGGAAGACTAGGGAATTGGGGAATACTGCCTCTATCCTTTCCTTCTCTGTTCCCTCCCCAGCACCGCAAAGCCTGCTCTGGACTGGGACCAGCCTCATACTTGGGAATAAAGAAGTATCTCAGGAGTCATGGTGTCTGCTATAGCGATGAGAAAGGCTTCCCACAGCGCCAGGATTTCCCAAGAACATTATTATGAATGGAAGTACAGTTCCTGCAGCCACTGGGTAGAAGCTGCTCTTCTTACATGTAGACAGCCTGTGCTACATACTCTGTGACTGGGGGATACATATGTGATGTTAAGCCCACAAAAGTTTTAAATAAATATCTGCCCATAGAGACAAAGCAAAGCCCATGTGTAAGAGTTTCATTTCAACAAAATGTCGGAAATCAGATTTTCCCCTTAGCCTTACCCAGAGAATCCCATGCAACTGCAGCAGAAAACTCTCCATCTTAGAGGAGTGAGACAGTGAAAGTAACCCACTTTGAGATTTATTATGTGACTGAGAGTAAAGGAATGGCATTAACATTTCCTAAGTATCTACTGTGCGCCAGACCCTGTCCTGAACTCTGTCTGAAGTGATAGTCGCTCAGTTGTGTCCGACTCTTTGCGGCCCCATGGACTGTATGTAGCGCCCCCCAGGCTCCTCTATCTATGGAATTCTCCACGAAAGAATACTGGAATGGATAGCCATTCTCTTCCCCAGGGGATTTTCCTGATCCTGGGATTGAACCCAGGTCTCCTGCATGGCAGGCAGATTCTTTACTGTCTGAGCCACCAAGGAAGCCCATCTATCCCTTCCCAAAGCCCTGTGAGGTGAGCATCATTCTCTGTACTTGAGAGAGGAGAACAGTAAGGTTCAGAAAGTTGAAAAAGCTGCTCAAGCTCACAGGGCTGGCAAGTAAAGGGCCCAGGATCCTCCCAAGGCACACACTAGGACTTACCATCTACGTTTGGGGCTGCATCAGAAGCTTTGTCATAGATCACACCATGGGGCAAAATACTGTAGACCTTGTCAGCTTTGTTGGCAAATGTCACTAATAGAGTGTCACCCACCTCTGCCTTGATGACGGGACCTGAGAAATGTTGAAAGAGGAGGGAGAAGAGATGAAAAGAGACAGAGAAGTGAATGGGAGCAGAAGAGTCACTCCCTATTAGATTACACGTCCCACTGAAACATCTCCCTCGTTCCAAATGTGACAGATATTTCACTGTACCCAGAATTCCAAGGTGGGCTTCTGCCTCAGAGAATCTCTTTCTTCGAGTAAAAGTTGCATCAACATACTCTGTGTACCGAGCCTTCCAGTATTTCCCTCCTATTCTGTTGTCGCCTTGTGTGAAGTAGAGCTCAGAGTCACTGTGGAAAGAGAAGGGAGTTGACTGGGAATACACCTCTGCACATCCATAATTAAATGCCTTAATTATGGAGCTTTATTGTATTGTCTTAGCCCATTCATCCACCCATCTCCCCAGAAAAGATAGCACAGTCTTCAGCCAAGTTCCCAGAAATAGTCAACCAGCCTTAAAAGTCTTCAGAAGCTCTTTGGTGCTCAAGCTCATTTCTCTCTTAGCCATTGTACTTTCTTCCCCAGAGGTCCAGCAACCGAAGGAGGCACAGGTAAACTCCTTACTTACCAATATTGGAGTCCCAGATGGCGTCCTACAAAGTAACAAAGCGCTAACTGTTTTCTTTGCAGAAGGAGCATCCCTCTCTCTCTTGCTGATGTCACTATGAATAGTCTCTGCAAATAGTAAGCTCTGATATCTGGCATGATTAAGGAATGGAGTATCTAGTGAACCGAGTAGGTTAATCAGTGGAGTTACCATATAAACTATATACACGAAATACCAAATTTCAAACTTGTGAATTACAATAACATAACTTCCAACGAGTACTATCCCTCCTCTGCTTCTGTCACTGGTACCACCGCTCTTGCAGACATGCCGGCTGTGTCTTCTTCTTCTGCCTCTTCCTCTTATCTTGTTCATCCTGACTGTGTAACCTTCCTGTTCTTCACCTTTATTTCATCTTTTCCTTTCCTTTCTTCCCACAACCACACTGCATGCGTGTGCTCCTCGCCTTGTGTTTAGACCATAGTATCAACCTCCTAGCTATCTGTGCAGCATCCTCTATCTCACATTGGCTCCCTTGAGTTTTTTTCTCAGCATACGCACTGATACTCCAAAACCTTTAAAATAGTCATTTTCATTGTCATCTTATCTGCTCCAAATTCTCCAGTTGCTCCCATTGCCAATCAAGTAAAGCTCAGACAGACTGGAGGACCTCTGCAGAGGACATCCGGTTTGCTCCGGCCCTCTCTCCACTGCTCTGTGGAAGTGCTCATGCCCCACGCAAACCCCTCACCTGTCATTCACTCTGCTCTCGTCACTCTGCTTTATGGCAGATGCTTTGCAGTAACCCCTGCATCTAAAATTTCCCTCTCTTTCAAATTCACTTGCATAAATTCTATCATTCAAAAGACTCTACCTTAGTTTCCCTTCTTTTGTGACGTATTTCTGGCTGTCTTCACTCTCTCTACATGCCCAGAGAACTCACTGTCTGGACAGCTCATCTTAATCTTATTTGTAACTTGCAAAGTCACTTCTCTTCTCCTGTATATTCAGCTTCTTTCTGTACCTGAGATCGGGGACATTATCTTAGACCTTCCTACATCTCTCATGTCACTTAGTACATAGTGTTTTCACATATTACACTAAATATCCATTGAATATAGCTTGATATTTCATATTTTATAAGGTGCTTTCTAATTTTGGAAGGCTTCTAAGACATAATTCTCAATGTTAATTTTCACTATTCTGTTTATGGGAAAATGCTAGTCAATAGGGAATGTTGATATCAAAGAGTTTTTCATAGGTGGTCACACAAATTCTTTAGGCAAGGTTAAATGTTATCACTTTGGTGGAAGAATGAATGAAATTTATAATGAAGGAAGTAAAAAGAATCATATTGATCAAAAAGACAATTTTTTAAACATTCCCTCAAACATGAAAAGGATTATAGGGTAAGAGCAATACTTGTTGATATCATACTGTATTTTTTGTAATGCTTTCCCAGACATATTTGCATATGATCCTACAATAAACGTCACATGGGTCTTCATCCACTTAATAAATTGTTAGATTCAATTTGAAAAATATTACATGCTATGGAAGCCCAGAGAAAATTATTCAGGTGTCAGTGAGACTTTACTTAAGAAGTTACAGTAGAGTTAGATTTTGAAGGGGCAAAGTGGCATTGTACTGGACAGGGAGGAATATGAAGTCTGGGCAGAAGGGGCTTCACTTATATCAGGCTGTCCTTGAACCAAAAAAGGTAACCTTCCTTGGCTGTTTCATCTCCCTGAAATAGAGTCCTGACTTATTCCCCCTTCAAAATTGTCTGCTTAATACGTGGAAGACCTTAGTCTGTTCTCTGTCAGCTCAGTAACTCTCATGGCACTTTATGCTGCAGCTTGCACATCGTAGATGCTTCTGAAGTGTTTGATGGATGAATACATGAATCCAGTGCTTTGATTTTGCCCGCAAATCTTAAAGCAATAGTTCAGTTCGGTTCAGTCGCTCAGTTGTATCCAACTCTTTGTGACCCCATGGACAGCAGCACATCAGGCTTCCCTGTCCATCACCAACTCCCGGAGCTTACTCAAACTCATGTTCATCGAGTCAGTGATACCATCCAACCATCTTATCCTCTGTTGTCCCCTTCTCCTCCCACCTTCAATCTTTCCCAGCATCAGGGTCTTTTCTAGTGAGTCACTTCTTCACGTCAGGTGGACAAAGTATTGGAGTTTCAGCTTCAGCATCAGTCCTTCCAGTGAATATTTAGGATAGACTGGTTAGATCTCCTTGCTGTACAAGGGACTCTTGAGAGTCTTCTCCAACACCACAGTTCAAAAGCATCAGTTCTTCAGTGGTCAGCTTTCTTTGTAGTCCAACTCTCACATCCATACATGACTATTGGAAAAACCATAGCTCTGAGATACTCTGCAGTTATCTGCAGTATATACAATTGTATCTACAATTCTCAGCAGCATATACATTATGGGACTCAGAGCTCCTTAAATGATGCTATTATGCCATTTATGCAGTATGTACTCGTGAGAACAGTGCCTGGAACACAAATGAGATCACAGCAAAAAGCTTAACAGATGCCTCTCTTATGAGAGGCTCAGAAACATCAGCAAAGAGAGCTTACCTGCCAGAGGCCTTTAGGGGAAGACCACTGAATTTGTCATAGCCTTGAGGACCATAATCCCAAAGAATTTTTTCAGCCGCTATAAAGTAGTGTCTCTGTTGACCCTTCATCTTGGGGTGAGAAATACCACTTTTGCAGTTACCAACATTGTATTGCCCCAGCATGCCAGCTATAAAACAGAGGAAAACCAAGAGCCAATGTACAAATGCTCCAAAAGCAGTCATAGAGGAAGAATAGACTGATTCACTTGACTTCATGGACATTTCAAACTTTTGTACAGAAAGTAGAACCATAAACAAAGTTAAAAGTAAAAGTAAACAGTGGGTAGAGGAGTGTTTTAACACATATGACAAAAGATTAATACGTAAATATCTTTGATAAATAAGAAAGAAAAAAGTAAATATTTCAACAGAAAATGAGCAAAACATTGATAGGGTATTCACAAAAGAAATACTACTGGCCCAAGAACAAACAAACAAAAAAGTTCAACGTTAATAGTAATCAAGTGATACTGTTGTTCAGTTATCAAACTGTAAAGTTTGGAAAGACTATGTATTTATATATAAAGGTCTAGAAAATAGGGAAGATATTCATCAAAATGTCACACCATTATCTCTAGAGGTGATTGCTAATTTTAAAATTGAATTATATATATCTTCCAATTCTAAACATTTTCTCCGAGGGTATGGACAATTTAGTAAATGCTGTATTTCAGTACTGTATTCCAGCTTACGTGTACAACTACTGGCCAAATTTAAGAATCTAACTAATTTCAAATGGCTGCTAATGCCTTGATACATGTCAATGTATGGCAAAACCAATACAATAATGTAAAGGAATTAGCCTCCAGTTAAAATAAAAGAATGTTTTAAAAAAAGAAAAAAAAACTAATTTCTTTTCAAATTTAAGGATCTTCTGTGGAGAACATCTACAATCTACCCTTTTCGGGAATCTCAAGTATACAACACAGTATTGTTGATAGTAGTCACCATTAGATCTCAAGGACCCATTTGTCTTGCATAACTGAAACTTTGTATTCTTTGAGATCTCAAGTGCTCTCACCATCACCAACATCACAAAGTTTAACTATGTGAGGTGGTTGATATATTAATTAGCTTGTGTGTAGTTTAAAGAGTTTACACCTTATATCAAAATATCAAGGAATTCATATGCAATTCCTCTTTGTCAATTATACCTCAATAAAGTCTGGAGTCGGGGTGGAGAATGGTAGCTGTCATGTTCACCTTTGTCTTCTCAGGAGAGTGTCTGATACGTATTAACTGAGCAACTCAACATTTGCCGATTGAATTTAACTGGAATAACCTAGTGGACAAGTTTGAAGTTTGCTTTAAGTTTGAGGGGGATAAAAACGTGTTATGAAAGCAGCCCTGAAGTGCTGCATAGCTGTCCTTGTAGTGACTGTGTGTAGTTATGATCCAAATTGAATCATACATTATTTACTCCATGTTTATCCAACTGATAACATTTTTCTTTTTCTCTTCCTAGGCCAAACCTGTAATATGTCATATCTGTAATGTTGCCAATATTTCTTAACTGGCATCCAGTAGCCAGAATCTCTTCACTGAATCTTCTCTGCACGAAGACATATTTAGCTTCCTAAATCTTCCTAAATCACTGTGTCTAATGAACTAAAAGGGCTCACTATTACCTTCCAGGGGCTTCCCAGGTCAAGAACCCACCTGCCAATGCAGGAGAAGTAATATACGTGAGTTCAGTCCCTGGGTTGGGAAGATCCCCTGGAGGAGGGCGTGGCAACCCACTCCAGTATTCTTGCCTGGAGAATCCCACAGAGGCACCTGATGGACTGCAGTCTGTAGGGTCGCCAAGAGTCGACAGAACTGAAGGGACTCAGCATGCATGCATGCATTACCTTCCAGACGTTCCTTAGCCTTGCCATTCAAAACTGCTCCCCTGAGGCCCAAACTGCCTCTCTAAAACTTCTGCTTCGTCACTCCTCTGACATGAGCCTAAGGTCCAGCTAAGTAGACTTATTCCATGTGGTCCCAAGGAACCTGGACTGAATCATTCAACAGGTATTTAAGTCAACAAATGCTTATCATTCACCTTTCAAAGGATTTTGCACCTGTCATTGGATTGCTTCTCAATATTAAGAAGAACTCTCACAGAGCAGCCCAGAGATGAAATGGGCTGCTACAATTACTAGGCTAGGGCTATACACACGACTCCATATAAAATAGATCATCAACAAGGACCAACTGTAGAGCACAAGTAACTATATTCAGTATTCTGTAATATGGGAAACTTACATGGGAAAAGAATCTGAAAAAGAACAGATGTTTGACTATGTATAACTCATTTTTCTGTACACCTGAAACTAACACATCATACATAAATCAACTATACTCCAATATAAAATTTAAAAAAAATTTTTTTAAGAGATGTCCAAAAGGGAATTCAAGAATTGGATAGGGGAGTAGCCCAGATTATCTAGAAATCCCTTTCTGGTTGGTCCAGATTATCTAGAAATTCCCATTTCTGATTGTAAATTTTATTCTATTTAGAACTGCCCATGTGTTTTTCCCAGTTCATGCTGCTTCCCCTACTCGGAAAGCCTTTTTCTTATTCCTCATCTATCAAATTCCTACCCATATTTATAGGCTCAGATTAGGGACCCCCTCCTTAGGTAGTCTCTCTGACTGTTCCAGTTAAGTGACAAAGCTCAAAGAGCATTTATCATTCTGCCTCACATTTTATTCTTTTGTAAATGTGTAACTATATTTAACTACTAGATTCCAGGTTCCAGGAAGGTCTTATCAATTTTTTCAATCACCTCTTACCTGGTTCATAAGGAGGTAATTAATTAATAAATATATGTCAATAAGATGCCAAATAGGCATTATACATTTTCCTATGTTGAATATTTAATTGGAATAAATATAACACAGACAAGAATCCATCCAATAGCATGCACTGAATGAACACCATTGACTGTGTGGTTTAACTGTACCAACTGTAAGCATTTCCACACTGGCCTCCATCCTTTTTACCTTGGAGGTGATCACTGACTTGGCAGGTTATCATCCACTTTCCAGGATACTCAACTATCATTTCTATTGTCAGGAAGGTGGCTGGGAACAGGTTGACGACATCAGTCCGATGCCCTCTGCTGATGAAGGTGTTACCATAAAAATAGATGGAATGGATGTCTATCTCATTCCCCATCCCAAATAGGTGCCAGGACACTGATTCACCAACGCACATATCAGGTTCAGGGAAGTTCCCAAAGAGGTATCCATTGAGCGCTGAAAAACAGAAACACCGGTGAAAGACACTCCCCTGCAGAGCCCAGCAGAACCAGAAACAAAGGTAATACATACTCTAGCACAGCTGAAAAACTAGCAAAAATCACTGGGTTGTAATATTTTTGTGCAGAAAAAAATGTGGCTTCTTTGATAAAATGCAATCCCCAAAGGAATGAAAAGCATTAGTCTTTTCAAGAGAAAAACACTCAATAAAAGTGATCAGCAGTAGGCACACAGCCTTGAGCTGCTCTGGGAACACAGTGAGATCAGGAGTAAACCAAAGCGCTGTTTATAATTCCAGGACAGCTTGGCTACCTCCTACTTTCATCTCTATTTGTATATGTACCTTCCCCACCAGATCTGTTCTGTGTAACTAGAAACCCTGTCTTACCTCACGTTGGGAAAGCTGACATACGGTAGCTACTTAAGTGACAAAAGCATGCAGCAAGAAGGAAAAGAAATGATTAGAAGGGAGGAATGAGGCAGTTCAGTTCAGTCACTCAGTTGTGCCCGATTCTTTGTGAACCCACGGACTGCAGCTCGCCAGGCTTCCCTGTCCAACACCAACTCCCGGAGCTTGCTCAAACTCATGTCCGTCCAGTCGGTGATGCCATTAACCATCTCATCCTCTGTCGTCCCCTTCTCCTCCCGCCCTCAATCTTTCCCAGCATCAGGGGCTTTTCTTCACATCACGTGGCCAGAGTATTGGAGTTTCAGCTTCAGCGTCAGACCTTCCAATAAATATTCACGACTGATTTCCTTTAGGATGGATTGGTTGGATCTCCTTGCTGTCCAAGGGACTCTCAAGAGTCTTCTCCAACACCAACCACAGTTCAAAAGCATCAATTCTTTGGTGGTCAGCTTTCTTTATGGTCTAACTCTCACATCCATACATGACTAGTGGAAAAACTATAGCTTTGACTAATGGAACTTTGTTGGCAAAGTAATGTCTCTGCTTTTTAATATGCTATCTAGGCTGGTCATAACTTTCCTTCCAAGGAAATATATATTCCTGCACGGGCTTATTTCATGGCTGTCTATTCTGTTCATTGATCTCTGTGTCTGTTTTCATGCCAGTATGGTCCTGCTTGAATTAGTATGAAGTGAAGTTGCTCAGTCGTGTCCGACTCTTTGCGACCCCATGGACTGTAGCCTCCCAGGCTCCTCAGTCCATGGAATTTTCCAGGCAAGAGTACTGGAGTGGGTTGCCATCTCCTTCTCCAGGGGATCTTCCCAACCCAGGGATCGAACCCGGGTCTCCCGCACTGCAGGCAGATGCTTTACCGTCTGAGCCACCAGGGAAGCCTGAATTCGTATAGTTTTGTAATAAAATCAAGGAACACGATGCCGCTAGCTTTGTTCTTTTTCAAGATTGCTTTAGCTATTCAGGTTCTTTTGTGATTCCATACAAATTTGAGATTGTTTTTTCTATTTCTGTAAAAATGGTATACCATTGAGATTGAAATAGGGATTGCACTGTGTCTATAGATTGCCTTGAATATTTTAACAATATTAATTCATCTAATCCCATGGGTACAAAATATCTTTCCATTCATTTTTGTCTTCTTAAATTTTTTTATTAATATCATAATTTTCAATATATGGGGTTTTCACCTCTTTGGTTAAATTTATTCCTAGATATTTTATTCCTTTTGATGAAATTGTAAATGAGATGGCTTTCTTGACTCTTCTTTCAGATAATTCATTATTAATGTACAGAAATGCAACAGCTTTTTGTGTGTTGATTGTATATCCCTCAAATTTACTGGAGTCTTTAGCTTTTCTATATGCAATATCATGTCATCTGCAAATAGAAACAGTTACTTCTTTGTTTCAGATTTGGATGATTTTTATTTCTTTTCCTTGCCTAATTGCTCTGGCTAGGACTTCCAATACCATGTTGAATAAAAGTGGCAACAGTGTGCATCCTTCTCTTGTTCCTGATCTTAGAGGATTAGCTTTCAGCTTTTGCCGCTGAGTATAACCTTAACTGTGGGCTTGTCATATATGGTCTTTATTATGTTGAGGTGTGTTCCATTTATACTCCATTAAGGGTTTTTATCCTAAATGGATGTTGAATTTTGTCAGATGCTTTTTCTATGTCTATTGTGATAATCATATATTTTTATGCTTAATTTTATTATTGTGGCACACAACTTCAATGGATTTGTGGAAGCTGAACCATCCTTTCATACTTGGAATATATCCCACTTAATCATGGTTGTGAAACTTTTAATGTATTGCTGAATCTGGCTTGCTGATATTTTGTCGAGGATTTTTACATCTGTGTTCACCAGGAATATTAGCCTGTATTTTTTCTTTTTTTGTGTGGCATCCTTGTCTGGTTTTGGTATCAACACAATGCTGGCTTCATAAAACATGTTTGGAAAAGTTTCTCCCTCTTCTGTTTTCTGGAAGATTTTAAGAATTGGTATTAATTCTTCTTTGAATGTTTGATGGAATTAACCAAAGAAGTCATCTGTTCCTGGACTTTTCTTAGTTGGAAGTTTTTTGATTACCGATTACTACTTGCTATTAATCAGTCTGTTCAGAGTCTATTCCATCATGATTTAGTCTTGGTAGTCTGTATGTTTCCAGGAACTTATGCATTTCCAATAGGTTATCCAACATGTTGGTATATATTTGTTCATAGTAATCTCTTATGATCCTTTGTGTTTCTCATTTTTCCTTTCTGATTTTATTTGAGTTCTTTCTCTTTCTTTTCAGTTCAGTTCACTTCAGTCGCTCAGTCGTGTCTGACTCTTTGCGACCCCCTGAATCACATCACACCAGGCCTCCCTGTCCATCACCAACTCCCAGAGTTCACTCAAACTCATGTCCATTAAGTCGGTGATGCCATCCAGCCATCTCATTCTCCGTCGTCCCCTTCTCCTCCTGCCCGCAATCCCTCCCAGCATCAGTCTTTCCCAGTGAGTCAACTCATCGCATGAGGTGGCCAAAGTATTGGAGTTTCAGCCTTAGCATCAGTCCTTCCAATGAACACCCAGGATTGATCTCCTTCAGAATGGACTGGTTGGATCTCCTTGCAGTCCAAGGGACTCTCAAGAGTCTTCTGCAGCAGCACAGTTCAAAAGCATCAATTCTTCGGCACTCAGCTTTCTTCATAGTCCAACTCTCACATTCATACATGACCATGGGAAAAACCATAGCCTTGACTAGACGGACCTTTGTTGGCAAAGTAACATCTCTGCTTTTTAATATGCTATCTAGGTTGGTCATAACTTTTCTTCCAAGGAATAAGCGTCTTTTAATTTCATGGCTGCAATCAGCATCCGCAGTGATTCTGGAGCCCCAAAAAGTAAAGTCTGACACTGTTTCCACTGTTACCCTATCTATTTCCCATGAAGGGATGGGACCAGATGCCATGATCTTTGTTTTCTGAATGTTGAGCTTCAAGCCAACTTTTGCACTCTCCTCTTTCACTTTTATCAAGAGGCTTTTGAGTTCCTCTTCGCTTTGTGCCATAAGGGTGGTGTCATCTGCATATCTGAGAAATATAGATATTTCTCCCAGCAATCTTGATTCCAGCTTGTGCTTCATCCAGCCCAGCATTCCTCATGATGTACTGTGCATATAGGTTAAATAAGCAGGGTGACAATATACAACCTTGATGTACTCCTTTTCCTATTTGGAACCAGTCTGTTGTTCCATGTCCAGTTCTAACTGTTGTTTCCTGACCTGCATACAGGTTTCTCAAGAGGCAGGTCAGGTGGTCTGGGATTCCCATCTCTTTCAGAATTTTCCACAGTGTATTGTGATCCACACAGTCAAAGGCTTTGGAATAGTCAATAAAAGAGAAATAGATGTTTTTATGGAACTCTTGCTTTTTCCATGATCCAGCGGATGTTGGCAATTTGATCTCTGGTTCCTCTGCCTTTTCTAAAACCTGCTTGAACATCTGGAAGTTCACAGTTCACGTACTGCTGAAGCCTGGCTTGGAGAATTTTCAGCTTGACTTTACTCGCGTATGAAATGAGTGCAATTGTGCAGTAGTTTGAGCATTCTTTGGCATTGCCTTTCTTTGGGGGTGGGCAAGACAAGACCTGAAGACTATATACACTCTTCAGCACACTTGGGAAGAGGTTTCTAGGCACAGAGGGGGAGAAGACACATCTTACCTTCTTTGCACACCAGCAGTGGGCCGATTAGCCCAGAACAGATGTCCTTAGGGGCATCAATATGTGAATGGTACACCCAAGTCAGGCAGTTTGCATCTGCTGGGGCAGGAGCATACTCTTCTCTCACTGGCCAGACGTAGGTATAGTTTTTGCCAGGAGGAACCATGTCATCATCCTCGTTCTTTCCAGATGTTCCATCTGGATACAGGGCTCCTTTCAAGAAAAATGAAACAGTTAAAAGACAGAGATCACACATTATAGTGGAAAGAGCTAGAGCTTTGAAATCAAACATATATCAGGTAAAATTTATTTGCTATGGGATTGGAGACTTGTTACTTAAATTTTCACTGCCTTGGGTTTCTACCAATAAAGCTGGAATGTTTACATCTACCCCACAGAGATGTAAGAACTATGTGAGGCACTGTATATTGTCCTGCACAGAGTCAGATACTTCATAAACTTTTAAGAACAGATTAAGAAAAGGTATACAAGAATACACAGAAGAACTATACCAAAAAGATCTTAACGACTTAGATAACCACAATGGTGTGGTCACCTAGAGCCAGACATCTTGGAATATGAAGTCAAGTGGGCCTCAGGAAGCATTACTGCAAACAAAGCTAGTGGAGGTTATGGAATTTTAACTGAGCTATTTAAAATCCTAAAAGATGATGCTGTTAATTAAAGTGCTACACTCAATATGCCAGCAAATTTGAAAACTCAGCAGTGGCCACAAGACTGGCAAAGACTGGTTTTCATTCTAATCCCAAAGAAGAGCAATGCCAAAGAATATTCTAAGTAACAGACAACTGTGCTCATTTCACATGCTAGTAAGATGATGCTCAAAATCCTTCAAGCTAGGCTTCAGCAGTATGTGAACTGAGAGCTTCCAGATGTACAAGCTGGGCTTAGAAAAGGCAGAGAAACCAGAGGTCAAATTGCCAACATAAATTAAATCATAGAGAAAGCAAGGGAATTCCAAAAAAAACATCTACTTCTGTTTCATGGACTATATGAAACCCTTTGACTTGACTGTGGGGATCACAACAAGCTGCAGAAAATTCTTAAAGAGATGCAAATATCAAGCTTCTGCACAGCAAAGGAAACTATAAGCAAGGTGAAAAGACAGTCTTCAGAATGGGAGAAAACAACTGACAAAGAATTAATCTCCAAAATATACAACCAGCTCCTGCAGCTCAATTCCAGAAAAATAAACGATCCAATCTAAAAATGGACCGAAGAACTAAACAGACATTTCTCCAAAGAAGACATAAAGATGGCTAACAAACACATGAAAAAATGCTCAACATCCCTCATAATCAGAGAAATGCAAATCAAAACCACAATGAGATACCATTCCACACCACTCAGAATGGCTGCTATCCAAAAGTCTACATGCAACAAATGCTGGAGAGGGTGTGGAGAAAAGGGAACCCTCTTACACTGTTGGTGGGAATGCAAACTAGTACAGCCACTATGGAGAACAGTGTGGAGATTCCTTAAAAAACTGGAAACAGAACTGCCATATGATCCAGCAATCGCACTCCTGGGCATACACGCCGAGGAAACCAAAATTGAAAGAGACACATGTACTCCAATGTTCATTGCAGCACTGTTTACAATAGCCAGGACATGGAAGCAACCTAGATGTCCACCTGCAGACGAATGGATAAGAAAGCTTTGGTACATATACACAATGGAGTATCACTCAGCCATTAAAAAGAATACATTTGAATCAGTTCTAATGAGGTGGATGAAACTGGAGCCTATTATACAGAGTGAATTAAGCCAAAAAGAAAAACACCAATACAGTATACTAATGCATATATATGGAATTTAGAAAGATGGTAACCTTGAGAGTATATTAAAAAGCAGAGACATTACTTTGCCAAACAAGGTCCATCTAGTCAAGGCAATGGTTTTTCCCCTGGTCATGTATGGATGTGAGAGTTGGACTGTGAGGAAGGCTGATCGCCGAAGAATCGATGCTTTTGAACTGTGGTGTTGGAGAAGACTCTTGAGAGTCCCTTATACTGCAAGGAGATCCAACCAGTCCATTCTAAAGGAGATCAATCCTGGATGTTCATTGGAGGGACTGATGCTAAAGCTGAAACTGCAATACTTTGGCCACCTCATGCGACGAGTTGACTCACTGCAAAAGACTCTGATGCTGGGAAAGGTTGGGGGCGGGAGGAGAAGGGGACGACAGAGAATGAGATGGCTGGATGGCATCACCGACTCTGTGGACATGAGTTTGAGTGTACTCCGGGAGTTGGTGATGGGCAGGGAGGCCTGGCGTGCTGTGATTCATGGGGTCGCAGAGAGTCGGACACGACTGAGCGACTGAACAACAACAACCACCTTAACCCTGAGTACGAGACAGCAAATGAGACACAGGTGTATAGAACAGTCTTTGGGACTCTGTGGGAGAGGGTGAGGGTGGGATGATTCAGGAGAATGGCATTGAAACATGTATATTATCATATGTGAAACGAATCACCAATCCAGGTTCGACGCATGATACAGGATGCTCCGGGCTGGTGCACGGGGATGACCCAGAGGGAGGACATGGGGAGGAGGGAGGTGGGAGGGGGGTTCAAGAAAGGGAACACATGTACACCCGGGGCGGATTCATGTCAATGTATGGCAAAACCAACCAATATAATATTGTAAAGTAATTAGCCTCCAATAAAAAAAATAAAAAAGGGATGCGAATATCAAACCACCTTACCTGTCTCCTGAGAAACCTGTGTGCGGGTCAAGAAGGAACAGGTAGAATATAGATATATAAAAATTCCACGTTTGTAAAATACCTTTAGTCCCATAGATTTGCTTTTCTTTTATAAATTTATTTTGTTAATGTCTTATGACAGCATACTAAATGTTTCCCAATATGAGTTCAGTGAGCTAGTTTGCAGAAATATGACTTTATCACAGGAGTATATTTATCTCAGGTCAAAGGGGAGCTCCTGAAGCAGCCCATACAATTTGACTTTTCTTCAGGAAGTACAACTTTTTTATTCATGAATGGTTATGAATTATAGTGTCTCAAAAGATAAAACTTTACAAACCAAATTCATCAGAATTAATACTTTAATTTAAAATAAGCATTTTAAGGCATTCTTTTTTTTTCTTTTATTTCTTTCAATTGGAGGCTAATTACTTTACATTATTTTATTGGTCTTGCCATAACATTGACATGAATCTGCCCCCGGTGCAGTGATCTAAAATGCAAGAGAATCAATTAAACTGTTAAAACTTTATTTTTTTCCTAAAGTCAAAAATAACTAAATCCAATTAATTCTCCACTACGTGTGTATTTTTCACGTTTTTCAATTTAGAAGTTTCCTAGTTCCTGGCTGATTTCCCTGTCACACGATAGGCTCTTCAATCCACTTCTGTTTGGCTGTTGTTTGCTCAGGGAAAACCACCTTATTAATACTAACCTAAAGAGAAGATGTCAATAAGTCAGTCTGCCTGATAATGCATGTATCCTAAAAATATAAGCCATGAATTTAAAGAATAAATACAATCAAAGAAATTTCGTTTCCGCAAATGCCTATCCACAAAATGTTAATCACTGGTACAAAGGGGTATTAAATTATAGTATCCTCTTAAAACAAAACAAAACACAACAAAACCCTACCTTTCAAGGTCAGTTCAAACATAATCTGCAACAGATCCTTTCCACACATGATCCTTTCTCTTTTGAATCCTCTCAGCACTATATGCCTATTTATGGCATTCACCAAGTTCTTCCTGAAGTTTCAGTCATTCGGATAAAAACATATTTAATAAATACTAAGTCTGAGACACTGCAACTGGGAGCTACACAAAAAAGGACAGCTGGGATTTTTAAAAATAAAGTTTCCGTACTAATTTAACTATTTTAAAAACACAATGTGTTTCTTGCAAAAAAATCAGAAAACACAAACATTAAATGAAAAACACAGAACACAGAAATAAATCGTGTTAATTCAAGAACAATCACTGCTGGTCTTGACAAAAATCTTTCCAGATCACTTACTCTACATGAACATGAATACACTTCTTTTCTTCAACAAAAACAGGATGATACCACATACATTGTTTTATTATCTATTCCTATTTTTTTCCTGTTAATTAATATATCAAATTTGGCTTCCCTGGTGGCTTAGTAGCAAACTATCCACCTGCTAAGCAGGAGACGCTGGTTCAATCCCAGGGTCGGGGAGATTCCCTAGAGGAGGAAATGGCAAACCCACTCCAGTATTCTTGCCTGGGAAATCCCATGGACAGAGAAGCCTGGAGGGGTACATCAAGTACAACCATTAGAATTTGACAGGCAAAAAAAAAGAATTTGACAGGCAAAGATGGAGATGAGATTATTTAGGCACAAAGAGAATGAGAGGTCTAGAGATAAGAAAGCTGGTTTGTTTTATTCCTTTACTTTGCTATCCTACTTACAAGGGTAAATACATAATGTTGAAAGCTTCAGGTCGCTTTGACCTTTCCCCGCTCCAAAAAAAAAGGGCAAAGGCAAACACTGGTGTTCACAGGACAGTGGTATCTTTGCTACTCCTGTCAGGACTACCATTACCAACCCCAACAAACCCACAACTATTGACAGTTCCCGGAGATCATGTGCTGAGGGACACCTCTACAACACAACCACAAATGACTACCACCTCTTCCGGAATCCACAGTTGATGAAGTGCGTTAACTCACTCAGACATTTACTTAGCAGTTACTACGTGTGAGGTACTATGTTAGCTGCGGGCCCTCCAAAGATGAATAAGGACCTCAACAGCAAGTTCAGCTTTCAAAAGTAAATGTCCTTCAGCAGGACCTGAACTAAAAAATGAGGACAACTTCGTACCCAATACAGCGGCTATCACTCCAAAACAAAAACCCAGAAAATAACTAGTGTTGGTGAGGATGGAGAGATACTGGAACCCTTGTGCATCGCTAGCAGAAATGTAAGATGGAGCAGCTGCTATACAAAACAGTTCAGCGGTTCCTCAAAAAACTAAACAGGATTATCATGCTATCCTGAAATTTCACTTCTGGGAATACCCCAGAAAAACTTAAAGCAAAGACTGGAACAAATATTTATACATCCATACTCATAGCAGCTATAGTCATAATAGCCAAAAGGTGGAAAGAAGTCAAGAGTCTGATGAATGAATGATTAAACTAAACGTTGGGCATAAATATACAATGAAATATTATTCAGCCTTAAAAAGGAAGGAAATTCTGACACTTGTTACAACATGGATGAATCGGGAAGACATTGTGCTAAGTGAAAGAAGCCAATCACAAAAGGACAAATATTCTATGATTTCACTTAAATGAGGTACTGGAGTCGTCAAATTCAGAGAGAAAGAAAAAAAGGAGAACGGTGGTTGCCAAAGGTTGAGGGGAAGGGAGAACAGGGAATTATTGTTTAACAGGTATAGTGTTTCAGTTTCAGAAGCTGAAAACGTGCTGAAGAAGGACAGTGATAAGGACATACCAAGGTGACTGTACTGAATGCCACTGAACTGCACACTTAAAAATGATTGGAATGGGGGAATTCCTTGGTGGTCTCATGGTTAGGACTCCGAACTTTCAGTGCCGGGAACTGGGTTCAATCCCTGGTTGAGGAATTAAGATCCTACAAGCTGCATGGTATGCCAAAAAACAAACAAGAAAAGGTTCAAATGGTAAATTTTATGTTATATCTATTTTGCGTGCATGCATGCTAAGTCACTTCGGTCATCTTCAACTCTTTGCAACACTAAGTATTGTAGCCTGTCGCACTCCTCTGTCCATTGGATTCTCCAGGCAAGAATACTTGATTGGAAGCCATGTCCTCTTCCAGGGGATATCCCCGACCCTAGGATCGAACCCACACCTCTTGCATTGGCAGGCGGTCTCTTTACCACTAGTGCAACAGGTATATTTGGCCACAATTAAAAAAAAAAAACAAAACTCTGAGGAACATTATCTATAAGTGCTACTATGAAATAGCCAGGACATATTGTTAAGTAATAAAACAAGGTAGAGAAAACAAACAGTAAGACACTATATCAAAAGAGCGTGGAAGAATATATAGCTATACACAGATATTATACAGACATTTTCTATTACTACTGTAATTTTTAATGGAAAGATAAACAAAAAGCTTTTAAAAAAAACAACTACCGCCAAAGGAAGGAAAGAAGGTTACGATTCCGCTGGTAAAGAATCCACCTGCAGACTCCGGTTCAGTTCCTGGGTCGGGAAGATCCCTTGGAGAAAGGATAGGCTATCCATTCCAGTATTCGTGGGCTTCCCTGGTGGCTCAGACGGTAAAAAAATTGCCTGAAATTCGGGAGACCTGAGTTCGATCCCTGGGATGGGAAAATCCCCTGAAGGAGGGCATGACTACCCATTCCAGTATTCTTGCCTGGAGAATCCCCGTGGACAGAGGAGCCAAACAGGCTACAGTCCATTGGGTCTCAAAGAGTCAGACACGATGAGTGACTAAGCACAAACACAGTCCAGAAACTAGACTCCTCTGAACGTACCTTGTCGTATATATCAAGTTTTTACACATGATTATAAAATAAATCTAAACCAAAAAAATTTTAAGTTGTTCCTCAAAATCAAAATGAAAAACAAACCTAAACTGTACTGAGTTAAACCAAACAGAGGAGTACTTAACTCTAAAACACAGTAATCTGACTGCACATCCTTGGTGAAATACATCCTAAGGACATAAGAAATACAAAGAAACCTTACAGGGCTTTCAGTAACGATACTGATATGATTCTGAAATTAAGTAACGTCTGTATAGCATGAGAAGAAACAAAAATTCTAAAAATATTAAATAAAAACAAGTTATCAGTATAAACTCATGCTGAACTATCTTTTTTTAAAAAAGTATTTCCTAGGTCCGGAGAAGGCAATGGCAAGCCACTCCAGTACTCTTGCCTAGAAAATCCCATGGACAGAGGAGCCTGGTAGGCTGCAGTCCGTGGGGTCGCTAAGGGTCGGACACGACTGAGCGACTTCGCTTTCGCTTTTCGCTTTCACACATTGGAGAAGGAAATGGCAACCCACTCCAGTGTTCTTGCCTGGAGAATCCCAGGGACGGGGGAGCCTGGTGGGCTTCTGTCTATGGGGTCACAGAGAGTCGGAAACGACTGAAGTGACGCAGCAGCAGCAGCAGCAGCAGCTCCATCTTTAAAGAGACCTATAAATTACTAACCTAGTATCAATAAACATAGCACCCAGATAGCAGTCTGTAAAAATCCGTGAAAATTCTCTCCAACTAAAAGGAACCAGCACTCCCTAAAGAAAGTGATAATTCAAGTTCTGAGGCAGAATTTTATGAAATAAGGTTGGATCATACCAGACAGCAAGGAAGCTATCAGAAACCACTAGGGTAGTATCAAAAACACTTAGGAGCTATCTTGAAGAGTTGCTCACTACCAAAAATAGAACAGACTCAGCCACAACAAAATAACACGTGCAATGGACTGGAACACATAAAATATGGGAAAAATCCCTGAGTTCATAATGATACTTGAAAGGAGAACAATGATATTTGAAAGGACAAAGATCTCATTAGTCACTTTTGAAAGATTCTTGGGAATCAATTTATTATTCTAAAACCTGACAAAGGAGAACAGTTGCATATTTACTGTCTTTTTCAGATAAACTGAACATAAGAGTAACTCAACAGTCCAAAATCAACGTGAGAAAGTTTTTGTTTAAAGTATTCTAGCTGAGAAATGAAGAATGATTGAATATCACCATTTTACAAACCCCTAATAAAATTATAGGGTAAAAAGCAGATATTACAGTGCCTTGGAAGGATTCTTTCAAAACAAAGACAGACAGAGGAACATGGTCAAAAACACCAGAGGGATGCAAACAGCAAAATAAAGTCAGAGAAAATCTGTAGGGCAAGTGTGTTACAAGCAAAAAGGAAGAAGGGAAACAGAAGGAGAAACTATAAATTAAGAGACACATCAGTTCAGTTCAATCGCTCAGTCATTCCGACTCTGTGCGACCCCATGAACCGCAGCGCGCCAGGCCTCCCTGTCCATCACCAACTCCAGGAGTCCACCCAAATCCATGTCCATCGAGTCGAGGATGTCATCCAACCATTTCATCCTCTCTCGCCCCCTTCGCCTCCTGCCCTCAATCTTTCCAGCATCAGGGTCTTTTCCAATGAATCAGCTCTTCGCATCAGGTGGCCAAAGTATTGGGAGTTTCAGCTTCAACATCAGTCCTTCCAATGAACACCGAGGACTGATCTCCTTTAGGATAGACTGGTTGGATCTCCTTGCAGTCCAAGGGACTCTCAAGAGTCTTCTCCAACACCACAGGTCAAAAGCATCAATTCTTCTGCGCTCAGCTTTCTTCACGGTCCAACTCTCACATCCATACATGACCACTGGAAAAGCCACAGCCTTGACTAGATGGACCTTTGTTGGCAAAG
Source organism: Moschus berezovskii (assembly GCF_049115385.1). Classification (NCBI taxonomy): domain Eukaryota; kingdom Metazoa; phylum Chordata; class Mammalia; order Artiodactyla; family Moschidae; genus Moschus; species Moschus berezovskii. Next base: position 50,702,938 of record NC_142484.1, read on the forward strand.
TAATGTCTCTGCTTTTTAATATGCTGTCTAGGTTGGTCATAACTTTCCTTCCAAGGAGTAGATGTCCTTTAATTTCATGGCTGCAATCACCATCTGCAGTGATTTCGCAGCCCAGAAAAATAAAGTCAGCCACTTTTCCCACTGTTTCTCTACCTTTTTCCCATGAAGCGATGGGACCGGATGCCATGATCTTAGTTTTCTGAATGCTGAGCTTCAAGCCAACTTTTTCACTCTCGTCTTTCACTTTCATCAAGAGGCTCTTTAGTTCTTGTGCTTCTCCAGCCCGGCATTTCTCACGATGTACTCTGCACAGAAGTTAAATAAGCAGGGTGACAATATACAACCTTGACGTACTCCTTTCCCTATTTGGAACCAGTCTGTTGTTCCATGTCCAGTTCTAACTGTTGCTTCCTGACCTGCATATAGGTTTCTCAAGAGGCAGGTCAGGTGGTCTGGAATTCCCATCTCTTTCAGAATTTTCCACAGTTTATTGTGATCCACACAGTCAAAGGCTTTGGCATAGTCAATGAAGCAGAAATAGATGTTTTCCTGAAACTCTCTTGCTTTCTCCACGATCCAGCGGATGTCGGCAATTTGTTCTCTGCTGCCTCTGCCTTTTCTAAAACCCACTTGAACATCTCGAAGTTCATGGTTCACATATTGCTGAAGCCTGGCTTGGAGAATTTTGAGCATGACTTTACTAGCGTGTGAGATGAGTGCAATTGTGCAGTAGTTTGAGCATTCTTTGGCATTGCCTTTCTTTGGGATTGGAATGAAGACTGACCTTTTCCAGTCCTGTGGCCACTGCTGAGTTTTCCAAATTTGCTAGTATATTGAGTGCAGCTTTACAAATGTTTTAATCATTAAATGATTCAGCAGATGGTATCTCTGAAAGGTGTAAAATATAAAGAAATAAAAGATATGGATTCAAGTCTCTTCCCAACTGTGTGAATCACTTCTCTGAGCTCAAAATTTTCCTTTCTAAAAATTGCACCTCCCTATCAAAAATGGTACATAAGTGAATTATAAAATAATGTACTCTATAAAAGGTAAAGCAACATCAAATTTTAGGTAGTTTTATTACTGAATTACAGCAGATACGAAGACTGACTTCTATCAAAAAATACTGAACTGGCAAACAGGAGATTCTAAAAGTAGTATCAGGACATTTTCCCAAGAATGCGTCATCCTTTTAGATAGTACAAAAATTTAGTACACAGATAGAGAAAACGTTTGACCAACAAATGATTCATTACAGAGAGTCGGGATGCAGAGAAGAGTCAACCCTAGAAAGTTACAGCGTGGGACATGAATGATTTCCAGTTAAGAGTTTCTACCAAGTTTCACAGTCTGATTTGACACTGCATTTGCTGGGGGCTTCCCTGGCGGCTCAGACGGTAAAGAATCCCCCTGCAATGCTGGAGACATGCGTTTGATCCCTGGGTTGGGGAGATTCCCTGCAGGAGGAAATGGCAACCCACACCAGTATTCTTGCCTGGAGAATTCCATGGACACAGAAGCCCGGCAGGCTACAGTCCATGGGGTCACAGAGAGTTGGATGCAACTTTCACTTTCACTTTCTTTCTAGGGACAAAAATATGCATCTCTTTGGGGGCTGGAAGGGTAGGTGGAGTGGAAGGCAGGACTGGTAGGAAAAAAGCATATTCTAAAACTATCATACTTCCATTTGGTTTTGTAATGATGTTAAGTCTGCTTTTACTTTATTCGCGTTTCACAGATGGCAAATATTTCTGTTTGAAGTACCCAACCTCGGTTGGGAAAACATGAGAAGGTCAGGTTCAGAAATTCTCAGAGACCCAGGTTAACAAGACAACTCAAATAGATATTAGGGCCCGTGACACCTTAGACCTTGAAAACTTGAACTGGCTTGGCTAAAGCAGGGAAGAAACTGTCCTTTGTGCACTACCAATGACAGGGACCTCTGCATCCCAAGCTTTAATTACGGGGCAAAAAAAACTATTTGGAGAAAGTAAAGCCATGGCTGAATCTTCCCATTTTTCCCTCAAGCATATGGTCTTGAGTAGAAGAAGGGAAAAGGAAAGTCTACAACCTTAGGAATTAGGAACACCAAAGTTACAAGCGACCTCTGCCCCAAAAGTCTAATCTCTCTAACGCTGAAATCTCTAAATCAGAAATATTTGTTAAAGCTTATTGGCCTGCCGTATTTTTTCCTCCTTCAAGCTGGGCCCAGAAATGTGATGTCTGGCTATGGAAATGTGATGTTAAACACAGTCATGTATCAGTTCAGTTCAGTTCAGTCGCTCAGTCGTGTCCGACTCTTCGGCACCCCATGAATCACAGCACGGCAGGCCTCCCTGTCCATCACCAACTCCCGGAGTTCACTCAAACTCATGGCCATCGAGTTGGTGATGCCATCCAGCCATCTCATTCTCTGTCGTCCCCTTCTCCTCCCACCCCCAATCCCTCCCAGCATCAGAGTCTTTTCCAGTGCGTCAACTCGTCACATGAGGTGGCCAAAGTATTGGAGTTTCAGTTTTAGCATCAGTCCTTCCAATGAACACCCATGTATATTTAAGCTTAATTATAATGCAGTCCGGTAACAATTATGCCTATCATTAACGGGTCAAATAAGCCCTGAAAGCTTTATTTGGCTACAGTATCAAAACATCCATAGAAGTTCCATGTTTGTAGTTTGCTGCTTATGCAGCATGTTCATCTGCTTCCAACTTAAAAAAAATTACCCAATACGTATATAACAAACTTTCAAAAATTTCATTTAGACTATTTTTCAAGCAGTATGGGTTCCAAATTTACGGTTCAAAGAAATTACCACACAAAACATAAGGAAGAAACAAAGTAATATTGAGATTTTAAACTAGATGAGAAACCCCCTATGCTTCTCTATACTCTGTTTTACTTGTTTTCCTCTCAGTGATTCCTTTTGCCTCATTTACAAACAATGCTTCTCACAGACTTACAAAAGTGCTTTCCTTTATGGACTTTAACATTCAAATTTCCATATATCAAAACATTTTTGTAAAATTACTGTTAGGCTGGGGTAGGATAAAACCTTAATACATTAAGACGGTAGTTTATGATTATTAAGATAAATAAGAAAAAACAGTAGAATGCCATGAGATAAGAAAAAAAATAGGAATTTATATTTCTTTCTTCCAAATCAGAGATTCCCTAATTTTCATGTGCAGCAGATTCATAGAAAACCCATAGGTCTAAGAAATCCGAACCTCTGGAAAATGAAGGATACACATGCAACTCTAACGATTATCTCGGTACTGTTACAAGTGATCTGTAAGTCGTATTTTGAGAAATGCTACCCTAAAATAGAATAATTTAACACAGTACAGGATATTTGCACATACTTATGTGCTCAGCAAAAGTAATATATAAAATGAATTTCTTAAAAAGCAGATAAAGAACGCTACTTGAATAGAAAAAGGGAAAAAGGACATACATTTACAAAAGAAATACAAATGGCCAACAAACATATGAAGATATTCAACTCTACTAATACAAACATACAAACTTGATATATGTCTAATGTCAACAAACTAACACGCTCAGAGTAAGTTTTCGGTATGAAATCTCATAGTTTTACTCACACGTACGAAACTTAAGTTGGAGAGAGAGATTCTTTGCCTGTGAAGTGGGCAACAGTGGACTTACAGGGATTTTAAAAGCGCCTCTCTCTGCCCAATGAGGACGCTCTCCCAGCATTGTGCTATACAAAGAAAGAACGTGCACTTGACTGTTTATCTTCCCCGCAAGGCTCCCTGCCTCAAATCTCTCAATCACGGCTGGGGCTCTCTCCACAAAAATCCACCTCAATGTTCAAAGCACAAAACAAAGCTCAGAGCAATACAGTACCTAAGATGAAGAAGGGATGAAAGAACCTACAAGCCTTTCTTCTTCTATTAACAGGGCACTCGTAGATTCGGGAGAGACGCAGAGGCAGGGAATATTAGTGGATGAGAAAAAAATAAGTAAATAACGGAGGAGGAAGAAAGAGAAGGTAGGACGGACGGTAGGCTTTACTAACTACCTTACTTTCCTGACAGTTTCAAAGCAGTTGGGGGGAGTCCGGGAGAGGAAGAACCTGTTATCTCACTAAAGAAACAGCAACACTGTAAGAAGAATTCCATCTCAATTATCTTTTATTTTCAGCTCTATCCTTGCAAGCCAGCCCACTTAAGCTTTTACATCACTTTCCTATCTTATGACCTCTATGTTGGGGTGTGGTACTTCAAACACACACTTTTTTGTTCTTTTCCTTCTTCTTCTGGAGGGAAAAGATGGCATTGATTTGCTGAAAAGTATGGATGGGGATAAAAAAATAAAGTACGGACGGAAAGCGTTATCTTGAGGAGTAAACGGTTCTTCCTGACAGAACTACGGATTTCTCTATCCCTTTGACTGTCAGCACACCACCAAAGGCTAAAAGAAGGCTCAAGAGCGAGGTAACATCCCCCTTGTCAAGTCTCTGTTTCCTTGCTCCTGCGATATTGGCTTTGCCAAGCAACCCCATTCCCGTAAATACACATTACAGGTCTCTCCAAACTACTTATATAAAATAAGATCCTGTTTGACCAACCTTATAGAGCAGTCATTCACCTCTATAGCTGCTGAGCTGCTCTGCTGCTCTGTCTGCCTACAGTCAGAAGGGAACCAAAATTCAAAATTTCCTTTCTTCTGGGCCAAAAACCAGACCTTTTGTCCTCCTTCCTAGACATGCTGCAACTCCAAGTTGACTCCTCTGCCTCAAGTAGTGGCATATGCTTTTCTTCTTTTAAGAAAGAAAGAAAAAACCCCCCTTTTTCCCTTATTGAGGAAGGCACCGAACTCTGATAAAGGCCTCTAGGAAGATGCTAAAATGCCTTGACATGTTTAACAGCACCTTATTTCAGAGGCTATGGATGAACCTCCCCACCGTACCCCAGGGCAAACACACGGAGCGTCCAAGGGGGCAGAGGGGGAAGCCTCGAGGAGGAACATGCAGACTCTGCAAAACTGACGGGAGGGAGGAGAGGGAACAACTTTCAGGACTAGAAAAAGGAGGCATTCCACATGCTGCGACGCCCCCCGCGCCCCCGCACCCAGCCCTCGGCGCACTGTCCTCCCGCCAGCGGCCGCGGCCGCCCCCTACAGCCCCCAGCGGCCCGGGAGCGCCACACGCCCCCGCGGCGCCGACCGAGCCGCAGCAGGGCTGGCGCAGGGAGCGCGGGCCACACTCCGACAGCTTGCTCGGCGCGGGCTCGGGACCCAGAGGGTCAATCCCGTCTTAGGGCATCGGCCCGCCGCGGCGCCCAGCCCCAAACTCGGGCTCCCCGCGCCGCGCCGGCCCGCCGCCCGCCCCGAGAAAGCCCCGAGACACCCCTCCACAGCGCGCCGCCCAAGCCTTTGGTTTCGGCGGCGGCGCGAATAACGCTCCCTGAGGACGAGGGGCCGCGCCTGCCGGTGCCTCCTCGGCACAGGCTCAGACCCAGGAGCGGGCAGCCGCGGGCGGCACCTCCTCAGTCCCCACTCCCGACTCCCTTTCCCGCTGCGCCGGACGGGAAGGGGCCTCCACGACCCGGGGCTCACCTCACACCTCGGGGCCGGACTCCCGGGAGGCTGCGCTGCCGGCCGGGGGCGGCCGCGGGTCCCTCGGCTACACGGAGCCAGCGAGAGGCGCCGGCGAGCTTTCGCCACTGCCAGGGCGCGGGGGCGGGCGGGGGCGGGGAGCATGCGCGCGCACGTACGGCCCAGGCGTGCTGCGCCCGCTCGGCTGCGCGCTCGCGTTTTGTGCCCAGCTTCTGGGTAGCCGGAGAAGGCTATGGCAAGCCACCCCAATAACTCTTGCCTGGAGAACCCCATGGATGGAGGAGCCTGGTAGGCTGCAGTCCGCGGGGTCGCTAAGGGTCGGACACGACTGAGCGACTTCACTCTCTCTTTTCACTTTCATGGATTGGAGAAGGAAATGGCAACCCACTCCAGTGTTCTTGAAGGAGAATCCCAGGGACGGGGGAGCCTGATGGGCTGCCGTCTATGGGGTCACACAGAGTCGGACACGACTGAAGTGACTTAGCAGTACCATGGCTTTCGATCAGTTTCACCTCTTTCCACTTCAATTCCTCATCTGTAGAATGAATAATGGAATCTCATAGTCATAAAAGAGAAATCGTGTTAGATAGAAATAGTAGTAGAATCTGTCTCCTAGGACCGTCTTTAGGCATCTACATGCAGTTAGAAGTGTGCCTTCTGTATAGTAAGTGCTCGAATGTTAGTTCTCAGACTCATTTTTTCATTTATTGTTGCTGCTGTTACTGTTATTTACACATACACACACATACATACCCTTTTAAACCATTCAGCACCAAACTTTAAAATGCCACATTTAAGTTATTGAGAATATACATGGCACTATGTGTACCACTAACTTGTTCATTTTAACTGCAGTAGAGAGATTTAATGTACAAATATACTTTAATTCATTGACTCATTATTTTTCTGATGGACATAGCGGTTCCAAGTGTTTCACTATTGTGATATCTATCTTCCTTGTACATGACCAAGGATCATGGGGTGGATGCCCAAAAGTGTAGTCGTGGCACTTTAACATACAGGCATCTGCAACTCAAGTGCTTATTTCAATTCACACTCGCAGTAGAGAGTTGGAATTCCCCATTTCGCCCCGTCTTGGTGTTCTCAGGCTTTTAGGTTTTTGTCAACCTCTGAAACAATACCTCAAGCCTGTCTTGATTTTGATGTTGATTTCCCTTACACCTCAGTGTTTTCATGTTTCTTCAGTGTTTTCATGTTTCTTCGCTGTTTGGGGTTTCTCTTCTGTGATTTGCCAATTTGTTGCCTTTTGTCCACTGCTCTGTCAGGTTATTTGCCTTTGGTTGTTATTCTTGTTTTAATTCTTTGTCAGTTACTTGCCTCCCAGGTATCTTATCCGGCTCTGTAGCTTGTCTTTTCACTTTGCGTTTTCTTTGCCTTTTGTGTTTCAAGAAATCCCTCCCTACCTCTGAAAATCATAAAAACGGTCTGCCGTTTTTTTCCAGCAGTTTTTTAAATTTGATTTTTTAATTCATGGCTGTAATCTCTTGAAATTCATTTTTATCTATGTTATGAGGAACAATTTTAGTTTTTCATAGGAATGGTGCTTTTTGCACCATGTATCAAATAACCCACCTAAATAGTAATGCATTGCTGTAATATACAAGTTCCATTTTCAGGCTCTCTTATTTACTGCTCTGTTTGAACAACCTTGTTTCAATCCCACATTTCCTCTACCTTATGCTTCTTCAGAATCTTTTCAACTGTTCTGGCACTCTTCTGTTTGAATTTTAGAATAATTTCTTCGTGAGAAACAGTTTGTATTTTGTTGAAATGGCTTTAGGTTTTAAATGAATCCAGGGAAAATGTCTGTCTTTGTGATACTGAGTTTTAGTATCTTTTTGTTTCTTTATGTATGTACTCATTAATTTGTTCCTAGGTACCTTACAGTTTTTGTTTCAATCGTGAATGAGACCTTTTCTCTGTTACATTTTTCAGTGGGATACTGCTGGTCTACAAGAATGCCACTGATTTTTATATATTGACCTTATACTGAGCGTCCCTGCTGAACTCTTCTATTATCTCTAATTGTGTGTAAATTCTCTTATGTATTCTTTGTAGAAATCCTGTTCCTGCAGGCAAGGCCAAGTTCATATCTCACATTCCAGTTCTTATGTTTTAGGTCAGATTGTTGCGTCTGTACTCATGAGAGATATAGACGGTGATATTAATAGTTTTTCTTTTCTTGCCATGTATTTTTGCTTTTTGGTGTCAAGGATGTAATAGCTTCATAAAGTGAGGTCTTTTCCTCCTGTTGTTTGAAACAGTTTTTACAATGAATAAGGACTGTCTGTTCCGTCTATGGGGTCACACAGAGTCGGACACGACTGAAGTGACTTAGCAGCAGCAGCAGCAGCTCTTTGAAAGAGTCAGTATATCATCCTGTAAAAATCCTCTCTCATGGTATCTTTGAAGTAAAGACAGAGAAATTTCCTCTTTCCAAACTGAAATTCTGCAATTCTCCATTCCTCCCTGTCTCCTGGACTTTGGCAACCATTGTTCTACTTTATTTCTCTATGAATTTGACTGCTCTGGGTACCTCATATTAATGAAACTCAAACACTAGAATTTTAATATGAGTTTTCATTCAGGATTTTACTTCAGAGGAATTTTATACAGACTTGTAAACTGTGCACTAGAGCTATTGAATTCCTATTTGAAGTAATAGCCATACATAATTGAATAAGATTTACTATTACTGAGCGTGCCTAAAAGAATGCTTGTCACGTTTTGATTATAATTCCTAGTGAGAGGTTTTTAAAATGTATTAAGCAATGATGTTATCCTTGAGGTAGCCTCCTTAGGTATCTTGGAGAAGGTAACATTTGAATATATGTTCCCGTGAATATCAGTGCAGTTTATTTGTAGTCATTTCTCATTTTAATGAAACTTGCCAATATTTGAAAATGTTTCAGGTAGTTGATCACATTCTTTCTGTAAGGTATAGTTCAAGCGAGGCAGAAAAAGGAAAGACGACCTCAACAGAAGTAGGTTACCTTTATTCAGGCAAGGAGGGGGCGACAGTCAGTCTAACGACCAGGCTGAGCGTGGAGAGGGATCAGGGAGGCTCCATATTTATAGGGAGGTTTGTGGAAGCGATAAGGAAAACGTTAATCAGGCAGGATGGTTTGGGTATTCTTCAGTTGAGATGGCATTTGTAGTTGGGCAGGGGATGATAAGTCTTCAGGGCAGGTGTAGGGGGTGGAAGGTTTCTGGACAGGGGGTGATAAGTCCCAGAGAGATGCAACTGGCCTGGAGCCATCAGGGTGGGACCTAAAGTTCTGTTTTGTTTCCTCTGAAGTTAGGTGATTCAGCAAGGGCCTTTGAGACTGTTGTTTTCTTTTCTAGGCCCAAAAGACTCCTTCTGTTTCAAAATACCCAGTTGGGTTTAAAGTAAATTGCACGTATTTAAGTCCCTGATTTGAAGAAAAGTGGGCTTGTGTAAAGTATTTTAAAATATTTAAATGAATGTCCTTGCTGAAAACAGGAATTCACAGCTTGGATTTTAAAATACTTGACACCAACTGTTTTTTTTTTTTTTGCAAGAACACTTTTTAAACAATGTCTGTTAAATAATTCTAGAGAAAGTACTATTTAATGCCTGAAAAGAGTAGGTCGTGAAATATAGCTTGAGTTTTCAGAATAATGTATATTTTACAGTTTAAAATCAGTAAAGTTTATTCCTAGAATATGTTTCACCTTATGTGTTATTTGAGTAACAGTAATTTTCCAGGTACTTAGGTTTGTTTTTTTTTTCCTTTTAAAGTAGTTCCTTCTCTTTATTTAGGGGTTCTAAGAGGCTCAAATGGAGAAGGCAATGGCAACCCACTCCAGTACTCTTGCCTGGAAAATCCCATGGACAGAGGAGCCTGGTAAGCCGCAGTCCATGGGGTCGCGAAGAGTCGGACACGACTGAGCGGCTTCACTTTCACTTTTCCCTTTCATGCATGGGAGAAGGAAATGTCAACCCACTCCAGTGTTCTTGCCTGGAGAATCCCAGGGACAGCGGAGCCTGGTGGGCTGCCGTCTATGGGGTCACACAGAGTCGGACACGACTGAAGAGACTTAGCAGCAGCAGCAGCAGCAGCAACAGGCTCAAAGCATTTTATGAAAGAGTTAACACATTTCAAAGTTTGTTGATATTTCTAGAAAGGCATGCACATGTAACATATTTATTAAAAACATGGGGTTTAAAGTCCTGTCTGTAACACTTTGAGTCTCAGTTTCCTCATGTGAAATACAGGGAATAATATGTTAAATACAGTAATATCTACCTCATAGGTGGCTGTGAAGATTAAATGAGAAAATAAAGTTAAGCCTCTTACTAGAATGCCATGCACAAAGAAAAATTTCATTATTCTGTTGTTGCAAGGACATAATTGCTGAGGTTTAAAAAAGAATTGTTCTTGTGTTCTGTATTAGCATCATCATTTTGTCTTTTCAACACTGATTTTCGAAAGAACATGTTTCCTTTCCTACAGTTTCCCCCTTCGTTTTTTTCTCTTTCATCCTTCTAATCCAAAGATCTATGTCCCAAGGAATTTTGATACTACAACCTGTGTTTCAAAAATAGAAATGTGTTACTGTGATAGAAGCAGCTTAGCTAAGACTGTCAAGTTCACATTAGAGCCATTTGTAGAATTAAAAAAAAACTGTGTAGAAAACAAACAAAAAACACATTATTCCTATTTACACCCACAGAAGGCAGCCCATCTGCTGTTTATCTAATCTTGATTCAGAAACATACAACAATAGAATAACAACATCATATCTAACTTAAGATTTTAGCTTCATTTTCTGATAAGAGTGTTTCCCCTTTACCAGACAATACCAAAAGGAATCAGCATTGTTTATGAAAGGACCGTAAGGAAACGGGTATGTTTTACTCTTCCAACATTAATGATAGCAAATAATTCTCTATAAATATATAGTATGTACTACTAATTTTTTTTTTCTTTCCTGCTACTAATCTTTATATGCAGAGTACATCATGAGGAACGCAGGGCTGGATGAAGCCCAAGCTGGAATCAAGATTGCCAGGAGAACTATCAATAACCTCAGATATGCAGGTGACACCACCCTTATGGCAGAAAGTGAAGAGGCACTAAAAAGCCTCTTGATGAAAGTGAAAAAGGAGAGTGAAAAGGTTGGCTTGAAGTTCAACATTCAGAAAACAAAGATCATGGCATCTGGTCCCATCACTTCATGGGAAATAGATGGAGAAACAGTGGAAACAGTGTCAGACTGTATCTTCTTGGGCTCCAAAATCACTGTAGATGCTGATTGCAGCCAGGAAATTAAAAGACGCGTACTCCTTGGAAGGAAAGTTATGACCAACCTAGATAGCATATTAAAAAGCAGAGACATGACTTTGCCAACCAAGGTCTGTCTAGTCAAGGCTATGGTTTCTCCCGTGGTCATGTATGGATGTGAGAGTTGGACTGTGAAGAAAGCTGATCGCCGAAGAATTGATGCTTTTGAACTGTGGTGTTGGAGAAGACTCTTGAGAGTCCTTTGGACTGCAAGGAGATCCAACCAGTCCATTCTAAAGGAGATCAATCCTGGGTGTTCATTGGAAGGACTGAGGCTAAAGTTGAAACTCAAATACTTTGGCCACCTCATGGGAAGAGCTGACTCACTGGAAAAGACTTTGACGCTGGGAGTGATTGGGGGCAGGACGCAAGGGGACGACAGAGAATGAGATGGCTGGATGGCATCACCGACATGAGTCTGATGTGACTTGAGTTTGAGTGAACTCCGGGAGTTGATGATGGACAGGGAGGCCTGGCGTGCTGTGATTCATGGGGTCGCGGAGAGTCGGACACGACTGAGCGACTGAACTGAACTGAACTGACTGAACTAATCTTTAAAGTGGTAAGTATCCTGCCTGTGACTTCCTAGCACCAAACTGATTTTTCCTCAAAACTGTTCAGTGCCTGTAATAGAGAGAAAGAGGGAGCCTTACTGGAAACATATTCTAAGTCTCTAATAGGATGTGAGAGTTGGACTGTGAAGAAAGCTGATCGCCGAAGAATTGATGCTTTTGAACTGTGGTGCTGGAGAAGACTCTTGAGAGTCCCTTGGACTGCAAGGAGATCCAGCCAGTCCATTCTAGGGGAGATCGATACTGGGTGTTCATTGGAAGGACTTATGCTAAAGCTGAAACTCCAATACTTTGGCCACCTCATGCGACGAGTTGACTCACTGGAAAAGACTCTGATGCTGGGAGCGATTGGGGGTAGGAGGAGACGGGGACGACAGAGAATGAGATGGCTGGATGGCATCACTGACTCAATGGACATGAGTTTGAGTGAACTCCGGGAGTTGGTGATGGACAGGGAGGCCTGGCGTGCTGTGGTTCATGGGGTCGCTAAGAGTCGGACATGACTGAGCGACTGAACTGAACAAGAATACATTTTGAAATATTATACTTTAGAAGTGTAGAATATTAAATTTATTTTAAAAGTATTCATACTATTATGTACAGGCTGTAAAATGCTATCAAGGGGCACTTCTGGATAAATACTTTAAAATATACAAGACATTTTGGCCGCTGCGAAACAGACTAAACAGCCTAAGCCCTGACTTCCATTTTAGGCTTAACTGCAGATGTATCTGGCGGTGGTGGTGGTGGTGGTGTTCATTCGTTAAGTTGTGTCCGACTCTTTGTGACCCCGTGAACTGCAGCTCACCAGGCTTCCCTGTCCTTCACTGTCTTCCAACATGTACTATCTGGTGTACAAATAGTTTACACATATTTAGGAAAAAATTCAGTGTTCTTGCCACAGTCTTCAGCAGGGCACAGCAAACTTTCTCTGTAAGGTCATACAGCAGACATTTTAGGCTTTGTCAGCCATGTGGTTTTTGTTGCAACAACTCAGCTCTGCTGGTGTAGTTCAAAAGCAGCTATCAGTCACTTCATTCGCTCAGTTCAGTTCAGTTCACTCGCTCAGTCAAGTCCGACTCTTTGCGACCCCGTGAATCACAGCACGCCAGGCCTCCCTGTCCGACACCAACTCCCGGAGTTCACTCAAACTCACGTCCATCGAGTCGGTGATGCCATCCAGCCATCTCATTCTCTGTCGTCCCCTTGCCTCCTGTCCCCAATCCCTCCCAGCATCACAGTCTTTTCCAGGTGGTCAAAGGTATTAGAGTTTCAGGTTTAGCACCAGTCCTTCCAATGAACACACAGGACTGATCTCCTTTAGGATGGACTGGTGGGATCTCCTTGCAGTCCACGGGACTCTCAAGAGACTTCTCCAACACCACAGTTCAAAAGCATCAATTCTTTGGTGATCAGCTTTCTTCACAGTCCAACTCTCACATCCATACATGACCACTGGAAAAGCCACAGCCTTAACTAGATGGACCTTGGTTGGCACAGTAATGTCTCTGCTTTTTAATATGCTACCTTGGTTGGTCATAGCTTTCCTTCCAATGAGTAAGCAGCTTTTAATTTCATGGCTGCAATCAGCATAGCATCTGCAGTACTTTTGGAGCCCCAAAAATACAGTCTGACACTGTTTCCACTGTTTCTCCATCTATTTCCCATGAAATGACGGGACCAGATGCCATGATCTTACTTTTCTGAATGTTGAGCTTCAAGCCAACTTTTTCACTCTCCTGTTTCACTTTCACCAGGAGGATTTTTACTTCCTCTTCACTTTCTGCCATAAGGGTGGTGTCATCTGCATATCTGAGGTTATTGATATTTCTCACGGCAATCTTGATTCCAGCTGGTGCTTCATCCAGCCCAGCGTTCCTCACGATGTCCTCTGCATATAAGTTAAGTAAGCAGGGTGACAATATACAGCCTTGACGTACTCCTTTTCCTCTTTGGAACCTGTCTCTTGTTCCGTGTCCAGTTCTAACTGTTGCCTCCTGACCTGCATACAGATCTCTCAAGAGGGAGTTCAGGTGATCTGGTATTCCCATCTCTTTCAGCATTTTCCACAGTTTATTGTGATCCACACAGTCAAAGGCTTTGGATAGTCAAGAAAGCAGAAATAGATGTTTTTCTGGAAGTCTCTTGCTTTTTCCATGATCCAGCAGATGTTGGCAATTTGGTCTCTGGTTCCTCCGCCTTTTCTAAAACCAGCTTGAACATCTGGAAGTTCACGGTTCACATATTGCTCAATCCTGGCTTGGAGAATTTTGAGCTTGACTTTACTAGCTTGACTGCAACTGTGTGGTAGTTTGAGCATTCTTTGGCATTCCCTTTCTTTGGGACTGGAATGAAGACTGACCTTTTCTAGTCCTGTGGCCACTGCTGAGTTTTCCAAATTTCCTGGCATATTGAGTGCAGCACTTTCACAGTATCATCTTTCAGGATTTGAAAGAGCTCTACTGGAATTCCATCACCTCCACTAGCTTTGTTCATAGTGATGCTCTCTAAGGCCCACTTGAATTCACATTTCAGGATGTCTGGCTCTAAGTGAATGATCACACCATCGTGATTATCTGGGTCGTGAAGATCTTTTTTGTACACTTCTTCTGTGTATTCTTGCCACCTCTTCTTAATATCTTCTGCTTCTGTTAGGTCCATACCATTTCTGTCCTTTATCGAGCCCATCTTGGCAAGAAATATTCCCTTGGTATCTCTAATTTTCTTGAAAAGATCTCTTCTCTTTCCTATTCTGTTGTTTTCCTCTATTTCTTTGCATTGATCGCAGAGGAAGGCTTTCTGAGCTCTCCTTGCTATTCTTTGGAACTCTGCATTCAGATGCTTATGTCTTTCCTTTTCTCCTTTGCTTTTTGCTTCTCTTCTTTTCACAGCTATTTGTAAGGCCTCCCCGGACAGCCATTCTGCTTTTTTGCATTTCTTTTCCATGGGGATGGTCTTGATCCCTGTCTCTTGTACAATGTCACGAACCTCCGTCTGGCACTGTATCTATCAGATCTAGTCCCTTCAATCTATTTCTCACTTCCACAGTATAATCATAAGGGATTTGATTTAGGTCATATCTGAATGGTCTAGTGGTTTTCCCTACTTACTTCAATTTAAGTCTGAATTTGGCTATAAGGACGTCATGATCAGAGCCACAGTCAGCTCCTGGTCTTTTTTTTTTGCCAACTGTATAGAGCTTCTCCACTTTGGCTGCAAATAATATAATCAGTCTGACTTCAGTGTTGACCATCTGGTGATGTCCATGTGTAGAGAATTCTCTTGTGTTGTTGAAAGAGAGTGTTTGCTATGACCAGTGCATTCTCTTGGCAAAACTCTATGAGCCTTTGCCCTGCTTCATTCTGTGCTCCAAGGCCAAATTTGCCTGTTACTCCAGGTGTTTCTTGACTTCCTACTTTTGCATTCCAGTCCCTATAATGAAAAGGACATCTTTTGGGGGTGTTAGTTCTAAAAGGTCTTGTAGGTCATCATAGAACCGTTGAACTTTGGCTTCTTCACCGTTACTGGTTGGGGCACAGACTTGGATTACTATAATACTGAATGGTTTGCCTTGGAAACGAACAGAGATCATTCTGTCATTTTTGAGATTGCATCCAAGTACTGCATTTCAGACTCTTTTGTTGACCATGATGGCTACTCCATTTCTTCTAAGCGATTCCTGCCCACAGTAGTAGATACAATGCTCATCTGAGTTAAATTCACCCATTCAGTCCATTTTAGTTCACGGATTCCTAGAATGTCTATGTTCACTCTTGCCATCTCCTGTTTGACCACTTCCAATTTGCCTTGATTCATGGACCTAACATTCCAGGTTCCTATGCAATATTGCTCTTTACAGCATCGGACCTTGCTTCTATCACCAGTCACCTCCACAACTGGGTACTGGTTTTGCTTTGGCTCCATCCCTTCATTCTTTCTGGAGTTATTTCTCCACTGATCTCCAGGAGCATACTGGGCACCTACCGACCTGGGGAATTCCTCATTCAGTATCCTATCATTTTGCCTTCTCATAATGTTCATGGGGTTCTCAAGGCAAGTATACTGAAGTGGTTTGCCATTCCCTTCTCCCGTGGACCACATTCTGTCAGACCCCTCCACCACGACCCGCCCATCTTGGGAGGCCCCACACGGCATGCCTTAGTTTATTTTTTTTTTATTTGAAAAGTATTTATTTTCAAAAAATTTGTTATTTAAGTTAACACACAAGAGGTTATTTAAAAATATGGAATGCTTCACGAATTTGCGTGTCATCCTTGAGCAGGCGCCCATGGCTTAGTTTCATTGAGTTAGACAAGGCTGTGGTCTGTGTGATCAGTTAGGTCCAATTCTTTGCAACCCCATGGACTGTAGCACCCCAGGCTTCCCTGTCCTTCACCAACTCCCGGAGCTTGCTCAAACTCATGTCCATCGCGTCGGTGATGCCATCCAGCCATCTCATCCTCTGTCGTTCCCTTCTCCTCCCGCCTTCAATCTTTCCTGGCATCACGGTCTTTTCCAGTGAGTCTGTTCTTTGCTTCAGGTGACTGAAGTATTGAAGCTTCAGCTTCACATCAGTCCTTCCAGTTGAGTATTCAGGACTGATTTCCTTTAGGATTAACTGCTTTGATCTCCTTGCAGTCCAAAGGACTCTCAAGAGTCTTCTCCAACACCACAGTTCAAAAGCATCAATTCCTAAGCTTTCTTTATAGTCCAACTTGCACACCCATACATGACTCTAGGAAAAACCATAGCTTTGAGCAGTGACCCCACAAGACAGTTGACCCAGACTTGCCTGTGAGTGTCCAGGAGTCTCTGGCAGAGGGGTGAGTCAGCAGTGGCCTGCTGCAGGATGGGGAGGCGCTGAGTGTGCCAGTGCATGTACCAGACCTTTTGAAGGCGGTCGACATTGTCTTCATTACCTCCACCATGGTTTGGTCTCAGGTGAAACAACAGGGAGGGAACACAGCCCCACCCATCAACAGAAAATTGGGTTAAAGATTTACTGAGTATGGCCCCACCAATCGGAACAAGACCCAGTTTCCCCCACAGTCAGTCTCTCCCATCAGGAAGCTTCCATAAGCCTCTTATCTTTATCTGTCAGAGGCTGGGCCCAATGGAAATCACAATCACAGAAAAGCAGCCACAGACAATACATGAACAGCTTGGAAGTGTTTCCGGATGACGTTGTTTGCAGGGACATAATTGGGGCAGATTTGTTCTGTAGGTTGTAGTCTGCCAGCTTCTGAACTATAGCAAGCATTAGTCTCTATCACCTTAGATAATTCTTTCATTTCAGTGGTTGGTGACCTATGGCACTTTTCTGTCCCATGGAAACTGTCACTGTTTCATTCTTGTTACTGCTTTCGAGGATCATCATTTTACTCTATCATATAATGGTATTAAAAATACTCAATAAAGTAAATTCTAGCGCATCACTATAGTAAAGATATGCCAATAAATCTTATTTCCAGTTGTCTCTGAAGTCACACCACACCAGTTCAAGGAAACATTTGAGTAGTTTATGGGAATAGTAAAATAGAAACAACATAATGTGATAGTCATAGAAGCTTCTAGTTACTAAGTATGTACTGTGCATCAGGTTCTGTCCTCAGTGAATGTATACACATCATCTCCTTTATTCCTCAGAATAACACAATAAGTTGTATTCTGCTTTACAAATGAGGAACTGAGTCTTCTAATTAAATACAACTTATCTAGAGTCTTACAGTAAGTGATAAAGCTAAGGTGTGAATTGTATTTTTGATTCCAAAGACTACTAACCACCTACCTGATCATGTCGAATATGAAATCTTCCATTTTATTTCCTCGGCCTGCCTGACTGCTCAGTCGCTTCAGCTGTGTCTGACTGACTCTTTGTGACGCTATGGACCGCAGCCCGCCAGGCTCCTGTATCCATGGGAGTCTTCACATAAGAATGCTGGATTGGGTTGAGGATCTTCCCAAACCAGGGACTGAACCTGGGTCTCTTGCATCTTCTGCGTTGCAGGCAGATTCTTTACTGCTGAGCCACTGGGGAAACCCCTCTGCTGCTGCTGCTGCTACGTCACATCAGTAGTGTCCGACTCTGTGCGACCCCACAGACGGCAGCCCACCAGGCTCCCGCGTCCCTGGGATTCTCCAGGCAAGAACACTGGAGTGGGTTGCCATTTCCTTCTCCAATGCATGAAAGTGAAAGTGAAGTCGCTCAGTCGTGTCCGACTCCTAGCCATCCCATGGACTGCAGCCTACCAGGCTCCTCCGTCCATGGGATTTTCCAGGCAAGGGTACTGGAGTGGGTTGCCATTTCCTTCTCCAGAAACCCCTCTAGTGAATCACAAATATTTTATCAGTGATTTTATAAAATGTGTTAAGGTAATTTGGCTTCCCAGGTGGCACTAGTGGTACAGAATCCACCTGCAGTGCAGGAGACGCAAGAGATATGGGTTCAGTCCCTGGGTCGGGAAGATTCCCTGGAGGAGGAAATGGCAACTCACTCCAGGATTCTTTCCTGAAAAGTTCCATGGACAGAGGTGCCTGACAGGCTACAGTCCATGGGGTGGCAAAGAGTTTGACGTGACTGCACGCACTGTAGCTGGTTAAGGTCATTGAGTTCATTCCTATTGTTCAGGCTGTTAAAGAGCTAAGCAGTTTGTCTTAAAGTAGAGCATTAGGAAAATAAATATGCTCAGGTTTCTTCAGACAGTATGACTTCCGACAATACGTCTGAGCAGAAGCGTCAGCAAAGTCCGAACCAGTTAAATCTGGAAAGAACTCACTATTTGAGATATTACAGATCTTTCATGATTGAGGGGAGATCTCCAAAGAGTCCCCCACTTCAAAAATTATGATGAATTGGGACCAGCCCAATAAGGAGTTAGGGCTCATCAAGCAGGGGCTATTAGGTGGATGAGATGGGAAAGGTCACACAAGTGTGGTTGCTATTCATTTGGGAAAGGTGAGCCTTAGGCCAGTTGGTAAGCTGAGAAAGGGAGCCAGGAACTCCCTCGCTAGCCTAAATCACCAGGCCCATAGGCTGAAGTGTTTGCAGGTTAGCTGTGCCTCCTATCAATCAGCTAGAACAATACTTTCTCCAGGATTCCCATTGACTGATTCACCAAAGAGCTCAAAATATAAAGCCGCCAAACACAAGAGAAAACAAGCCACTATGACTGAGTCACAGCATCAAACTTAGAACTGCAGATACTGAAATTGTCAAATACTGAATGACAGAATAGGTAAGTATGTAATGTTTACAGAAATAGGAAATATAGTCACAGGTTACCAATCTACAAGGAATTACTTGAAATAATAGATTAAAAAAGTCTACAAACATAATTTTTGAAATGGAAAATCATTCGATAGGATTCCTGAAATATTTAATAAGAAACAGCAATTCAGGCTGCTGTTTGAAGAGAAATTTCATAAGCTGGTAGTAGGTGAAAATAAAACTATCCAGAATGCCATAAGAGAGACAAGGAAAATGTGAAAGTGATGTCACGAGAAATGGAGGCAGAATGAGAAGGTCGAATAGGAGTATACTGGGTTGGCCGAAAGATGGTATGGCTTTTCTGCACCTGAATGACCTTTGTGGCCAACCCAATAATTTGATTCCCAGGAGGGAGGGAATTGAGAGAATCTACGAGAGACAATATTTCGAGAGAGAATGACTACAGGTTTTCCACAACTGCTAAACACGTGAATTCACAGACCAAGGAGGTACTGTATACCACTAGCAGGAGAAGTACAAAGAAATACACCCTTCAGTGAAACTGCAGAACTCCAAGGACAGGAGTCATGAAAAACAGTCTCAGAAAAGGGGACAGACCTAAAAGAGACCAACGGTTAGAATGACAGCAGAGTCCTTAACAATACCAAAAGCCAGAAAACAATATATTTGAAATGTTGAGAGAAAAAAAACTTTTCAACCAGAATTCTGTACCATGTAAAACTCTTGTGGGGATGCACAGCCAGATCCCCTTCACAGAAGGACGAGCCTCTCCGCTGCAGGGAGCGGGGTCAGTAGACACCCTTCAGGTGGAGAGCTGCCTTATCTGAGGTGGATAATTAGGACTTGACTACACAGGAAAATGGCACCCACGTACCAAACTGACCTCTCATTCTCAAATTCACCCCGTTACTCATCCATTTCCTTTTCTATATCCTCTCATCTAACTACCAATTGCTTACTCTTTGAAGTCGATACCTATGTGTAGGTATATTTACCTAAGTCTATTTTATTTTACATAGCACTGAGATCAGTAACTATCCATCAAGCAATCTGGACTAGACTGAGTACTGAGAAGCAGATATGTGTGCATATGTGTCATCTTACAGCCAAGATAACATGAGATGATGAGAAAACCACGGCCAAAATATAGTGCTAACGTGTACACTTAAACACTGACTGGCGCAGACAGAAATATCCATGAGATGGCATGCCCAAATTATTTCTAAAGTTGTTTGACAGACTTGTTTCCTCCCTCATGGCTCAGTGGTAAAAAATCTGACTGCCTGCCAATGCAGAAGACGTGGGTTCGATCCCCGGGCTGGGAAGATTCTCTGGAGAAGGACATGGCAACCCACGCCACTATTCTTGCCTGGGAAATCCCACAGACAGGAGCCTGGCAGACCCCACACGCAAAGACCCCACACGACTTAGCAACTAAAGAACAACAGAGGGCTAGATACTGTCAAGGGATATACAGATATCTGTCAGCAAGTTCACATTCTCCAGAAACGGCAAACTTAGCTGAGGGAAAAACAAACTGTACTGAAAATAGGTCACACTCAAAGAATGTTTAAAAAGCAATTAACTAGCTGCCATGCTATGGGAATTAAGCAGGACTTCAAAGATGAGTGTGATTTTAATTAAGCAGAGAGTTAAGAAAGGCCACCACAGGAGGGCATACGCTATCCCCTAGTTTCCATGACACTAAACTTTCATAGAGACCCTCATGTGGTTTATAAGCATTTTCTCTGAATCACATGCTAGGCTATTCTTACTGTATTGTTTTCATTACTGTATCTTGTTCTTCTCCTAGCAGGGGACGACAGAGGATGAGATGGTTGGACGGCATCCCTGACTCGATGGACATGAATTTCGGCAAGCTCCGTGAGTTGGTGATGGACAGGGAGGCCTGGCATGCTGTGGTCCATGGGGGTCACAAAGAGCTGGATATGACTGAGCAACTGAACTGATGATGACTGATGCTCTTGTTCTTGGTATGTCCTTTTTGATTCAGCTTCAAGGAATTCCATCCCGCAGCTTTTTAATTACCACTATTTTATATTAAAGATTATAAGTTTTCTTACCTAAACTGGAATTTCATTTAGATCACAGAAGCTAAAATTCCCCTACATTTAACCCCCTTCAGAAACTCTCTGCTCAGTAGGAACTCATTATTTCTACTATCATTTGCTCACCCTATTTATCTCCTGAGATATTTTCAGAGGAGCCAATCTGCTCATTTGAAATTCTATAACAATGATCATCTCTAACACGCACAGTTTTAATTATATGCTAGCTTGAACTATTTTTAATTGGTTATCATGTGTATGTCCTACCGTTCCCGTGAGGTTCTATTCTCCTGGAAAGCAGACTTTAGCTTTCTTCTACATATCTCTAAACACACAGAATGCCACATGCATAAGAGCTGTCATATAACTGTTCATTCCTTATTGAAAAGGATGAGGCTAATAATGTCAAATATCAAATACTGCTGAAAGTCAGTTCATGGAGCCATTCTATGCTGTCACGTCAGTCATGTCCAATTCTTTGTGACCCCATGGCAGGCTCCTCTGTCCATGGGATTCTCCAGGTAAGAATGGGTTGCCGTTTCGTCCTCCGGGCAATCTTTTCAACCCAGGGATCGAACTCATGTCTCTTACATCTCCTGCACTGGCAGGTGGGTTCTTTACCACTCATGCCACCTGGAGCTAGCAGTTCATGGAGGCAGGTATTCTCAAAGATTCTCTGGTTTCCTCTCTCTCTATGAGTGTTTTAACTTAAGAGCTCTAGTTTTACTCTAGAAACTTCCCAACTGGGCTTCCTTACAACCTCCTCTCCTATGCTGTTGTCAAAGTGATCTTCCTGAAACCCAAATCTGATTTCATCACCCCAATGCTCAAAGTCTTTCAATAGTTTCTCACTGCTCTAGGGGAAAAAACCCCAAACTCCTCAGCATGTTTCATCTCCTTCGGTGGCCCTGGTACCTAAATGCCTTTTCGTCCTCCTTGCCTCTGCATGAGCTGTTTCCTTGTCTGAGATTTCCAACTGCCGCCTCTGTACCCTAGTCAAATCAGAGTACTGCCTTGTTTGTGAACAAGACTTTCCACAGTGACTTAAAAGGCTTTCTTCTTTGGAATCCCAAAGCACACTGTGTATGATCTTATCATACCTACTGCTCTTTTGTCTTCCATCTCTGCGTTCCTAGCACCTAGAAGAACGCTTTTCACTTAGGAGTGCTGAATGAAAGGAAAAGGCAGCAAAGAGAAAGGATCTTTGATGGTGGTTTAAAAACAGGTCATTGGTTATGTTAGCAGTTGGGGAAGAAGGTGAAAAAGACCAGAGATACAAAGAATGAAGGATGGAACTGGTAGAAAGGAAACATTTAAAATATTTCAAAAATCTCGCAAGGAAAACAAAAGAAATGGATACAAGAGAGAAAACACATCAAAGTTAGCAAACACGTAAAGGTAACGGATACAAGATAGAAAACATGTCAAAGGCGGCTCCTTTTCAAAACCTAGAGTCGCTGACCAAGTTAGAAGGCAAAAGCAAGCGAGCTGAGAGGACAAACAAGAAGGTCTAAAAAGAGAGTACGTCGAGGAATCGTATCCTACATGACAAGGACAGGGAAGACTGAAAGAAAGGCTGGAATGAGCCTGGAAGGATACAGCACAGCCACGGAAACACAGAAGGGAGAATTTCGGGCATCATAATGTTCATTCTTTCGGTTTCCCAGGCTTGGAAATCTTAAAAAAAATTTCTTTTGGCACATTCCTTCTCTCCAACTGCTTTGAATCCATCACCAACTCCTATCTTTTCATTTCTTCTTTTTGAATATCTTTCAGATCAGCTATTACTCTCTTGGCACTGTCACTGTTCTTTCATAAACCTCCAACGTCTCTTAACTGAATTACTGCAGAGCTCCTAAGAGGTTTCTAATTCTAGTGTCTCTACCACCAAATATAACACGAAGGCACACCCTGCCCACTCTCAGACATTCTCTGTGAAGCTTTCTCCCACCTCCTCCCCACCAGATTTAATCACCCCCTCCTCATCCATGCTACCAAACAGGGGTTGGCCAACTGTGGCCAGCTGGTCAAATCGGGCCCCTTCCTATTTTGGAAACAGTTTTACTGCAACACAGCCACTCCTACTTTGACTGCGTACGGTCTATGGCTGCTTTCATGGTATTAACAGCAGAAATGAATGGTGGCAACAAAGACCATGTGACCCACAAAGCCTAAAGTTATTTATTAGGCTATTTCATTTATAATACAGTATTTATTATATTAGTTATTTTTCTCTTCATAGAAAAATTTGACTACCTCTGGACTATACCATGATATTTGCATTTTACTTTAATAATTACCTTATCCTACTGATAATAAAAGTTGATAACAGGCACTTACTGAGATGGGCACTGTTCTGAGCCATTAGGTATATTATCTCATTTACTTCTTACAACATTGCTAAGGGACAGATATTATTCCTATTTCCATTTTACAGATGAGGAAACTGAAGCTTATTATTCTAGACCCCACGCTTTCAACTACAACACAAATAATGACTACCCTATTTTCTTGAGCTTATTAAGAACAAAGATCATGTCGAAATCAGTTTTGTATTCCCAGAGACTCACACAGTGTCTGACAGAGTAGGTATTCCATAATTGTTTGCTAAGTTAATCTCACTAAAATAACCACTTTTACTCTGCCTTCTCTCCCATGAGCAATGACTTGGTTGCTCGCTGTATCGCGTCTAAACTCCTCTGGCTGGCATTAAGCCTGACCATAATCTGGGACAACTGAACCTAGCAAAGTTCAGAAAGGTCAATAAAGATCAACTCCTGTTTCAGAATTGGCTGCTTTTCCTTTGGACACCGTATGACTCGAACTCAGCACATGAGATAAACTAAGCTGCCGATAAAACTCACCTGCCATCACGGGACCTGTGGAGGCTGCCGTGGTAGCTGCTCACTTTGCTGTGGACACTCCCTGCTGTGCTTCTCTGGTCATCCGCCACGGCCAGCTGAGTTGAAGGAGCATGTGTGGATATCCCTTGAGTGGAAGTTCCTCTTGATTTCCTTATGGTAGGAGTATCTGGATCCCTCAGGAGGGACTGAGCAAAGTCAGGTTCCTGGAGGACCTGTCGGCTGTCGTTCGCTATCCTAGATAACAAAATAGTAAGTGTAAGATAGCAACCCTACAGACCAAAAACGATTCTCTGACAGACTGATGCTATTCTTCAAAAAAAGAAAGCTCTCCAAACAATGTCTTTAGGACAGATATAAGGTAACACTGTTGACAGAAGAGAGACTAACACAAAAATCTGTGTCAATCTGTTCCCTAAACTGGTATGATGGAAAGAGGTTCGTATTAGAATATGGAACTCAGGATGTTAGTTCCAGTTCTATCAATAGATATGTGATCTTACGCAAGTCATTATCCCCTTTACTTAATTTTCCTCATCTATAAAATGACCGCATGCAATTTCATCATTTTTCAAAAGCCCCTTTCGGCTAAAGAAATTTATCGTTCTTGAAGACACTGAAATATTGCAAAGGTACTACCATAAAGTAAAAATAGTATTTTCTTGCATGGTTTATAGAAGTAGTGGAGGTCTCATCATGGCATAGACTCATTTTTTAATTTGTAAGAGCAGTTGTTTTGGGGTTACAAGATGATTTTATGACAGAATCTGTTGTCTAGTGCTTGAATAAACCTGACCGTAACTAGAACAAAACATATGAGAAATTAACTTACGCAAACACACAACGAAGTCCCAGACATAATAAAGGCTTAGGAGAAAAAGAATTAAGGGGACGAATTATGTCCAGAGCTAAAGTTTTTAACTGCTATGAAATGACTAAAAGCAGATCGGTGTTTATGTTGATGAACAAAATGGTAATTAAAGAGCCAATTCAACAGGTGCAAAGTTCAGTGTATCAGTTTGGGTAAATAAGTGACCATAAGAATCATAAAGTTAAAATGAGACAATATTATTTTTAAAAAAAGCTCCGACATGTGAAGATTAGATCATAAATTGACAAAGTGCATACATTCTAAGTTTCCAAATTAGGAAAGAATCACTGCTGTTACTGCCATCGTTATTTTTCGAGCTGGGGTAGAAGAACTCAAAGACTAGTATTTGTTGAGTACCTGCATAATGCCAAGCATTTTACATATATTCTCTGTTAATCTTTCTTAATACTGTTTTTATTATAGAGATTAACTCCTGAACAGACACGTCTATGGGGGTGGAGATCCATCAAGAGTAAATACTATGATCCCCATTTCATAGATGAAGAAACTGAGGTCACAAAGGATTAAAGAACTTTTCAAAAGTCATACAGAGGAACAACAACTGGGGATCAAACTGACGTTTAAATGTTTCAAAGTGAATCATAAAGGAATGATACAACATAATGTTTACCTATGTCCTGAAAGTATCACAAACTAGACAGAAGAAAGAACAACTCCAACAAAGCTATTACCACATTTATTCTTCTGTCGTCAATGGCCCTGTGCACATATACACACATCCAAAGTTGCTCTGGACTGCTGAATTTATTTTCTAAACTTATTTTTTAAAATTGGTTCAAACTGATTTCTGGTCATTCCAAACATTTAATCTACCTTCAAATGGTGAAGGTCTGTCTCCTCATTTTACAAATAAGAAAACAGGGGTCCAGAAAAATCAAGTGATGTGACCCAGATAACTCCAAAACAAGATGTCTAAAACTATTTCAACCACTGTCAGAATTATTAGCATCAGTTCAGTCGCTCAGTTGAGTCCGACTCTTTGCGACCCCATGAATCACAGCACGCCAGGCCTCCCTGTCCATCACCGACTCCCGGAGTTCACTCAAACTCGTATCCATCACGTTGGTGATGCCATCCAGCCATCTCATTCTCTGTCGTCCCCTTGCCTCCTGCCCCCAATCCCTCCCAGCATCAGAGTCTTTTCCAGTGAGTCCACTCTTTGCATGAGGTGGCCAAAGTATTGGAGTTTCGGCTTTGGCATCCGTCCTTCCAATGAACACCCAGGACTGATCTCCTTTAGCATGGACTGGTTGGATCTCCTTGCATATGTGGTTCACTGAGAGAAGGACCACCAACTTGACTGTCATAATTTTAGAAGCCAGTCTTTCAACAGCACAGTATAACAGAGGGGTTAACAGTAAAGACTAGATGCTAGAATCAGACTGCTTGGGTTTGAATCTCAGTTCTACCACTCACCAGCTACTGAACCTTGGTTCTGTGTTCTCATCTGTAAAACGACCATCTTCCTCACAAGGTTGTCTAGGGGAGTGAATGATTTCGTGCTTAGAACAGTGCTTGGAGTATTAAGTGGACTCAACTGATTGGAAACCATTGTTATGGTTACTCTCTAGTCATTTCTCAAAGGCTCAACCAGACAAACGCTACCAATGACTGTAGGCTGCTCACACTCTGCAGGAGTGACTCTCTAGCCCAGAGCACAGTCCCAGCAGGGAGGGTCACAATGCCTTTGCTGAGTCAGGGAAGTGGGTGGTCCATGGTTCCAGAAAACCAAATGGCAGGGTTTTGAGGAGGTCGAACCAGTTTCAAAAGGATTCTGGCCCGGTCAGGATCCCCAAGATAACTGGGATGAGTCCCCAAAAGGGCAGTGTTGGTTTAGTTTAGCCCCATCTCAAGTTTCTAACACAAAAGAATTACTGTATGACAGAATGGCTTGTGTGTGGCCCAGAGGTGACCAGGAATGCTAATTCAAACCCTCTCCTTAGAATTATGGAGATAGCAACCCACTCCAGTGTTCTTGCCTGGAGAATCCTGGGGACAGGGGAGTCTGGTGGGCTTCCGTCTATGGGGTCACACAGAGTCAGACACGACTGAAGTGACTTAGCAGCAGCAGCAGCAGTGATTTAAATACAGTTTAAACTTTCAAAGAATACACAAATAAATCTCCCAAGTAAGGCTGCTGCACAGAAATCAAGGACTTGGTTTGTTTTGTTTGCTACTGACCCTGTGGCATCACCGAATAGTTGATGGCAGAGAGAAACCACTCATTAACGGCTTTCTCAAAGGATGAATTCCCAGAAAAGACATTTTTGTCTTTGTTGAATTAACCTTTCCCCTTCTTTCCTTCTCGGCCCAATGAAATTGCATTTAAGGGAGAAACGCATTGTCCGATAACACTAGCAGCAGTCTCAGATATGGTAATAAGGAATGTATGTTTTTCAATTGTGATCTTTATAGATTTCAATCTAATCTGTGTAACAGAAGCTGCTAATTAGTGATAACTGAGAAAACACATAATTTAAGATCTATTTTAAAAGTACATTAACCCATACAAAACACAACATTTTACATATAATCTTAAGACTTTTATAGAAATTCATTTTCCCAAGATTTATTTTCCATGTACCTTAGGTTACATAAAATCATAAGAATATGGATTCCACTCACTTAGAATTTGTGACAATTCAAATAAGTATAAATATTAGCTTTATACTTGGTAAAAAGTCTGAGGTCATCTGTTCCTTTGTGAATACTGCAGGGTCTTATTTTATTCTATTAAGTAAGCGGTCAAAAAATGAAAGATTCCTCAAATATGGCCAAATCGTTTATTTTACCATGACTCTCTAATATGCAATTTGGCCAACTATGAATTAAAATAACATCTTTAACATGTTTCATTTTTTATCTGCTCATATCGTTTCACTATTTTGGCTTTAATGTGTATGACTTAGAATAAAATAACATGCTATCCCTTTAAACAATTTATGGTGTAACTTGCAAGAACAATGGACAACTGGAAATGGAAATCTAATACTGGGTGACTTTAGCCAAGGCACCGAGCCTCTCTGTGCATGCTTCCACATCTTTAACACAGAGATGATAACACTAGTCATCACAGAAATGTCAAAAAGATCAAAGAAGAATATATATATGTGTGTATATATATATAAGAGCATTCATTTGTTTTTAATTTTAAGATGATAATTTTGAGTTTTTTAAAAAAAGATTGGCTTTCCCTCAAATATTCTGAATTAGTAAGGAACAGGCCTTAAGCCTGGTTCTACCTGGCTATCTTTTCTGAGTACGTTTTTAGGTTGAAGATTTCATCATACCTGGTGGCAGCTGAGGTCATAATCTTGTTGGGATATTTCCTCCAAATCCAAATTGTTTCAACATAGGAAACACACACACACACAATTATGTAAGTGTGAAGCCTGTGAACACCACGATAATTGACTAATTGATTGATAATTGACTAATCAATTGATAATTGTTACCAAAATGTGACACAGGGATATGAAGTGAGCAAAGATGTTGGATAAAAAGGCACCAACAGATTTGCTCAACACAGGGTTGCCACGAGACTTCAATTTGTAAAAACTGTGGTGCCTGCAAAACAAGAGTCCAAAATGCAGTACCTAGATGCAATGTCAAAAATGACAGAACGATCTATTCGTTTTCAAGGCAAACCCTTCAGTATCACAGTAATCCAAGTCTATGCCTTGACCAGTAATGCTGAAGAAGCTGAGGTTGAACGGTTCTAGGAAGACCTACAAGACCTTCTAGAACTCACACCCAAAAAAGATGTCCTTTTCATTATAGAGGACTGGAATCCAAAAGGAGGAAGTCAAGAAACACCTGGAGTAACAGGCAAATTTGGCCTTGGAGTACAGAATGAAGCAGGGCAAAGGCTCATAGAGTTTTGCAAGAGAATGCACTGGTCATAGCAAACACCCTCGTCCAACGACACAACAGAAGACTCCACACATGGACATCACCAGATGTACAGCACTGAAATCAGATTGATTATATTCTTTGCCGCCAAAGATGGAGAAGCTCTCAGTTCAGTTCAGTTCACTCAGTCGTGTCCGACTCTCCGCGACCCCATGAATCACAGCACGCCAGGCCTCCCTGTCCATCACCAACTCCCGGAGTTCACTCAAACTCATGTTCACAGAGTCGGTGATGCCATCCAGCCATCTCATTCTCCGTCGTCCCCTTCTCCTCCCGCCCCCAACCTTTCCCAGCATCAGAGTCTTTTCCAGTGAGTCAACTCGTCGCGTGAGGTGGCCAAAGTATTGCAGTTTCAGCCTTAGCGTCAGTCCTTCCAATGAACATCCAGGATTGATCTCCTTTAGAATGGACTGGTTGGATCTTCTTGCAGTATAAGGGACTCTCAAGAGTCTTCTCCAACACCACAGTTCAAAAGCATCGATTCTTCGGCGATCAGCTTTCTTTACAGTCCAACTCTCACATCCATACATGACCACGGAAAAACCATAGCCTTGACTAGACGGACCTTGGTTGGCAAAGTAATGTCTCTGCTTTTTAATATACTATCAAGGTTGGTCATAACTTTCCTTCCAGCAAAAACAAGATTGGGAGTTGACTGTGGCTCAGATCATGAGCTCCTTATTGCCAAATTCAGACTTAAATTGAAGAAAGTAGGAAAAACCACTAGACCATTCAGGTATGACCTAAATCAAATCCCTTACGATTATACAGTGGAAGTGACGAAGAGATTCAAGGGATTAGATCTGACAGACAGAGTGACTGATGAATCGTCGATGGAGGTTCGTGACTCTATACAGGAGACAAGAATCAAGACCATCCCCAAGAAAAAGAAATGAAGAAAAGCAAAATGGTGTCTGAGGAGGCCTTACAAACACCTGTGAAAAGAAGAGAAGCGAAAAGGAAAGACACACTCATTTGAATGCAGAGGTCCAAAGAATAGCAAGGAGAGATAAGAAAGCCTTCCTCAGTGATCAGTGCAAAGAAATAGAGGAAAACAGCAGAAGAGAAAAGACTAGAGATCTCCTCAAGAAAATTAGAGATAATAACGGAACATGTCATGCAAAGATGGGCTCAATAAAGGACAGATTTGGTAGGGACCTAAGAGAAGCAGAAGATATTAAGAAGAGATGGCAAGAATACACACAAGAACTATACAAAAAAGATCTTCACGACCCAGAGAATCACGATGGTATGATCACTCACCTAGAGCCAGACATCCTGAAACGTGAAGTCAAGTGGGCCTTGGCAAGCATCACTACTAACAAAACTAGTGGGGGTGATGGAATTCCAGTTGACCTACTTCAAATTCTAAAAGATGATGCTGTGAAAGTGCTGCACTCAGTATGTCAGCAAATTTGGAAAACTCAGTCGTGGCCATAGGACTGGAAAAGGTCACTTTTCATTCCAATCCCAAAAAAAGGCAATGCCAAAGAATGCTCAAACTATCGCACAATTGCACTCATCTCATATGCCAGTAAAGTAATGCTGAAATTTTTCCAAGCCAGGCTGCAACAGTACATGAACTGAGAACTCCCAGATCCTCAAGCTGCATTTAGAAAAGGGAGAGGAACCAGAGATCTAATTGCCAACATCCGCTGGATCATGGAAAAAGCAAGAGAGTTCTAGAAAAACATCTACTTCTGCCTTATTGACTAGGCCAGAGCCATTGTGTGGATCATAACAAACTCTGGAAAATTCTGAAAGAGATGGGAATACCAGATCACCTGACCTCCCTCTTGAGAAATCTGTATGCAGGTCAGGAAGCAACAGTTAGAACTGGACATGGAACAAGAGACAGGTTCCAAATAGGAAAAGGAGTACATCAAGGCTGTATATTGTCACCCTGCCTATTTAACTTCTATGCAGAGGACATCATGAGAAACGCTGGGTTAGAGATAGGCAGATGACACCAACTTTATGGCAGAAAGCAAAGAACTAAAGAGCCTCTTGATGAAAGTGAAAGAGGAGAGCTGAAAAAGTGAAAAAAGTTTGCTGAAAACTCAACATTCAGCAAATTAAGATCATGGCATCTGTTCCTATCATTTCACTGCAAATAGATGGGGAAACAGTGGAAACAATGACAGACTTTATTTTGGGGGACTCCAAAAATCACTGCAGATGGTGACGGCAGCCATGAAATTAAAAACACTTGCTCCTTGAAGAAAAGTTATGACCAATCCAGACAGCATATTAAAAACCAGCAACATTACTTTGCCAACAAAGGTCCGTCTAGTCAAAGCTATGGTTTTTCCAGTAGTCATGCATGGATGTGAGAGTTCGACTATAAAGAAAGCTAAGCCTTGAAGTATCGATGCTTTTAACTGTGGTGTTAGAGAAGACTCTTGAGAGTCCTTTGGACAGCAAGGAGATCCAACCAATCCACCCTAAAGGAAATCAGTCCTGAATATTCACTGGAAGGACTGATGCTGAAGCTGAAACTCTAATATTCTGGCTACCTGATGCAAAGAACTGACTCACTGGAAAAGACCCTGATGCTGGGAAATATTGAAGGTGGGAGGAGAAGGGGACGACAGAGGATAAGATGGTTGGATGGCATCACCAACTCAATGGACATGAGTTTGAGTAAACCCTGGGAGTTAGTGATGGACAGGGAGGCCTGGCGGGCTGTAGGCCATGGGGTCACAGAGAGCTGGACATGACTGAGCGACTGAAGTGACTGAAGTGAACTGTCTGCAAAGCACAATAAAGGGAAGTGCAATAAAACAAGGTATACGTGTTTTCTTGACTAATTTTCTGTTTACCTATTCATTTTTGTTTTTAAGGATAGGTAGTTCTTTGGCTCCATCGAGTCTTAGCTGTGGTGTGTGGGCTTGGCTGCCCTGCAGCACATGGGATCTTAGTTCCCTGACCAAGGATCAAACCCATGTCCCCTGCACTGCGAGGTGATTCCTATCCACTGGACCGCCAGGTAAGTCCCCACCTATCTGTGTTAATAGAGATACGCTAATCTGTGGGCTCCTCCCTTTTCCTTCTGATCCTGTCACTTTTCACTTTTAAGGCTGTGTTAGGTGTTAAATCAATGCTCCAGCTGCCCAATGCGCTTCAGTGCTCACTGTCAACAGTATTCTATCTGACGTCACTGTTGCCACACCAGTGTGTTTCCTCATCAGACCATCACATTTGTCAAGCGTATCTTTTCCTATTTACCAATGTATTTCTTTCAAGCCTGTTTGTGCTTACTAGTGTTTTTAAACAATATATAGTTTCCTCCTCAGTTCAGTTCAGTTGCTCAGTCATGTGTGACTCTTTGCGACCCCATGAATCACAGCACGCCAGGCCTCCCTGTCCATCACCAACTCCCGGAGTTCACTCAAACTCATGTCCATCAAGTCGGGGATGCCATCCAGCCATCTCATTCTCTGTCGTCCCCGTCTCCTCCCACCCCCAATCCCTGCCAGCATCAGAGTCTTTTCCAGTGAGTCAACTCGTCGCATGAGGTGGCCAAAGTATTGGAGTTTCAGCTTTAGCATCAGTCCTTCCAATGAACACCCAGGATTGATCTCCTTTAGAATGGACTGGTTGGACCTCTCTGCTTTTTAATATGCTATCTAGGTTGGTCATAACTTTCCTTCCAAGGAGTAAGCGGCTTTTAATTTCCTGGCTGCAATCAGCATCTGCAGTGATTTTGGAGCCCCAAAAAATAAAGTCTGACACTGTTTCCCCCTCTACTAAAGTATAAACTCAACGAGGAGTTTTTTCCCCCCAGGGGTCTTATTCCCAGAGCCTAGATCAGTGTCTGGCACATAGCAGGTGCTCATTAAATACATACATACATTTACAAGATGTACTTATACTTAGCTTTATGAGAAAAAGTTACAGTTAAAAGTATTCAGCACTTCCATCTTCTTGAACAAGACTACGTTCCTAGCATACTTAACCTACCTAATACTCCTTGTTGTTATTTTCCAGAGACTCAGAAGAACCTTTACAAAAATAACTGGTCCTGTTATTATCATTGTTGAGTGACTTTGCCAAAAACTACACCCTCATCCTATCTTGGGGTTCTCTTTTCTTTCTGCTAAAGGATGCTCTTTAGAAATTCTTATAGATAGGGTATGCCAGAGATAAATTATTTTAGTCCTTGCCCCAAAATGTCTTTCTCTTGTCCTCAACCTGCAGTGGTGCTTTAGATGGATAAAGTTATCATCACTCAGCATTTTAAAGATATTAGTTCATTATCTTCTAGATGTTATTGTTGCTGTTGAGAAGCCTGCACAGTTGATCATCTTTTGGAGATTTCTTCTCTCTGGTAGCTTTTAGTTGCAAAGAATGTCTCTAGCCTTCTAGTTGCAAAGAATGTTTCTCATTGCGATTGATTTTTACTTGTCCTGCTTCGTATGCACAGCGTAGTTTTAATGTGAGGTTTGACAAGTTATCAGTTCTGAAAATTTCAGGATGTACTTCTTTAGTTATCATTCCTTAGTCATTCTTACAGCCCCTTGTTCTAGGACTCCCACTAGATGTATACTGAAGGTTCTCAACCTGTTTTTAATATCTCTTAATGGCATAATGGTTTTTCCCATGGTCACGTATGGATGTGAGAGTTGGACTGTGAAGAAAGCTGATCGCCGAAGAATTGATGCTTTTGAACTGTGGTGCTGGAGAAAACTCTTGAGAGTTCCTTGGACTGTGAGGAGAGTCAACCAGTCCATTCTAAAGGAGATCGATCCTGGGCGTTCATTGGAAGGACTGATGCTAAAGCTGAAACTCCAATACTTTGGCCACCTCATGCGACGAGTTGACTCACTGGAAAAGACTCTGATGCTGGGAGGGATTGGGGGCAGGAGGAGAAGGGGACGACAAAGGATGAGATGGCTGGATGGCATCCCCGACTTGATGGACATGAGTTTGTGTGAACTCCGGGAGTTGGTGATGGACAGGGAGCCTGGTGTGCTGCGATTCATGGGGTCGCAAAGAGTCAGTCACGACTGAACTGAACTGAAGTAGACAAAAGAACTGTACACAGAAAAGTATAAGACACTGATGAAAGAAATCAAAGATGACACAAACAGATGGAGAGATATTTCATGTTTCTGGGTCGGAAGAATCAATACTGTGAAAAGGACTATACTACCAAGCACAATCTACAAATTCAACGTGATCCCTATCAAATTACCAACGGCATTTTTCACAGAACTAGAACAAAAAATCGCACAATTCATATGGAAACACAAAAGATCCCAAATAGCCAAAGCAGACTTCACAAAGAATGGAGTTGGAGGAATCAACCTTCCTGACTTCAGATTATACTACAAAGCTACAGTCATCAAGATAGTATGGTGCTGGCACAAAAACAGAAATATAGACTGATGGAACAAGATAGAAAGCCCGGAAATAAACCCATGCACCTATGGGTACCTTATTTTTAACAAAGGAGGCAAGAATTTACAATGGGGCAAAGACAGGCTCTTCAATAAACGGTGCTGGGAAACCTGGACAGCTACATGTAAAAGAATGAAATTAGAACACTTCCTAACACCTATACAAAGATAAACTCAAAATGGATTAAAGACCTAAATGTAAGATCAGAAACTATAAAACTCTTAGAGGAAAACATAGGCAGAACACTCAATGACGTAAATCAAAGCAAGATACTCTATGACCCACCTCCTAGAGTAATGGAAACAAAAACAAAAGTGAACAAGTGGGACCTGATTAATCTTGAAAGCTTTTGCACAGCAAAGGAAACGATAAGCAAGGTGAAAAGACAGCCCTCAGAATGTGAGAAAATAACAGCAAATGAAACAACAGACAAAGGATTAATTTCCAAAATATACAAGCAGCTCCTACAACTCAATGCCAGAAAAACAAACAACCCAACCAAAACGTGGGGAAAAGACCTAAACAGACATTTCTCCAAAGAAGACATACAGATGGGTAACAAACACATGAACAGATGCTCAACACTGCTCATTATCAGAGAAATGCAAATCAAAATTACAATGAGATATCATCAAAAAAATCTACAAATAATAAATGCCGGAGAGTGTGTGGAGGAAAGGGAACACTCTTGCACCGTTGATGGGAATGTAAATTGATACAGCCACTATGGAAGATGGTATGGAGATTCCTTAAAAAAACTAGGAATAAAACCGCCATATGACCCAGCAATCCCACTCCCAGGCGTATACCCTGAGGAAACCAACGCTGAAAAAGACCCATGTATCCCATTGTTCACTGCAGCACCATTTACAATAGCTAGACTGTGGAAGCAACCTAGTTGTCCACTGACAGATGAATGGATCAAGAAGTTGTGGTACATATGCACAATGGAATATGACTCAGCAATCAAAAGGAAGGCATTTGAGTCGGTTCTGATGAGGTGGATGGACCTAGAAGCTATCACACAGAGTGAAGAGAGTAAGAAAGACAAAGACAAATATTGTATTCGAATGCATATATATGGCATCTAGAAAAGCAGCACTGAAGAATCTATTTATAGGGCAACAACGGAGAAAGAGACATGGAGAAGACACTTATGGACATGGGGAAGGGTAGGAGAGGATCAGACATTCTTCACCACCTCAAATCCTATTTCATTATGCCTATGTTAGGGCCAAAGAAATCTGCATTTTGACAGTTTTCCAGACTTGAGAAAGCATAACACGCACAGTACAGAAAAAACAGGGACGTGTTGCAGACATTCTCACATGATCGGAAGTACTGTTCTCATGAACTTCCTGCATTTTCAGTTTCCTTGGCAGCATCAGTTTCTAGGCCTTCAGACTCCCATCAACTAGATATTCAGTAGCTACATGGATCAAATCGTTTCCAAGAAACTGCCACTGATATTAAGTTTGCCAAATACATGTATAAGCTTACACTGAAGCTGACTAATCCAAACCATTTTCTTCACAAGCCTTAGATTATAAAGACAAATGACAGAAACTTACAGCACAGAGGCATTTATTAGAACTCTGCAGTAAGCCAGGGCTTTAAGAGAATGACACCTGAAAAACTCTATCCTTGAGTTCAAAAGAAGGCACAAGCTTGTAAACACAATACAAGATACAGCAGCATGACCTATGAAGCAATCAAAATTATCAAAGACTTCATGTCAGTCCCTCAACACAGGATTTTTGAATGAGTATTTGCCTGTACTGGCAGTATGGCCATCAGTATTCTAACAAAAAATGCGAGCAAAGGCACAGAGGTTCGAACAGGGTGTGTGTAGTGTTGCTGGGGTACGAAGAGCGCATGAACTGTAAGCACAAGAGGTAAGCACTTTCAGAAACATGTGTACGCATGTGTGTGTAAACACTGACATAAACATATCAATGGACATATCTGTACATCCAACTGCCAACTCACCACAGACCCACTCCTTCCTTTCCAATCCTTCCAAAACCAAACTCTTCATTTCCACTCCTTAGTTTCTCCATTTTCACAAATGGTAATCCCA
The DNA here is from genome assembly GCF_049115385.1 of Moschus berezovskii. Lineage (NCBI taxonomy): Eukaryota > Metazoa > Chordata > Mammalia > Artiodactyla > Moschidae > Moschus > Moschus berezovskii. The sequence goes on from NC_142484.1 coordinate 50,738,865, forward strand.
CTCTTCTAGCTGCTCAGGCCGAAACCCTTGGGGTCCTCCTTGAAACCGCTTCTGCGTATCCACCTCACAACCTACCAGCACTTCTTGTCATTCGACTTCGCAACCTATCTAGAATCTGACCACTTTCCAAACGTCCTCCACAGCGTCCACCCAGTTTGAGTGATTAGTACCTCATCCTTGGATTTCTGGAGTGGCTTCCAGTTCATCTCCATTTGTACACAAGAACCAGGGTGATCCTTTAAAGACATGCCACCCCTGTGCTCATGATCATGTCTCTTCCGCGCAACAGCTTCTAACTCACTCAGAATCAAATCCAAATTCCATAAAGGAGCTCTAAAGACACCTCCCAACCCCAGTGCTTTCTGATCGAATTTCCTTCCCTTCTCCCTTACTCACACGGCTCGAGCCTCTGTGGTGTCCCCGTTGTTGTGTGAATATAACCAGCATGCTTCCACTGCAGAGCCTCTGCACTAGTTGCTCTGCTTCCTCTGCCTGGACTGATCTTCCCGAGATACCTGTATCATTTGTTCTCTCATTTCATTCACATCCCTGTCACACTGTCTCCTTATTAAAAAGGACTTCCCTAATGTCTCCATACTGTTTCACTGTCACCTAACTCTATTCTTTCTTATTGGCAGTCACTGCTATCTGACATTATCTACTTATCTGTATCTTACCATTCCAACCATCACTACAACTGTAGCTCCATAAGAACAGACCACATTTTGTTCACTACTCATCTCCACTATTTGGAATGGTGTCTAGCACATGCTGCTGCTGCTAAGTCACTTCAGTCATGTCCGACTCTGTGCGACCCCACAGACGGCAGCCCACTAGGGTCACCCCCGTCCCTGGGATTCTCCAGGCAAGAACACTGGAGTGGGTTGCCATTTCCCTCTCCAATGCACGAAAGTCAAAAGTGAAAATGAAGTCGCTCAGCTGTGTCTGACTCTTAGGGACCCCATGGACTGCAGCCTACCAGGCTCCTCTGCCCATGGGATTTTCCAGGCAAGAGTACTGGAGTGGGTTGCCACTGCCTTCTCCGGTCGAGCACATGGAATACATCCAATTGATATTTGCTGAATGGATGACTGTTGACTAAATATACTCATATAGCCCTTACCCAACTTAACAGCTTCCCTGGTGGCTCAACTGGTAAAGAATCTGCCTGCTACTGCAGGAGACACAAGAGACGTGGGTTCAATCCTGGGGTCAGAAAGATCCCCTGGAGAAGGAAATGGCAACCCACTCCAATATTCTTGCCGGCAAAATTTCACGTGTGGACAGAGGAGTCTGGCGGGCTCTATATATAGTCCATGGGGTCTCAAAGAGTTCTACATGACTGAGCGCTCACCCCACATACAAGTTAAATAGAAAGATGACTAGAAGGAGTATGGAAGACATTTGAGCTGTACAAAATTGAGAGCAGAAATATCTGATGAGCCATAACTAAAACCAGATAAGGCAATGAGAATGAGACAGCTGTGAAATTAGTTAAATAAAAGCAGCAGAATCTACAACTGACTGGATGTGGGAGCTTGGGTCAATGAAGGAGCAATATGCCTTCTAGGAATTAAAAAAAAAAAATGAGCAAGGAGTAAAATCAATTTTAGACATGTTGAAGTTGAGGTACTTGAGACAAATTCAGGTTAGGATATCCAACGGCTGCTTGTTAGGCGGATTTGGAACTTACCAGAAAGATGACAAGGCTATAGATTTCGATTCAGGAGGCATCAGTGTGTGAGGAACAGTTAAAATCAGTGAGATGAAATTACCCAGAGGAAGCACGTAGAATCAAAAAGAACAGAAACAGACTGCTAAGAAGCACCAGGAAGAAGAAGAAGATGCAAGAAAGGAAACTGAGAAGGACTGGACTGAGATGTAGCAGACCACAAAAGTTTGCACAAAACGCTGAAGTGATTTTCGGGAGAGGAGGACAGACTGAGGTTGAGGGGAGTAGGGGTCACATACGGAATGACGGTGAAATGAAATTCAGGTTTGAAGTGAGTGACATAGATTTGGCATAAGTGCTGAGGAGAATGAAGAGAAACCTTCCCGTCGACCACACTGGAAACTGACTAAAGACAAAGAGCAAATAGAGCGGCTATGGTTTAAACTGTCTAGCAATAGGAGAATGGATAAGCAAAATACAGTAATCTATACAATGGAAGATAAGGAAAAGGAAAGAACTATTAATGAGCACAAAACCATTAGTGAGTCTTGAAAACAGAGCAAAGAAGAGCACTCTTAACTCAAGCACAATGAGAGTTATACACGTATGGCTTCATTTGTATGAAGCTCTAGAATACACAGTGATCACCTAGGGAGGATGCTAAACAGCAGTTGCCTCCAGAGGATGGCACAGACATGGGCTGACTAGCAAGGAGCATGAGAGCGTGAGGCAATGGTAATGATCCAGTGCTACACCCTTCTAAGGATTTGGCTTTCTAAGCTGCAGGTTTTTATCAAAAGTGTTCCGTGCAGCACTGCCCATAATAGCAAACCCTTGGAAATACTTAAATAACCATCAGTAGAAGATGCTAAGTAACTCCAGATAGTAGTATTAACACAATTGGCCATTACACAGCAATTAAGAGGAAAGAACCAGACTAACAAATATAAACAACGGATACAGATATAAACACAGATACATGTACAACATTATATATTTTTATATATATATATATATATATATATGGAACGTAAAAAAGTATAGAATGTTGCTTATGGATATGCTTGTGATGTACAGTAAGAGTATAAACACAAACATAAGAAGAATTAACGACAAATTCAACACAATGATGATCTCATCTCTGGGGAGAAAAGAGGGAAATGAAATCAAGATGGATACTAACAAAGGAATCTTCAACTCTACCTGTACTGTTTTATTTCTTTAAAAAAGAAATCTGGGGCATTCCCTGGTGATCCAATGGTTAGGACTTGGTATTCTCACTGTCTGGGCCCCAGGTTCCATCCTTAGTTGGGGGAACTAAGATCCTGCAAGCCATGTGGGATCTTGGGTGTGGACAAAAAAAAAAAGTCTGAAGCAAACACTGCAAAATATTATTGGACAAAGCTAGACAGTAAGAGTTTTATAGGTATTCATCTATGCTTTATCCTTGGAACATTTAAGAACACGAAAAGGCACAACATTATAGTATAAAAAAATGCAGTATTACTACCATACACGTTATTACTAACAATTATGTTCTCTTAAACAAATCTGTAAGACTGTCAGGTAAATGTCCTCAGGCCTTTAGGAAATGCTTACAATCTATATATTGGAAGTGATTTGAAAAGTATCTGACATTTTCTGGGTCTGAGTATGTTAATACATGACAGTAAAACAGAACCAAGGGACTTCCCTGGCAGTCCAGTGGTTGACTTCGTGCTTCCAGTGCAGAGGCCACGGGTTCTATCTCTGATCAGGGAACTTAGATCCCACATGTTGCATGGTCAAAAAAACAAAACTGAAAAAAAGAAAAACAGAAATGACAGAACTACTGTAGTCAATAACACCGAAATCATAAAGATATTCCAGTCCCATTAAATCATTAAAGATATTTAATAATGAGGCAACAAATGATTATGTTCTCTATATCTTCTAATCTTTTATAAATGGCATTACTTTTATAACCGGGGGTGGGGGGGAACTGCAAGGGAAACATATCAAACAATCAATATCTTGATTACGTTTTTCTTAATTACTTTAAAATTTTCTTCACAGAAATGTTTTTCTTTTTCCACCTTTCTCATTCCATTCCAAATTCCTAAGGAAATGAACAGCTCTGAGGCATGAAACTTCTGTTCAAAATTATAAGTAATATACACACTTCAAAAATTCTTAAAAACTGATGAACCAGAAGACAAATAATTTTAAATATGCTGCAAAAGAAGCAATGGTCCATGAAAAATCTATGATTTTCACACCTACTGCATTCCATATCTTCAGGCCAAGGAACACCAAACAGCTCCCTGAGCTTCGAGCACTCACTGTGAGCCTGCTGACAGCCCGCGGCAGGGAAGGGTGACACGTCCGTACTCCACACAGGAGCACAGAGCGCACAGAGAGATGGCCGGAAGTCCCGAGAGCAGTCCAAATTCACCCCAGGGCGGAATGGCCGGGAAAAGTCCAAACCAAATCATTAGATGGACAGTTGTATACAAGTCAAAGTTTTCTTCACATATAATATGGCAATATTCCTGTTTTTTCTGTTTTAGAAGATTTCTGAAGGCAATTAAAATCTTCTGAAGGGAAGTTTTTGTGTTTTTCAACAAAACCCTCTTCACCCTACCCTAGAGATTCTGATTTGGTTAAGTATGAGGTGTATTACAGAATCTATACGGATATTTTAATTATTACAGGTGATATTAATGAAAACACCTAGCTCAGAACGACAAATAACAATACATACAGTCCATTTTACACAGAAAAACCCACAAAAGATATGTGTCAAATGCTCAGAAACCTGACTACTGCTTGGCAATGGGATTACAAGAGATTTCAAATTTGTTTTTCTTATGTACTTCAATTTCTGTATTTTTGTCAACTAACATATATCAATAGGAGAGGAGGACAAAAAATGAAAGGAGAGGGTAGGAGAGGAAGAGCAGTCGTTATACACAGGGGTATACATTTTGAGGTGGCAGGTAACGGAAGAGATATCACTTTGGTCTCATATTTGCCTGTTCTTTTTACATTAAAAGCAAAATTTAAAAACATACACTAGAGTTCTTTGAACTCTGAAAGCACACGATGTAAACAGAGCTAATACTGTAAGCTGATATTAAGGAAACAGAAAAAATAGTGGCCCCAAACATAAAACCATACTAAAATTATCATCATAACCACAGGAAGGGATCAATTATCCCTTTTGACTACCAAGTATTTTTTTCACATGTTTATATAATCAGTTTCAGAGTCATTGCTGACTTTTACCTCATAACATAGTCTCACCACAAGGCCTTTCCACTAAGACTCAATCAATTTATTTCTAATTTGATATAAAACATTTTCCAGAAGGCTTCTATACACAACGCAGTCACAAAACCGAGTGTCACTTAGAGAAACAGGTGTTCAAAGAAGTTAACTGTGTAACAGACGTGATAACTGATAGATAACTATATGGGACGATCCCTTTACCACTTCTTATCACTATTCAGTTCAGTTCAGTTGCTCAGTCGTGTCCGACTCTCCGCGACCCCATGAGCCACAGCACGCCAGGCCTCCCTGTCCATCACCAACTCCCGGAGTACACTCAAACTCATGTCCACAGAGTCGGTGATGCCATCCAGCCATCTCATTCTCTGTCGTCCCCTTCTCCTCCCGCCCCCAACCTTTCCCAGCATCAGAGTCTTTTCCAGTGAGTCAACTCGTCGCATGAGGTGGCCAAAGTATTGCAGTTTCAGCTTTAGCATCAGTCCCTCCAATGAACACCCAGGATTGATCTCCTTTAGAATGGACTGGTTGGATCTCCTTGCAGTCCCAGGGACTCTCAAGAGTCTTCTCCAGCACCACAGGTCAAAAGCATCGATTCTTCGGCGATCAGCTTTCTTCACAGTCCAACTCTCACATCCATACATGACCGCGGGAAAAACCATTGCCTTGACTAGACGGACCTTGGTTGGCAAAGTAATGTCTCTGCTTTTTAATATACTATCAAGGTTGGTCACAACTTTCCTTCCAAGGAGCAAGTGTCTTTTAATTTCATGGCTGCAGTCAGCATCTGCAGTGATTTTGGAGCCCAAAAAAATAAAGTCTGACACTGTTTCCACTGTTTTTCCATCTATTTCCCATGAAGTGATGGGACCAGATGCCATGATCTTTGTTTTCTGAATGTTGAGCTTTAAGCCAACCTTTTCACTCTCCTCTTTCACTTTCATCAAGAGGCTTTTGAGTTCCTCTTCACTTTCTGCCATAAGGGTAGTGTCATCTGCATATCTGAGGTTATTGATATTTCTCCCGGCAATCTTGATTCCAGCTTGTGCTTCTTCCAGCCCAGCGTTCCTCATGATGTACTCTGCATATAAGTTAAATAAGCAAGGTGACAATATACAGCCTTGACGCACCCCTTTTCCTATTTGGAACCAGTCTGTTGTTCCACGGACAGTTCTAACTGTTGCTTCCTGACCTGCATACAGGTTTCTCAAGAGGCAGGTCAGGTGGTCTGGGATTCCCATCTCTTTCAAAATGTTCCACAGTTTATTGTGATCGACACAGTCAAAGGCTTATCACTATTACTATACAGTATACTGGAGAAGTCAATGGCACCCCACTCCAGTACTCTTGCCTGGAAAATCCCATGGACGGACGAATATAAAATAACACTACATATAATAGTATATATATATATATATACACACACACACTATATACAATAAATATAACATATATTTATATATAATAACATATAACACACTATATGCAACCAGCACTTCCAAGCATGAAGAAATCATTTTAAATGAATAACTTTAAATTAAATCAATGTTCCCATCAAGAACAACTTCAAAATACAGGAAAAGTTTTAAAGTATCTCTTGAAGGCTACTAGAGAACTACTGAAGGAAAAGAACTAGACAGACCAGGAATCAGAGAGCAGGGAAGCATGCAGAGGTGGCCCGATAAGTGCGGCCACTTCTCCAAGGAGGTATCTGCTGAACCTGGGTGTAAGGCAAGAGCCTGAGACGCAAGTTTTGCCTAGGCTGATGCTAGAGAACCAAGAAACCAGCAGGGCTCTGGTAGGCGTGCAAGACCATAGACAGTACATGTGTATATTTAACTGAATCACCTTGCTGTACCCCCTGAAACTAACACAACACTGTGACTCAATGATGCTCCAATATAAAATAAAAATTAGAAGGAAAAAAAAGACTACAGACAAAACTCAAAACAAAAGGGACAGATGGGTGAACGGGGAAGTTCCGAGGTTTGGGCCTGACACAGAGCTAATTTTCCCTTCAAGATATTTAACAATTCTGGAGATGCATAGGGCAGGAGGTTAGCACAAAGCCTCTGAAAAGCAGAGTGGAGATTTTGGCAGTGTTATCAGTATTAGGAAACATAAATTAGAGGCTCAAGTCCAGCTAGGGGAAATGGGCATAACTCACTCGCAGCTGGAAGCCCCTCCCCCGAGTGACCACACATCATCAGTGGGGGCAAATGACAGGGAGGCAGAGGCTGGTCAAAACCGAAACCCAGCGTCAACTCAGCTTAGTCCCAAGACGGTACATGAGAAATATGTTTGAGAAAATAAAAGACGAAGGATTCCAGAAAATTGGAATCCATCATGAGAAGGACCAAATGGAACTTCTGTAAGTGAAATACATAAATGATGACGTAACGAGCTCATTAGATATACCAGAAGAAAGAACTGGCAAAATGGAAAACAAGTCAGTCGAAAATATCCAAACCAGAAGCACACAGACCAAAACCTACTGAAAAATACAGAAAAAACCATAACAGATGTATAAAATACATGAAAATGTTTAGGATATAGATAACTAGAACCTCAAAAGAGGGAAGAAAGAAGGAACAGAGGCAATATATAACAAGATGATGGTCAAGAGTTTGTTAAAACTGATTAAAGAAAACCCATAGATCTGGCAACCCGCTCCAGTACTCTTGCCTGGAAAATCCCATGGACAGAGGAGCCTGGTAGGCTACAGTCCATGGGGTCACAATGAGTCGGACACGACTGAGCGACTTCACTTTCACTTTTCTATAGATTCAAACAGGTATGCAAATCCCTAAAAGAATACATACAAAAAATACACCTAAGCATATCACATTTAGACTGTGGAAAACCAACGAAAAATATCGGAAAAACAACCAGTGGGGGGAAAAAAGACACCTTACCTTCAACAGAACAACTACTGCTGGACTTTGGAATGCTAGAAAACAACAGAATGACTTATTCAGAGAACTAAGAGAAAACAACTGCTCACCATAATACCATGGTCAGCAGAAATACCCTTTAATAAGTGAAGGCAAAGTAAACACATTTTCAGATAGGCAAAAACAGAAAAATTAACTGGCCCAAACCTACACTAAAAGATAAAAGTAAGATGAAAATTCAAAAGGAATTAAAAGCCACAAAAGAGGTCAATGTGTGGGAAAACAGAAATGAATATTCTCTGTAAAAACCAAACATAATGCCTTAAAGACATATAAAATACAAAATAATTACGTGTAATAATAAAATGATAAAGACAGGGCTCAGAGGAACACTAATGGGAGAGTGACCAAAGTTGTTATTTTTACTAGAATATTGCAAGTCAAGAGTACATATCCTAATTTCTGGAGTAAGCAATACAAGAATGCACAACTAACTAGGTAATCAGGGAGAGAAATACAGTAATACAAAAGAAGTCAAGACAGGAGAGAAAAAAAGAAAAAGAGTTTGGAAACACGGAAATCGAATAATAAGATGGCAGATTTAACCCAAGTACCTCACCAATTGCATTATATATAAATGAACTACCGACCACATAAGAGAGGAAGATTGCTGGACTAGGTACAAAAAAAATTTGCTGACGGGAATGCAAAATAAGGCAACCACTACGGAAAACAGTTTGGCGACTATTCAAGCAGTTAAACATAAATCTGTCACATGACCCTGCAATTCCACTCCTAGGAATTACCTCAAATAATTTTAACTAAGCAAAAATAATCCTGCTTATTTAACTTCTATGCAGAGTACATCATGCGAAATGCCAGACTGGACAAAGCACAAGCCGGACTCAAGACTGCCGGGAGAAATATCAATAACCTCGGATGTGCAGATGACACGACCCTCATGGCAGAAAGCAAAGAACCAAAGAGCCTCTGGATGACAGTGAAAGAGGAGCGTGAAAAAGTCCGGGTTATCCCGCCGCCTTCTATCTCTCCCCCGGCCCCTCAGGCTAATTCGCCAAAACGACCATCACAAAGGGGAAGAGGAGGGACGCCCGCTACATGTTCTCTAGGCCTTTTAGAAAACACGGAGTTGTTCCTTTGGCCACACACATGCGAATCTACAAGGGGCATATTGTAGGTATCAAGGGAATGGGTACTGTTCAACAAGGAATGCCCCACAAATGTTACCATGGCAAAACTTGGGAGAGTCAACGATGTCACCCAGCATGCTGTTGGCATCATTGTAAATAAACAAGTTAAGGGCAAGATTCTCGCCAAGAGAATTAATCTGCATATCGAGCATATTAAGCACTCTAAGAGCCGAGATAGCTTTCTGAAACGTGTGAAGGAAAACGATCAGAAAAAGAAGGAAGCCAAAGAGAAAGGGACTTGGGTTTAGCTGAAGCGCCAGCCTGCTCCACCCAGAGAAGCACACTTTGTGAGGACCCATGGAAAGGAACCCGAAGTGTTGGAGCCCATTCCCTATGAATTCATGGCCCGATGGGTGTAAAAATAAAGACCTGGACTGTAAAAAAACAAAACAAAACAAAACTTGGCTTAAAACACAACATTCAGAAAACTAAGACCACGACATCCAGTCCCATCACTTCATGGCAAACAGGGAAACATTGGAAACCGTGAGAGACTATTTTGGGGGGGCTCCCAAATCACTGCAGATGGTGACTGCAGCCATGAAATTAAAACACACTTGCTCCTTGGCAGAAAAGTTATGACCATCCTAGATGGCACATTAAAAAGCAGTGACATCACTTGCCAACAAAGGTCCATCTAGTCAAAGCTATGGGTTTTCTGGTTGTCATGTATGGATGCAAGAGTTGAACTATAAAGAAAGCTGATCGCCGAAGAACTGATGCTTTTGAACTGTGGTGTTGGAGAAGACTCTTGAGAGTCCCTTGGACAGAAAGGAGATCAAACCACTCTATCATAAAGGAAATCCGTCCTGAATACTCACTGGAAGGACTGATGCTGAAGCTGAAACTCCAATACTTTGGCCACCTGATGGGAAGAACTGACTCGTTGGGAAAGACCCTGATGCTGGGAAAGACGGAAGGCGGGAGGAGAAGGGGACGACAGAGGATGAGATGGCATCACCGACTAAATGCACAGGAGTTTGAGCAAGCTCTGGGAGTTGGTGATGGACAGGGAGGCCTGGCAAGCTACAGTCCATGGGGTTGCAAAGAGTCGGACACGACTGAGCGACTGACCTGAACTGAAGCAAAAATGTGCGTAGGAATGTTCATAACAGAGTAGTGTTATTCACAATAACCAAAAAGAGCAAAATAAAGCAAAAGCAAGCAAAGGAAAGGAAATAATAAAGAAGAGAAGTCAACGACACTGAAATCAGAAAATCAATTTTTTAAAAAATATCACTCAACCCGAGAGATGGTTCTTTGAAAACTTCAGTACAATTGATAGGGTTCTCGGACGAATAACTTAAAAAGACAGAGAAACACAACTTAACCAATATCAAGAATGAAAAAGAGGGTATCACTAGAGACTGTACTGACATTAAAAATAGAATAAGGAAGGACTTCCCTAGTGCCCAGGGGTTAAGAATCCGCCTGCCAATGCAGGGGACACAGGTTCGATCCCTGGTCCAGGATGATCCCTCATGCTTCAGAGTGACATGCCCGTGTGCCACAACTACTGAAGCCCACACTCTAAAGCCCAGGCTCTCCAACAAGAGAAGCCAGCACAATGAAAAGCCTAAAACAAAGAGCAGCCCCCATACTCTGCAACTAGGGAAAGACTGCACGCAGCAATGACAACCCAGCACAGCCAAAACTAACTTTCACTTTCCAATAAAAATGCTAAAAATATATAACTAATATCACAAACAACTCTATGCATATAAAACAGACAAGTTAGATGAAGTAGACCAATTCTTCATAAGTCAGACTACCAAAACTCACCCAAGATGAAACTGATAATCTGAAGAGTCCTATAACTATTCGACAGATTGAATGTGCAGTTTAAAATCTCCTGAAAAAAGATATTCAGGCCTGATGCTTTCACTGGTAAAAATCTAACAATTTTAAAAGAACACCAATTCTACACAATCTCTTCCAGAAAACAGCAGAGAACTAATGCGAACAAATTCTGTGAACTTCAGATTACTTAATATTCAGTTCAGTTGCTCAGTTGTGTCCAACTCTTTGAGACCCCATAGACTGCAGCATCCCTGTCCATCACCAATTCAGAGTTTACTTAAACTCATGTCCACTGAGTTGGTGATGCCATCCAACCATCTCATCCTCTGTCGTCCCCTTCTCCTCCCACCTTCAACCTTTCCCAGTATTAGGGTCTTTCCCAATGAGTCAGTTCTTCCCATCAGGTGGCCAAACAATCTTGCTATTTCAAAGAACAGCAAGGAGAGATAAGAAAGCCTTCCTCAGTGATCAGTGCAAACAAATAGAGGAACACATTAGAATGGGAAAGACTAGAGATCTCTTCAAGAAAACTGGAGATACCAAGGGAACATTTCATCCAAAGATGGGCTCAATAAAGGACAGAAATGGTACGGACCTAACAGAAGCAGAAGATATTAAGAACAGGTGGCAAGAATACACAGAATTATTTAATATTAAAGCAAAACAAAAGTGTGTCAGTCGCTCAGTCATATCTGACTCTTTGCGATCTCATGGACTGTAGCCCGAAAGTCTCCTCTGTCCATGGAAAGCTCCAGGCAAGAATACTGGAGTGGGATGCCATGCCCTTCTCCAGGGGATCTTCCTGACCCAGGGATTGAACCTGTGTCTCCTGCACTGCAGGCAGTTTTTACTTTCTGAGTCACCAAGGAAGCCCAACAAAGATAATACAAAAGATGAAAACTGCAGACTAATACCACCCCCTTAAAAAATACAAAAATCCTTCATAAAATAATAGGAAATCAAGTCCAAAAATATATGAAAAGCATTATACAACACCACAACTTAGTAGGATTTGTTCCAGAAATCCAAAGCTGGTTCAATATTCCAACACCAACGTAATCCACCAAATCAACAGGCTAACATAACAAAGAGAAAAATCACACGATCATACCAAATGATGCCGAAAAAGCATTCATGATTTTAAAAGTTTTCAGCAGACTAGATATAGAAAGTAACTTCTTCAACTTGACAAAGTATATATACAAAAACCCTACAGTAAACATCATACTTTGTGGTGAAAGACTGGATTTCTATCTTCAACACTGGAAACAAGGGAAGAATGCCGAGTCCCACCACTCAAATTCAACAGAGTCCTAGAAGTCCCATCAGCACAAAACAAGAAAAGGAAACAAAAAGTGTAGAGACTGGAAAAAGAAAACCGTCCCGATTTGTGTGTGACATTACTGTCTACGTAGAACATCCCAAGGAATCACAAAAAAACATGTTTAAATTAGTCACAACAACAAAAAACTAATAAAATTTATTAGTGCTAGAATGAGTAAGTTCAACAAGGTTGCAGAATACAAGAAAAACATACCTAGAAAATGAATATCTGTATACAATTGTGCTTTTATATCTATTGAATATGTAGAAACAAAACAATACATTTATAATCCCATTTATTTTTTAAAAAAGAAACACCTGGGTATATACTTAACAAAACACATACAGCTTGTGTGCTGAAAGGAAGATATAAATAAATGAACAGATATATGTTTTATTAGTCTGCTAGGGCTGGACCCACTCCAGTGTTCTTGCCTGGAGAATCCCAGGGACGGGGGAGCCTGGTGGGCCTCCGTCTATGGGGTCACACAGAGTCGGGCACGACTGAAGTGACTTAGCAGCAGCAGCAGCAGGGCTGTTATCGGAGAAGGCAATGGCAAGCCACTCCAGTACTCTTGCCTGGAAAATCCCATGGATGGAGGAGCCTGGTGGGCTGCAGTCCATGGGGTCGCTAAAGGTCAGGCACGACTGAGCAACTTCACTTTCACTTTTCACTTTCACACACTGGAGGAGGAAATGGCAGCCCACTCCAGTGTTCTTGCCTGGAGAATCCCAGGGATGGGGGACCCTGGTGGGCTTCTGTCTATGGGGTCACACAGAGTCGGACACGACTGAAGTGACGCAGGAGCAGCAGCAGGGCTGTTATCGGAGAAGGCAATGGCAAGCCACTCCAGTACTCTTGCCTGGAAAATCCCATGGATGGAGGAGCCTGGTGGGCTGCAGTCCATGGGGTCGCTAAAGGTCAGACACGACTGAGCAACTTCACTTTCACTTTTCACTTTCACACACTGGAGGAGGAAATGGCAGCCCACTCCAGTGTTCTTGCCTGGAGAATCCCAGGGATGGGGGAGCCTGCGGGGCTGCCGTCTGTGGGGTCGCACAGAGCCCGACACGACTGAAGTGACTTAGCAGCAGCAGCAGGGCTGTTGTAACAAAGTCCCTCAAACTCAGTGGCTTAAACAATAGAAATTGATTGTGTCACATTTCTGGAAGCTAAAAGTCTGAGACCAAGGTGCTGGCAGAGACATACTGCCTCTAAAGGTGATAGGGAAAGATATGTTCCAGCTATCTTTCTCAGCTTCTAGCTGCCCCTTGGCTCGTGGCAGCACACGCCTAAGCTTCACACAGCATTCTCTCCATGCTTCTACACGCATCGACCCTCTATGCGCCCCTGTGTCTAATATGGCCTTTTCTGAGGATACCTGTCATATTGCAACAGGAGTCCCTCACTACTTCAGTACACATCTGTGTTAACTAATAATAACATTGAGAATGACCCTATTTTCAGATAAGGTCACATTCTGAGGTACTGGAGGTTAGAGCTTATTAGGGGCACTCAAGGGACTCCCCTGATGGCTCAGACAGCAACGGATCTGCCTGCAATGCGGGAGACCCAGGTGCAATCCCTGGATCGGGAAGATCCCTTGGACAAGGGAATGGTTACCCACTCCAGTATTCTTCCCTGGAGAGAATTCCATGCAGAGAGGAGCCTGACGGGCTACAGTCCATGGGGTCACAGAGAGTCAGACACGACCAAGCGGCTAACACTTTCACTTTTCAGGGGGACTCAAGTCAATCCACAACAACACTGTTTATGGGTTGGAGATTCAACATCTGACCTCTAGATTTAGTCATATTTCTGTCACAATCCACTAACACTTTTAGTAGTTAAAGACAAGTTTATTCTAGATTTTATATGAAAAAGTAGAATAAATGAAACAATTTTGGGGAAAAAAAGTGGGAAAAATCTTACTATCCAATTTTAAGATTTACTGTATAGCTAACAAAAATCAAGACACTGTGGTATTGCTGGTGAAACACATGCAAAGATCAACAGGACAGAATAGAGAACCCAAATATAAATCTATACAAGGACAGATAACGAATTTTTGAGGAAGAAGCAAAAGCAGTTCGATACTGTAAGGATAGACAGCCTGTCCAACAAATAGCGAGGAAGCTAGGGGCAAAAAAATGAAACTGACTTTATACAAATTAACTCAAAATTGATCATAGATTTAAATGTGAGACGTCAAAGTATAAAACTTCAGAGGATTTGCAGACCAACTTCAGTTCTTATAAACGACACCAAACATGCACTCTCTAAAAGGAAAAAAACTTGGTAAACTGGACTTTGTTAAAATTTAAGACTTCTATTCTCCTAGACTTTGTTAAAAGGATGAAAAAGCAAGCTATAGACAAGAATAAGCTATTTACAAACTACATTTCCAACAAAGGATTTGTATCTAGAATATATAAAGAACTCTCAAAGCTCAAAAGTCAAAAACAATTCAACTGAAAATGAACAATAGACATGAACAGACATTTGATCAAAGAAGATACATGAATGGCACATGAAAAGATGTCCAATATTATTAGCCATAAGGGAAATGCAAATTGAAATCACGTAAGATACCACATCATCTGAGAAAAGCTGAATAAAAAAATGCAAATACCAAATGGTGGAAAGAATGCTGAGAACGTACGTCTCTCATACACTGCTGGTAGAATGTAAAACGGTAGAACCTCTATGGAAAATAATTGAGTCGTTTCTTAAAAACTCAAACACACGCTTATCGTATAACCCGGCAATCACACTCCTGGGCATTCATTTACCCAAAAGGAAAATTTATGTCTGCACAAAAACCTGTATATGATTGTTCACAGCAGCTTTATTTGTAATAGCAGAAAGCTGGAAACAATTCAGTATCCTTCAGTGGATGATTCAACAAACCGCAGAACATCTCTATACCGGAACTGCTGCTGCTGCTGCTAAGTCACTTCAGTCGTGTCCGACTCTGTGTGACCCCATAGACGGAAGCCCACCAGGCTCCCCCGTCCCTGGGATTCTCCAGGCAAGAACACTGGAGTGGGTTGCCATTTCCTTCTCCAATGTGTGAAAGTGAAAAGTGAAAGTGAAGTCGCTCAGTCGTGTCCAACCCTTAGCGACCCCACGGACTGCAGCCTACCAGGCTCCTTCATCCATGGGATTTTCTAGGCAAGAGTACTGGAGTGGCTTGCCATTGCCTTCTCCGCTATACCGGAACAGTACTCAGCAATTAAAAACAGTCACGACTGGTACATGAAACAACCTGGATGGATCTCAAGGGTATTATACTAAATGAAAACAGTCAATCTCAAAAGATTATATACTGTATGATTCTATTTATATAATATTCTTGAAATGACAAAAGTATAGGGACAAAGAACAAATTAGTCATTGCCTGGTAATAGGAAAGGGTGGTAGGGAGAAAGGAAGCACAAGCAAGATGTGGTGATAAAAACAGTTCTGTGTCGTTTTGGTGTTTTGTTTTCTTTTTGCCATGCTCCGGGTCTTGTGGGATCTCAGTTCCCCGACGAGGGATCCAAACTACTGCCCCCTGCAGTGGAAGCACAGTACTCTAACCACTGGACTGTCAGAGAATTTCCACAGTATTTTAACCAAAGTGATGGCTACATGAACATATACATGTGATAAAAATGCACAGACAATAAAAATACATGTACATGTGCAGACACAAAAATGAGTACATGTAAAAACTGGTGAAATGTGATAAAGGGCTAAAGAGTACACCAATGATAGCTTTTTTTTTTTTTAGATCACCTGTGCCTTTAAAATTTTTTATTTATTTATTTGGCTGTGCTGGGTCTTCATTGCTGAGTGCAGGCTTTCTCTAGCTGCAGGGAGTGGGGGCTACTCTCTAGTTGCATTGTGCAGGCTTCTCATTGCAGTGGCTTCTCTTGTTGCAGAACACAGGCTCTAGGGCATAGAGGCTTCAGTAGTTGTGGTACATGGGCTTAGCTGTCCCGAGGCATGTGGGATCATCCTGGATCCGGGATCAAACTGGTGTCCCCTGTACTGGCAAGAGGATTCTTAACCACTTGACCACTAGGGAAGTCCAACGTCCCAGTTTTGATACTAACAGCTACATAAGATAGCAAGACACCGCGCCCTCCAAGCCCCTGGTGAAACTAGCTACAGTATATAGAATTTCTACACTACTTTAACTTCCTGAGCTGCTGCTGCTGCTAAGTTGCTTCAGTCGTGTCCGACCGTGTGCGACCCCCATACATGGCAGCCCACTAGACTCCCCCGTCCCTGGGATTCTCCAGGCAAGAACACTGGAGTGGGTTGCCATTTCCTTCTCCAATGCATGAAAGTGAAAAGAGAAAGTGAAGTTACTCAGTCATGTCTGACTCTTAGCCACCCCACGGGCTGTAGCCTACCAGGCTCCTCCGTCCATGGGATTTTCCAGGCAAGAGTACTGGAGTGGGTTGCCATTGCCTTCTCCCTGTGAGTCTATAACTATTTTAAAGTTTAGGGACTCCCTGGTGGTCCAGTGGTTAAGAATCCACCTTGAAATGCAAGGGACACCAGTTCAATCCCTGGTCTGGGAAGATCCCACATGCCACAGGGCTACTGAGCCAGTGGGCCACAACTAATGAGCCCAAGCTCTGGAGACTGCAAGTTGCAACTATTAAGTCCACGCTCCACGACTACTGAAGCCTATGCACTTTAGAGCCCGTGCCCTGAAACAAGAGAAGCCACTGCATCGGAGAAGCTCTTAATCCACAACTAGAGAAAGACTGTGCACAGCAACGAAGACCCAGTGCCACGAAAAAAAAAAAAAAACTTCAAAGTTTAAAACTGCATTATATTCACAGCTGATACGTGTGTAGACATCATGCATGCAAGCATGTACATGCCCTAAATCAGCCTCAGACCCGCTAAGTCCCCAACCATACAACACCAACTAAGCTGATACTGACATGTCACCATGGTAGTAAAACCTCCATTTGTGAGCACCATCATGAATTATAAAATTGCCTTGAATCACTATTTTGTGCTGCCTGCACTGAGTACAAGGCTTTAAGTTTATGCGTCTGTCACTCACTAGCTAGAAGTATCTTGTGCTGTATCTCAGCTAGCATTTATGGACACTTACTACAGGCTGGGCAGTGCTGTAAGTGCTTCACATACCTAACTTAATCTTCTCAACAATCCCACAAGGGAGGTACTATAATCAGTCACACCATTTTATAATCAATGTGAAGAAAAGAAGACACAGAAAGTTAAGTACCTCGCCGAAGATCACATAGCTACAAAGACAGTCCCAAGAGTTAAACCATGGCATTCTTATCCAGAGCCCTTGAGCTTATTAACCAGTTGGGTCTCTGTAAACTCTCTAAATTTCAGCTTTTCCTCTATAAAATGGTGTTAACTTAGTTTGAGTGTACTCCGGGAGTTGGTGATGGACAGGGAGGCCTGGCGTGCTGTGATTCATGGGGTCGCGGAGGGTCGGACACGACTGAGTGACTGAACTGAACTGAACTGAACTGAATATATATAGATGCATTAAGGAGATCAAACCAGTCCAGTCCATCCTAAAGGGAATCAACCCTGAATATTCACCGCAAGGACTGATGCTGAAGCTGAAGCTCCAACACTCTGGCCACCTGATGTGAAGAACCGACTCACTGGAAAAGACCCTGATGCTGGGAAAGACTGAGGGTAGGAGGAGAAGGAGATGACAGAGGATGAGACGATTGGATGGCATCACAGACTCAATGGAGATGAGTTTGAGCAAATTCCAGGAGATGGAGAAGGACAGGGAAGCCTGGCATGCTGCAGTCCGTGGGGTTGCAAAGAGTGTGCTTATGTAGAAACGCACGTTTTGTAAAGTGAGAGAAACAAACATACCAACATACTAACAAGGATCTTTTCTCCAACTTAATAAATGGACATTCACCCCATTTATTTGAACATGTTCCAACTTCAATCGAAGTATTGAGGAGGAATTCTCTATACACAATCAAAGAACACCCAACTTGTTGACTGTGAACAATAATAAGAAAAGTTGAAGTAACCCACATTCTGCAATTTCTCTCCTGGCACCATATACGATTTCATTCGAAGCACTCATTTTGATTTCACCAAATGTCAGTACAGGAATGAACCTGATGGCATTGAAACGTGTATATTCTCATATGTGAAACGAATCACCAGTTCAGGGTCGATGCATGGAACAGGATGCTCGGGGCTGGTATGAGGGGATGACCTAGAGGGAGGATAAGGGGAGGAGGGAGGTGGGAGGGGGGTTCGGGAGGGGGAACTCATGTACACTCGGGGCGGATTCATGTCAATGTATGTCAAAACCAACCAATATAATATTGTAAAATAAAAAAAAAAAAAAGGAATGAACCTGAGGCAGGCTTGAAGCCTGGGTCTGCTGAACGATGCTATTACCTAGGAAATGTCTTTCAACTCATCCAGTCCCACAAAGAACAGTCAGGAATGTGCTGGGGTTACCTGCTCCAATTATTTGCTCCCACTAAAAGCTGGCAAGCTGATCCAAAGGTCCTGGGTCAGAGACAGGAGGGTGTCATCAGCAGACAAGTCCTTGTAAGGATCTAAGAATCCTTACTTCTATTTGAAGGTGTGCTGTGTTGATTGCTGAACTTCCATACCCTTTGCTATTACAGAA
Source organism: Moschus berezovskii (assembly GCF_049115385.1). Classification (NCBI taxonomy): domain Eukaryota; kingdom Metazoa; phylum Chordata; class Mammalia; order Artiodactyla; family Moschidae; genus Moschus; species Moschus berezovskii. Next base: position 50,757,694 of record NC_142484.1, read on the forward strand.
ACTTGACACTCTCAGACTGTCAGGAGACTCTGTCAGTGGCATCCCTGTCCTGATATGACAAGCAAGTCAACTATCCCCGACATCACTTCACATCACCAAAGCTTTCTCTTTCTCATCTAGGTGCTTTCCCTAGAATGAGTGGAATTCAAAAAGATGCGGTCTCACTGCCAACAAAATGTCTAGCCTATATGGGCATGTTTGAAGAGAGGTCAGAGACAGCTCACCACGCCACCATCAGGAAAGCCCCCGGAGCCCACAATGAGAGATGCAAACTCATGTGAAACAAACACATCGTCTTTCTCGGACTTTCGCTCTAGGGTCACTTACAAATGAAATTTAAATAGAAGTAACACTTGTGGATCATCTATTCGGCGTCATGCATTGTGCTAGCTACTTAAATCTCTCATTTAATCCTAACAGCCGTTCAAAGTATTTTTGTTATCAGTGCCTTTTCACAAATGATTTTCACAAAGATGTTGAAAGTCAAGTGACTCAGTCGTGTCCGACTTTTTGCGACCCCGTGGACTGTAGCCTACCAGGCTCCTCCGTCCATGGGATTTTCCAGGCAAGAGTACTGGAGTGGGTTGCTGTTTCCTTCTCCGGATCACAGAGATGTTAGGTGACTTAATTTCAAAGTCTGAAAGCTACTACGTGAAAGAGGCAAAAGTTAAACCCAAATCAGTCCATAAATCTTTATGACTTATTTCTTACAACCCTATCTGCTGTCCAAAGGAGTCATACTGACTTAAAATGATACCAGAAACAAAGATATTCCTCCTTCATTTTTTTGGTGAGAGAACTGGGTAGTTTTAATACCCAGCAGGGACTACCATGCCTGGAACCAAATTCCTATATGAAACCAATACCCATTTCCATACACCCAATCTCACAGTCTATACCAAATCTCTCCTTACCAGTTAGACTGTGTGTAGTCAGTGGAAGAGCAGAAATATTCTATTCAACCTCTACAATATTTTCAAGTATTTGGACTATACAAGTTGCCCTCTACATTTCAAAATCTGTGAATAATAATCTTTCCCAGATTTATGTTCGTTTACTTGGAAGTACTAAACCATTGAATTTTACTATAAAATGAAGATTCCAAAACATGTTGTATTCAATTTGCTGAAAGCATTGTAAAAAGGATTAAAGACTAAAATTAAAAAAAAAACAACTTTAAATTCTATGTACTATGTAGCTACATTAATATTAGAATACGGGAAAATGGTAAAAGCTATCCCTTTCAGAGAACTTACTCCAAAAGTACTGTGCAAAGTACTTTACAAACACTTCATTTTCTATCTTCCAAAGTGTTAACTCTAGTTTACAAGTAAAGTTACAATGGTAAGAAAACTCAAGTAACCTGCCAAAAGTAATACAGATAGAAAGTGCTAGCTGCTGCTGCAGTTTATACAACTCCAAGCTTTTTCCTCTTACTGTCACAGTTTGCTGCCCCCTAATTCCTATCTGGTCAACATATCTTTGTCCACAATTCTAAAACCATTATTGAAACACATACGAAATTATTTAAACCTGTTATTAACTGTATCCATTGACTGGTCATAGCTTCTAAAGTAAAAGAATTAAAAAGTGCCTAAAGAATTACCATTAGAAGAATTCAAGTAAGGCAACAGATTTTCATGAAGTCCTGAGAGGTCAAGAACAGATAATTCACACAACAAAACCTTTATCACTGCTTGGGAGTTGCTGTTCGTAAATCGATGTGAAGACAGTAAGACCAGGATACCATCTTAAGTATTTAAGACAATGTAAATACTGTAAACCCACCAGCCTAAAGTCTGAGCCAAAGAACCCATTTTCAAAATCATGTTACCTTCAATATTTACTAAGTGAATTATGAGCATTATTATTATTATCGTCTGCTCTTTAAAGTCTTATTATTAAATAGCAAAAAAGATGTAACCATAACTTGGACAATTTAAACTTCTGAAAGGCTATTACTTCTCCAGTTCCAAATTTTCAAATTTCTTCATAAAAGAATAATATCTGAAAACTAAGATGAGTAACATTCCCCAAATCTGAAATCTTCGATCGATCAGAGTCTGAACCTAAATACATAACTTTTTAATGTACAAGATGCAGTTCAAAATAACATATTAGTTTTTCCTGTCGTTTATCAAACACATTCAGTAGACTGATTAAAAGGGCAATACAAGAACAATTTTCTACGACATGCCAAATAATAGATGAAGTCTTACCTCCACTGCTAAAGCTGCCGTCTGTTGGTCATAATGATTCAGAAGACCGGGCATGAAGGTAGTGTTACAAGGCAAATCTTGGCACCTCCTCAAGGTAACAGGCTCAAAGAACACAAACTGTGCCCACCTATATGGCACACAAACATAGTCAAGGGCACAGATAGAAGACGATCCAACTCAGAGCCATGCTTTCTCGATCGAATGAGATTCAGATGATCAGGCCCACTCAATATGTATTTTAGATCTTTGTACACCTGCAGGTCTCAGCTTGGAAGTACTTCTTCTATCTTGCTGTTAAGTTCTTCAAACTCTTTGCACCGTCAGAGGTTTGTTAGCTTGGTCTCATGAAAGGCATTTGTTTTTGTTTTCACAATATGGGAAAATGACATCATCTTGCCTCTTCTTTTCATTTTATTACATCGGGTACCATCTGGCCAACGTGTCAACTGGATCAACCACATTCCCAAACAACAGACTCCATCCTAGGAGAAGAGCTCTTTCTGCCTTTGGCTGAAATATCTGAAAAAATAATTGTTTTTTAAAAATGGGAGAAATTAGCAATTTCCTCTTGAAATATTACAGGCTTGATAGTAAAACTTTGATTAGCTCAGTAAAGTTGTAGGATACACAATCAGTATACAAAAATCAGTTGCGTTTCTACACACTAACAATCAGCTACTAGAAAAAGAAACTTTAAAATACTGCCTTTGGGACTTTCTGGTGGTCCAGTGATTCAAGCTGCACACATCCACGACTGGGGCACCGGTGCACTCCCTGGTGGAGAACTAAACTTCCAAATGCCGAGCGTGTGGCTAACAACAACAACAATCACAGACTTTGAAGAGAGATACAACACTGCCTTACAGATAAAACACATGGGTATTTCATAAACAAATACGATAGTTTTTCTACCGTATCATTCTTGCTCTAGATATACCAGAGAATCCATAAATAGCATTTAAAGGCACTGTTTCCTCCCTCAGTTGTTTACATACCATACAGTTTAATTTCCCATCTATAATGGTAGTTTTTCATTTGTCACAAGACATAATTGATCCATTGGGAAAAACTTGCATGCTGCTGTCCTAAATTTTATTTAAATATCTGCCACACTTAATAACAAGCTATTTAAATTTTATTACAAATGTTTTAATCATCAAATGATTCAGCAGATGGTATCTCTGAAAGGTGTAAAATATAAAGAAAACAAAAGATATGGATTCAAGCCTCTTCCCAACTATGTGAATCACTTAACTTCTCTGAGCTCAGAATTTTCCTTTCTAAAAATTGCGCCTCCCTATCAAAGATGGTACGTAAGTGAATTATAAAATAATGTACTCTATAAAAGGTAAAGCAACATCAAACTTTAGGTAGTTTTATTACTGATTTACAGCAGATACAAAGACTGACTTCTATCAACCAATACTGAACTGGCAAACAGGAGATTCTAAAAGTACTATCAGGACGTTTTCCCAACAATGCTTCATCCTTTTAGATAGTACAAAAATTCAGTACATAGCTAGAGAAAACGTTTGACCAACAAACGCTTCATTACACACAGTCAGGCTGCAGAGAAGAATCAACCCTAGAAAGTTACAGCGTGGGCTATGAATGATTTCCAGTTAAGAGTTTCTACCAAGTTTCAGAGTCTGATTTGACACTGCCTTTGCTGGGGGCTTCCCTGGTGGCTCAGACGGTAAAGAATCCGCCTGTGATGCTGGAGACATGCGTTTGATCCCTGGGTTGGGAAGATTCCCTGGAGGAGGAAATGGCAACCCACACCAGTATTCTTGCCTGGAGAACTCCGTGGACAGAGAAGTCCGGCAGGCTACAGTCCATGGGGTCACAGAGAGTTGGATGCAGCTTTCACTTTTTTTCTAGGGACAAAAATATGCATCTCCTTGGGGGCTGGAAGGGTAGGTAGAGTGGAAGGCAAGATTGGTAGGAAAAAAGCTTATTCTAAAACTATCATACTTCCGTTTGGTTTTGTAATGATGTTAAGTCTGCTTTTACTTTATTCGCGCTTCACAGATGGCAAATATTTCTGTTTGAAGTACACAACCTCGGTTGGGAAAACATGAGAAAGTCAGGTTCAGAAATTCTCAGAGACCCAGGTTAACAGGACAACTCAAATAGATATTAGGGCCCGTGACAGCTTAGACCTTGAAAACTTGACTGGCTTGGCTAAAGCAGGGAAACAAACTGTCCTTTGTGCACTACCAATGACAGTGACCTCTGCATCCCAAGCTTTAATTACTGGGCAGAAAAAACTATTTGGAGAAAGTAAAGCCATGGCTGAATCTTCCCATTTTTCCCTCAAGCATATGGTCTTGAGTAGAAGAAGGGAAAAGGAAAGTCTACAACCTTAGGAATTAGGAACACCAAAGTTACAAGCAACCTCTGCCCCAAATGTCTAATCTCTCTAATACTGAAATCTCTAAATCAGAAATATTTGTTAAAGCTTCTTGGCCTGCCATATTGTTTCCTCCTCCAAGTTGGGCCCAGAAATGTGATGTCTGGCTATGGAAAAGTGATGTCAAACACAGTCATCTATATTTAAGCTTACTTATCAGGCAGCACGGTAACAATTATGCCTGTCACTAATGTGTCAAATAAGCCCTGCAAGCTTTATTTGGCTACAGTATCAAAACATCCATCGAAGTTCCATGTTTGTAGTTTGCTGCTTATGCAGCCTGTTCATCTGCTTGCAACTTAAAAAAATATTAAAGGGAACACTGCTCCCTAATGAATCTGTAGATAACAATGAGAATTTCAAAAATTTCATTTAGACTATTTTTCAAGCAGTATGGGTTCCAAATTTACAGTTCAAAGAAGATTACCACACAAAACACGAGGAAGAAACAAAGTAATATTGAGTTTTTTAAACTAGATGAGAAACCCCCTATACTTCTGTCTACTCTATTTTACCTGTTTTTCTCTTAGTTATTCCTTTCGCCTCATTTACAAACAATGCTTCTCACAGACTTACAAAAGTGCTTTCCTTTAGGGACTTTAACATTCTAATTTCCATACATCAAAACATTTTTGTAAAATTATTGTTAGGCTGGGGTAGGATAAAACCTTAATACATTAAGACTGTAATTTATGATTATTAAGATAAATCAGAAAAAACAGCAGAATGCCATGAGACAAGAGGAAAAATAGGAACAGTAAAAATGTTAAGAAATTTATATTTCGTCCAAATCAGAGGTTCCCTAATTTTCATGTGCTGCAGATTCATAGAAACCCCATAGGTCTAAGAAATCCGAACCTCTGGTAAATGAAGGATATACATGCATTCTTTTTGAGAAATGCTATCATAAAGAAGAATAATTTAACTCAGTACAGGATATTTGCACATAATTATGTGCTTAGCAAAAGTAATATATAAAATGAATTTTTTAAAAAGCAGATAAAGAACAATACTTGAATAGAAAAATGGAAAAAAGGACATACATTTACAAAAGAAATACAAATGGCTAACAAACATATGAAAAGATATTCAACTTTACTAATAAAAACATACAAACATGATATATAACATTTTTGCCAATCAGATGAACAAAGAAAGAATAACAGAACACAGTAAAGGAGAGGGTGCGGAAAAAAGAATATATTCAACATTTCAACACTGGGAAATACATATTTTTTTTTTTTTTTTGGCTGTCCCACACGGCTTGCAGAATCTTAGTTCCCCAAACAGGGGCTGAACCCGGGCCAAGGCAGTGAAGTGTCTAACCACTAGACTGCCAGGAAATTCTCCATTTTCAAATACTACTGGAGGAAAAGCAAACTAGTTGGTATTTCAAAAAAATAGCCAGGGACATCAAAAGCTCTTCAAACGTATATAATTTGATTCAGCAGACCTATTCTACAATTTATTCTAAGAAAGAAAACACAAGTACACATGATGTATAACTGAAATGTTAGTACAACACTGTTTACAAAATAAAAACCCAGACAAACTGAAAGTCTACCAACAGGGAATTGGTTAAATTACGGCACAATCAGCACATAACACACTCACTAAAACTGATGAGCAGGATCTGTATATGCGGATGTGAAAAGACAGTAACAATACAATAAGTGAAAACTAAAATTTTAAATGGTTTACAAAACAGAATATAGTCTCCCACTTTTGTCAGAAATATACATACGTGAAACAGAATAAAACTTACCTGAATTGTTTAAAGATATGATATTATAGGGACTTCCCTGGCAATCCAGTGATTAGGACTCCACACTTCTCCTTCAGGGCGCTTGCGTTGGATCGCTGGTCAGAGAATTAAGGTCCCACAAACTGCACGGCGAGGTCAAAAAACAAAAACAAAACAAAAAAGGAGTAAAGTATTATAAATGCTGAAATGTTATTTTAAAATCTGTCCCACGTTATTTCTGTATGGGAAAATAAGTCTGCTAAATCTATAAATGTGTGCTGACAATACTACTACTTGAATCAATGTTTACTGACTGTTGATTAAGTAACAAGCCAAGACACAAAAATGCCCTACTACAGGCAGCAAGAAAAGCAAAAAAAAACAAAACTGATGATGAACTTAGAAAGGGTCAAAAATTGATTCTGAATACTGAAAAAAAATCAGATCACACCTCAGCTGAACCAAATATTCAGTTCAGTTCAGTTCAGTCGTTCAGTCGTCTCCCACTCTTTGCGACCCCATGAATCACAGCACGCCAGGCCTCCCTGTCCATCACCAACTCCCGGAGTTCACTCAAACTCATGCCACATCAAACTCATGTCGGTGATGCCATCCAGCCATCTCATTCTCTTTCGTCCCCTTCTCTGCCCAGCCCAATCCCTCCCAGCATCAGAGTCTTTTGGAGTGAGTCAACTCTTCGCATGAGGTGGCCAAAGTGTTGGAGCTTCAGCTTTAGCATCAATCCTTCCAATGAACACCCAGGATTGATCTCCTTTAGAATGGACTGGTTCAACCTCCTTGCAGTCCAAGGGACTCTCCAGAGTCTTCTCTAACACCACAGTTTGAAAGCATCAATATTGTGGCGATCAGCTTTCTTCACAGTCCAACTCTCACATCCATACATGACCACTGGAAAAACCATAGCCTTGACTAGACGGACCTTGGTTGGCAAAGTAATGTCTCTGCTTTTTAATATACTACCTAGGCTAGTCATAATTTTCCTTCCAAGGAGTAAGCGTCATTTAATTTCCTGGCTGCAATCAGCATCCGCAGTGATTGTGGAGCCACCTAAAATAAAGTCTGACACTGTTTCCACTGCTTCCCCATCTATTTCCCATGAAGTGATGGGACCGGATGCCATGATCTTCGTTTTCTGAATGTTGAGCTTCAAGCCAACTTTTTCACTCTCCTCTTTCACTTTCATCAAGAGGCTTTTGAGTTCCTCTTCACTTTCGGCCATAACTGTCCATAACCAAATATTATGCACAGTTAAAAAAAAAGTTGATATATATTCTAAATTGTTTTTCAATAATGTAATGAAATAAATGCTTCTAAGCAGGATCACATGAGCATGGATAGCAACAATCCTTTTTCCTAAAAGAACCATCCTTGAAGAAGCTGTAAGTTTCAGACAGCAGGACACAGAAGATGGAGGAAACCAAGAAATACTGACAGAATACAGCAGCTGATTACATAAAGGTTAAATGATGTTGTGCGTTCTTTTTGATATTATATCTTTGACTATAGAAATCTGCAGAATCTCAGCTGAAGAAAGGGAGTGGCTGGATTAACTGGAGGGAACAGTCTCAGGCGCCAAGGACCAGTAGAAAATGAAGGGTCTGGAAACAGTTTTCCATGCCCTAACCCTGAGAACGGAGAAGGCAATGGCAAGCCACTCCAGTATTCTTGCCTAGAAAATCCCATGGATGGAGGAGCCTGGTAGGCTGCAGTCCGTGGGGTCGCTAAGGGTCGGACACGACTGAGCGACTTCACTTTCAGTTTTCACTTTCACACATTGGAGAAGGAAATGGCAACTCACTCCAGTGTTCTTGCCTGGAGAATCCCAGGGACGGGGGAGCCTGGTGGGCTTCCGTCTATGGGGTCACACAGAGTCAGACACGACTGAAGTGACTTAGCAGCAGCAGCAGTAGCAGCAACCCTGAGAAAAGAGACATTCAGTTCTTTACAGAGCAATATAAGATATGTGGGAAAACTAACTTCAGATTAAATGACCTGATGATTATTTCATCAGAAAACAAAAAGGACTAGATACACTTAACCCTACTTTAATTTTTATCAATGTGTAACATCAGCAATCTGACATTCCCCAATTTACCAGTTCTCTTGTGAAGATAAAAAGTAAAAGCCCCTAAAATAAGGTGAGTACTTGTCCTGAAGAACAGCAATAAAGGGGATGCAATCTTGGAAGATTGTCTTCAGAGGCTGGCTACAAAGCCAGACCCAAAGAACTCAGCTGGGAAAAGTAGGAGAGGGCAACTGTGAAGAGGAAAGAAAGCAGGCTGAATCCCAGAAGAGACCATGACAAAAGTGGGCCCTGGGGACTTGTCAGCGAGGCCCTGCAACCAAAGATGTTAGCAAGTCTATTCCAATCAACACTTCTGTACAGAAAGTGATTCCTTTCATCTTTCTCAGCTTAGATTTACTTATCTCGACACACTATAAACGTACCTAACATTTTGCCTTTCCAATTCAGAAATTAAAGGTTGCCTCAAACACACCGGCTACAATGGGAACAGGAGGATACTCTTTTGTCTTCTTTCAGAGTTTTCCAAGACTGCGTTATAAGGATTAGCAATCACTACCTCTGAAGCTTCTTCTCTCAAGGAAATCATCATCTTGTCAGACAGGAAAGTACACACGGAGAGCATATCGCTGCTCAAAGTGCTAGATTTCTTTTCCTAAAACTCATGTGGGTTTTGGCCTTTTGTTTTCCATATCTAATTTTTTTTTATATAAATTCATTCTCAGGATACTGCTTTCTGGTTGCTGAAGTTTATATAGCTCCATATTTAAATCTTAGGGCCTAGATTCTCAGTAATCTCAAGGTATCACTTTGCCCCTTATCTAATTTTTAAAGTCCGTCTAGTTGTCTACTGATTACAAAAGATAATCTAATTTCCAGTGTGCTGAGCAATGGGGCTTAAAGAAATACAGGAAAATCAAATACATTAAAGCTCAAAATTAAAATGAACAGTAGTCATCAAAAGCCAGTCCATCTTACAAATTATATAAGACTAGAGAAAGCAGAAAATCTTTTAAAACTAAAAGCAAAACTGGAAAGGTGAAAGATGGCCAGAATCTGGACTTTAAAAAAAAAAAAAACAACAGGTTGAAATTCCAGCCTGGTTTCCCTTTTTCATTAAAACGTGTTCAAAAAATGCTCTAATATCAAGCTCCTGATTGTTTTCCCCCCTTTAGCATGGTTGCATGTTTTGACTCTAAAATTAGTTTAATGAGATAAACTTTGGGGACCAAGATTTTTTTAGGCCTACTAGCCTAGTTGTTTTTTCTCAAACTTCATTCACAGTGCATGCCTTGGATCCACCAAAACAGTTGCTAGTTCTCAGCATAACTCAAAGACTGTAACTCAAAGACAGATTCATCATTTCTGATGCAACAGTCAGTTAAAACTGCTTTCTAGTCAAAGGGGAGTTGTTACTCTTCAAACATTCATTCCTAACCTTCTGGAAATGCCCCTATTAAAAACCTTCACTTCTTTCCTCAAGACGCTGTAACCCTTCTTCTCACAAATCTACACTAAACAATTCCTCTCATACATATTTCAAAGTCTTGCTTTTCATTCGACTACTGCACTTTTTGTGGCCATCTGCAGCTTTAAACGTCTCTAATTCTAGAGATTTTAGGGGTTAAAAAACACTCGAGGCCAACACTGCTCTTCCCTGTGAAAGAAGGGAAAGATACAGTTAAGAACTGCTTCCTATCACAAGTCTCCTGAAGAAAATAAAGTCAACAGCAGTCTAACATCAACAAACTAGCATGCTCAGAGTAAGTTTTCATTATGAAATCTCATCGTTTCACTAACACATACGAAACTTAAGTTGGAGAGAGAGATTCTTTGCCTGGGAAGTGGGCAACAGAGGACTTACAGGGAATTTAAAAGCCCCTCTCTCTGCCCAATGATGACGCTCTCACAGCACTGTGCTACACAAAGAAAGAATGTGCTCTTTACTGTTTATCTTCCCCGCAAGGCTCTCTACTTCAAATATCTCAATCATGGCTGGGGATGTCTCTACAGAAATCCACCTCAATGTTCAAAGCACAAAACAAAGCTCAGAGGAATACAGCACCTAAGATGAAAAAGGGATGAAAGAACCTACAGTCCTTTCTTCTTCTATTAATAGGGCACTGGTGGATTCGGGAGAGACGTAGAGGCAGGGAATATTAGTGGATGAGAAAAAAATAAATACCGGAGGAGGAGGAAAGAGAAGGTAGGCTGGTAGGCTTTACTATTACTTTACTTACTTACTTTACTTACTTTATTTATTACTTTACTTACTTTACTATTACCTTACTTTCCTGACAGTTTCAAAGCATTTGGGGGGAGGGGGGGAGAGGAAGAACCTGTTATTTCACTAAAGAAAAAGCAACACTGTAAGAAGAATTGCATCTCAATTATTTTTTATTTTCAGCTCTATCCCTGCAAGCCAGCCCACTTAAGCTTTTACATCACTTTCCTATCTTATTACCTCTATGTTGGGGTTTGGTACTTCAAACAAACACTTTTTTGTTCTTTTCCTTCTTCTTCTGGAGGGAAAAGATGGCACTGATTTGCTTAAAAGTACGGATGGGGAAAAAAAAAAAGTACGGATGGAAAGCATTATCTTGAGGAGTAAATGGGTCTTAAGAACAGAACTATGGATTTCTCTATCCCTTTGACTGTCAGCACACCACTAAAGGCTAAATGAAGGCTCAAGAGGGAGGTAACATCCCCCTTGTCAAGTCTCTGTTTCCTTGCTCCTGCGATATTGGCTTTGCCAAGTAACCCAAGTCCCGTAAATACACATTACAGGTCTCTCCAAACTACTTCTATAAAATAAGATCTTGTTTGACCAACCTTATAGAGCAATCATTTATTTCTACAGCTCCTGAGATGCTCTGCTGCTCTGTGTGCCTACATTCAGAAGGGAACTAAAATTCCAAATTTCATTTATTCTGGGCCAAAAACCAGACCTTTTGTCCTCCTTCCTAGACATGTTGCAACTTCAAGTTGACTCCTCTGCCTAAATTAGTGGCATATGCTTTTGCTCTTTTAAGAAAGAAAGAAAAAACACCCCTTTTTCCCTTATTGAGGAAGGCACCTAACTCTGATAAAGGCCTCTGCTGCTGCTGCTGCTGCTATGTCGCTTCAGTCGTGTCCGACTCTGTGCGACCCCATAGACAGAAGCCCACCAGGCTCCCCCGTCCCTGGGATTCTCCAGGCAATAACACTGGAGTGGGCTGCCATTTCCTTCTCCAATGCATGAAAGTGAAAAGTGAAAATGAAGGCCCTCAGTTGTGTCTGACTCTTCGCGACCCCATGGACTGCAGCCTACCAGGCTCTTCCGTCCATGGGAATTTCCAGGCAAGAGTACTGGAGTGGGGTGCCATTGCCTTCTCCGACAAAGGCCTCTAGGAAGATGCTAAATTGCCTTGACATGTTTGCTGCTGCTGCTAAGTCATGTCAGTCGTGTCCGACTCTGTGTGACCCCAGAGACGGAAACCCACCAGGCTCCCCCGTCCCTGGGATTCTCCAGGCAAGAACACTGGAGTGGGGTGCCATTTCCTTCTCCAATGTGTGAAAGTGAAAAGTGAAAGTAAAGTCGCTCAGTCGTGTCTGACCCTTAGCGACCCCACGAACTGCAGCCTACCAGGCTCCTCCGTCCATGGGATTTTCTAGGCAAGAGAACTGGAGTGGCTTGCCATTGCCTTCTCCGCTTGACACGTTTAACAGCACCTTATTTCAGAGAACATGTTTGAACCTCCAGCCGTACCCCAAGGGCAAACACACGGAGCCCCCAAGGGGGCAGAGGGGGAAGCCTCCAGGAGGAATAGGCAGACTTTGCAAAACTGACGGGAGGGAGGAGAGGGGACAACTTTCAGGACTAGAAACAGGAGGCAGTCCAGATGCTGCGACGCCGCCCGGGCCCCGGGATGAACCGACGCCCCCGCGCCCCCGCGCCCAGCCCTCGGCCGCGTCCTCCCCCCACAGCCCCCAGCGGCCCGGGAGCGCCACACGGCCCCGCGGCGCCGGTCGAGCCCCAGGGCGGGCGGAGTGGGCGCGGCGCGGGGTGGGGGGGCGCGGGCGCGGAGACCCAGAGGGTCAATCCCGTCCGCGGGCATCGGCCCGCCGCGGCGCCCAGCCCCAAACTCGGGCGCCCCCGCGCCGCGCCGGCCCGCCGCCCGCCCCGAGAAAGCCCCGAGACACCCCTCCACAGCGCGCCGCCCAAGCCTTTGGTTTCGGCGGTGCCGAGAAGAACGCTCCCCGAGGAGGAGGGACCGCGGCTGCCGGTGCCTCCTCGGCACAGGGTCAGACCGAGGAGCGGGCAGCCGCGGGCGGCAACTCCTCAGTCCCCGCTCCCGACTCCTTTTCCCGCTGCGCCGAACGGGAAGGGGCCTCCACGACCCGGGACTCACCTCACACCTCGGGGCAGGGCTCCCGGGAGGCTGCGGCGCCGGCCGGGAGCGGCCGCGGGTCCCTCGGCTACACGGAGCCAGCGAGAGGCGCCGGCGAGCTTTCGCGAGTGCCAGGGCGCGGGGGCGGGCGGGGGCGGGGCGCATGCGCGCGCACGTACGGCGCAGGCGCGCTGCGCCCGCTCGGCTGCGCGCTCGCGTTTTGTGCCCAGCTTCTGGGTAGCCGGAGAAGGCTATGGTAAGCCACTCCAGTACTCTTGCCTGGAGAATCCCATGGACGGAGGAGCCTGGTAGGCTGCGGTCCGTGGGGTCGCTAAAGGTCGGACACGACTGAGCGACTTCACTTTCCCTTTTCACTTTCATGGATTGGAGAAGGAAATGGCAACCCACTCCAGTATTCTTGCCTGGGGAATCCCAGGGACGGGGTGGGGCCTGGTGGGCTTCCGTCTCTGGGGTCACACAGAGTCGGACACGAGTGAAGCAACTTAGCAGCAGCAGCAGCAGTTAGATTACCAGATACATCATATATATGAAATTGCTGCTGCTGCTGCTGCTAAGTCGCTTCAGTCGTGTCCGACTCTGTGTGACCCCATAGACAGAAGCCCACCAGGGTCCCCCATCCCTGGGATTCTCCAGGCGAGAGTACTGGAGTGGCTTGCCACTGCCTTCTCTGATTTGAGTGCTACCGGGAAGCTGGACTGGAAGTCCCGGCCCGCCCCCGCCCGCCCCCGCGCCCTGGCAGTCGCGCAAACTCGCCGGCGCTCCTCGCTGGCTCCGTGTAGCCGAGGGACCCGCGGTGTGAGGTGAGTCCCGTTGGGAAGATCCCCTGGAGGAGGGGAAGGCTGCCCACTCCAGTATTCTGGCCTGGAGAATTCTATCGACGGTACAGTCCATAGGGTGGCAAAGAGTCAGACATGACTGAGCGACTTTCACTTTCACTTTCAAGTATATGCTTGACTCACTTTTCTAAGTATAAGATAACTTCATTTTATATTTAGACCAAGATTTGGCAACCATTTTTTGTTAAGGGCTAGATAGTAAGTATTTTCAGTTTTGCAGGCCATGTGATCTCTGTCTCAACTTAGCTGTAGGCAATACATTATATGTGGCTGTATTCCTATAAAATTTTATTTGCAAAAATAGATGGTAGGTTTTGGTCTGGGGGCCATAGTTTGATAAAACCCCCCTCTTAGATTTTTAATGATGGAAAGGGTCACAGTCATTCTTTTATAAATAAGAGAGTTGATGATTTTATCAGCATTATTCATCATAGATGATGTGCTTTTGATTTTACAAGTATTTAATTCTTCAAGTCATATAGTTTTAGGATTACTGACTCAGTTAAGAGGCTATTTAATGTCAAGAGAAGATATACCATTTTAGCAGTCGTTTACATAGAATATAATGGAAATGGTGCCTTTCTAGGATTGTGCAACATGGTAGTATTGTATCTTTTCTATAATCCCCTAAGAGAGCTACCAACAAGCTTGACTTAAAGTTATAGGTAATGCTCATAATGCTTTATAATCCTATATTTATAAACCATGATACATATCCTTTAATTTTTGCAACTGCACTGTAATATAAGTATTATGCTTATTTTATGAATGAGGATACAAAGTCTCATAGAGCATGAGCAATGTGCCCCAGGCCATGTGAATTAGGCAGAAACGTAAATGCCTCTCCTAGCTGCCACACTACTGTTCTTCCTAGGGCAGGACATTGTCTGACTTTAATTGTGAGTATGTGTATGACACAGACTATATAGGTACATAAAATAAATACCTGTAAGCTCAGGATTGGTGACTTTCTCCTGTGAAATGTTATCAGTTGCCTCCAAAGCTGAATGAAAGAGTTTAACTCATTTGCACATATCATAAGAAGACCAGGTAGAAAAAGTGACTCTCTGGAAGGTAAGGAGAAGCTTGCAGTTGATAGAAAGATGAAAGTTGTTTTGCAGCCCAAAGAGCAATATGGAAAAAGATATTGAGGCAGATGTGAGAAAAGCTGAAAGCAGTGCTAAGCGCCTCACCTTAGCAGAGCAGACAGATGATCGCTGAAACAGCATCATCAGAGATTGCCCCTCTCTGCAGAAGCGTCCTCACGTTTGAGAGCAGTCTCCAATAAAAGACACACAGGTTGATTAAACCATACTAATTGCTACTACTTTTACAGTTAAAACCTGTAAGGTTATGACCACCTTGATCTGCCTAAAACTGAAGGTTCAGTATTACATCGAACCAAAGAATTAAGAGTTTAGTTCCCATACGGAGTTGTGCGTCTCTTGCTCTGTAGCTGCTGTATGGCTGTTCTTGGGCCCGTTAAACCACTGTAGACAGTTTGCAGGGGTGAGGTACTGTGGTGCTTCCACTGATGCTGGTCCATCATGGTTATAGTCGCTTCCTGCTGATCTTCCATTAAAATGCTCACGAAAAGCTCAGAGAGACAAAATAGTGTGTGTAGGTATGAAGAATAGGGAAGGGCTGTTACATTCAGAGGAAAAAAAATGTGATACCAAAGACTATGGACTTCAGAGTCAGAAGATCTGAATTCAGATGCATGCTCTCAGTTTTAACTTTGAATAAGACCCATTTATTCCTGGTCAAGCCTCGATTTCCTTATTTGTAAAATAGGAACAATAGCAAAATCTCCCCATGTTCCTCATAGCCTTATTGTGAGCCGCAGCTGATGAAAAGTTTGTGAAAGCCTTTATACAATGCATTATGCATTTTAAATTTAGTATGCAAATGTAGCATATTATAGCTTTAATTCTGCATTTTAGCTTTGCTGAAGAGCATCATCTGCCTTTGGAATTTTAACCATTAAATCACTGAATTGAAAAGTTAATAAACTGTAGAATTTAGTAAATTTGAGCTCTACATGGAAGCAACTGAATTTAGTAATTTTATCTTATAATATTTATTTCAGTGTTTTGCATTTTGGTAAACATGTGAGAGCGTAGGAAGTCCTATTAGATAGCCAATCTCTGTCTCTAGAGGGCACCGAAGGACTCAAATGTTTACCTGAATCTTGCTCTGGGTATGTATCGATATTTTTATTTTACTTTATTTTTCAATCTTGAGAATTTCTTATAACCCTCTTTCTGCCAAAGAATACTAAATTATTATGAGAGGTTTGTGATAGAATCGATGTGAAATTCCCAAGCACCTAACGACTCAAACAGCCCTTTTTAAAATTGGTTATATGGCTACTTTTCTCTTGCCAGGAATCCTTGGTAGAGCTTAACTCTATCATTACCTCATCTTGTATATGGGAGGTACTTCTTTGAATACCTATACTTCAGAAGTATTTGGCTGTAAATAATTTGATGACAGAGAAAATCGGGTCAACAAATAAAATATCTTCTTAAAAGCCAAGTGATGTAAACAATCAATTTTGCTTCTATTTCAAGTTATAGAAGATAAAATAGAAAGTTTTAATGGCCAATTATAAGACAGATGAGAGCTGTGCATTTCTTAAATGGTACATGGCATAACCTGAGTCTGTTAGTCCAGTATGAGTTACAAGTTGCCGACATAACTTAAAACTAGTAGGTGTAGTCCCTGCGATTTAAGATGATATGTACATTTGTAGTGACACTAAATATTACTTATTGTGGGTAAGGGTGAAATTAACCCCCTGCATTATTAATCATGTCAGGATTTTGTTCTGTACTCTGACTTGTTGGCCTCCCAGTCCTATATTTCAGGGGAGAGGGCTGTTGCGGAGGTGACCAGGGGCTCCTTGGGCAGGCCCCTCTTTAGGGCTTGCAGCGTTTTGCTCAGGTGAACATGTTCCTGTCACACGCTAGATTCTTAGGTCTCAGACCTGGGTTTGAATCCTAGAACCACCACTTACTGGCTTGATATTATGTAGATTTTTCTTTTTTACTTTCCCTAAACCTCAGTTTCCTCAACTATACAATGGAAATTAATATTACCACCCACCTCAGAGAGTTGTTTTGAGGATTAAATGAGATGTTGCATATCAAGTTCAGTACTTGACACAGTGCATATAAGTCGTAATTTCCTTTATATTTCTCCTTCATGAGTATAAGTTGATGGCAGTTTTTTCCTCCACTCTTGCTTATTCTACTGGTAATCCTGTATAGGTTCATGAAGGGTTCCTGGAGAGTAAAGTTCAGTACCTGACACATACAAAGTACTCAGAAAATACTTTCTGTTATTACTATAAGTTTTGGTTCTTAATTTATATATTCAGAGACGTGATAATGTCATTATGTTCAAAGGAGGGTACAGTGTTTGGGGCAAATAGATTTTCACTGATATTTTTATTTTAGTACAATCTGCCTCTTCTGTGAGTTTTTAAGATTATTTTTAAAGTCCTCTATAATTTCATTTCTATTTTTGTAAGTTGGACTATTTGCTTAATTGAATCAGGGACAATTTTTAATATATGGAGACTATAAATTATGGAATCTCTTTTGGAAGCTAAATATTGGTTTATAGAAATAGCTGAATAAATTTTGAGGTAAAGTTGGTTTATCTTATAGAAGCTTTTTGCTCTGACAAAAATTTATTGTCTAGCATGCAGAAGATAACTGATTGTTAATAAATATTTATTGACAGTGATACTAATTCATCAACAGTTGCTTTATAGAATACCTTTAAAATTGGGCTCTGATTTCTGTACATTCTGGGCATCTTGATTACTGTACATTTCTAAAAGGCACTTGGAGATTGTTTTCTGCTTTGAAAAAACTGTGTTAATAGACCTCCCAATGGCCATTCTAGATAAGCATTCTTCTACTTTTGATCATCTCAGAAGCAGATTGAGCCTTTGCAGGCATCATGAGTGTCACAGTCACAGAGCTTCAAAGTGGTTTAGCAAGTCTGTCCTCACAAGTTTCTAGTGAACTTTGTTTTCACAGTATGATAAAGTTATTTTGCAAAGAAGACTATTCTATTTTAATTATCCCTAAATTATATATATATATATATATTTCTAGGTTGCTAGATTGTCTTGAAACTATGTATTTTATTTATTGCAAAGGAATTTATCATAGAGTGTATATAGATTATAGTTTTCTTTATATTTCTCCTTCGTGCTTATAAGTTAATGGAAGTTTTTGTTTTCCCTCTTCCTTATTCTCCTGGTAATCCTGTATAGGTTCACGAAGGGTTCCTGGAGAGTAAAGTGTTTGTTTTGAATAGTACCAATTCATCAAGTCCATGTGAGAGAAGAAGTATTGACCTAAGGATATATATGCTTTGCTTTCTTCCATTTTTAATTCTTTTGGTCTTCATTCGTGAGCTCAAGAATCTGTTTGTGCTTTCATTCCTTGCCAACATATCCATGGCTGTCAGTCTTGTGATAATTTATCAGTATGTTGTAAGGGTAAGTATAACATGTTTTTAACTATGTCGTGTGTTTTTTAACAAGTAAACTTTTTTTTTTTTTTTTACTTTAGAGGTAAAAGTGATGATGAGTAAAGACCCTACTTCATATGTGTCACCTAGGAGATAATCAGGTTTTCTTTTGGGGGACACTGCTTAGCTGAAGAAGTATATGGCATAGAGGATGAAAGCATAGGCTTTGTAGTCAGATCTGGTTTTGAATCTTGGTCAGTATGCTTCTGAGCTGTATGGTGTTGCCTCAGAACATAGTAATGCCTGCCCTAGAGTTGTGAGATTCAGGACCCTGCCCTAGTACACTGCCTAACAGGAAATAAAGAACTCATCAAAAAAAAAAAAAAATCAAAAAAAAAAAAAAAGAACTCATCAGTGTCTTGTTTATTCCTTTAAGACTTAAACCAATCACAGGAGATGGGAGTCTAGCTGTGATGTTATGATTTTCTTTCACGCCTGAAGCTTTATTTGCCACTGCAGCTTCAGCTCACTGCCACTACCCTGGGCTGTAATCTCTTTCTGCAGTGACCGCAACTGAGTTCATCATCAGTAGTCTGGAGATATTTAACTCAGTTTCCTTAAAATAATCTGTTGAGGGAATCCAGGGGATCTACAAATCCCTTAAAATTATTGATAAGATTCAGTGTTTCTATATGTATGTGTGCATTTTCCACTGGGCAGCTGTATAGTTTTCATCTCTCACTGGGGCCAATGACTCAAAAAAGGTAGGGAATCCTTGTTTTGTTCTTTCCTGATGCAATTAGACTTTTTAGACATTGCTGCCAAAGTAGTTGTCCTAAACTCTCCATTAGCACTCCAAGACGAGTTCTCTTATGCTGAGTCTCTGTTTTGCCCTGTCTGAATTCCAAAGCCCATGGACTCGTTGTTATAGCGCACGTGAGTGGAAGAGGAGAAGCAGGAAGACCTCTTAAGATTCTCTAGAGTTCCTGACCCCTTGGTTGGACATCGAGGAGTTAGTGGAGCAGAAACGCATGTTCCTTAGGTGGAGGGAAGCTTGTGAGCCTTGGAGGACAGTTTGGTATTACCCAGCAGCCCACACATTTTAATTTTCCATTTTGACCCTAACGTGTTTCTCGTCATGTGTCACCATCATGTCGCACGGTTCTACTTGTGCTTCAGGTTTTCTCAGTTCAGTTGCTCAGTCATGTCTGACTCTTTGCAACCCCATGGACTGCAGCACGCCAGGCCTCCCTGTCCATCACCACTTCCTGGAGCTTGCTCAAACTCATGTCCATCCAGTCAGTGATGCCATTCACCCATCTCATCCTCTGTCATCCCCTTCTCCTGCCTTCAATCTTTCCCTGCTTCAGAGTCTTTTCCAATGAGTCAGTTCTTCACATCAGGTGGCCAAAGTATTGGAGCTTCAGCTCCAACATCAGTCCTTCCAATGAATATTCAGGACTGATTTCCTTTAGGATTGATTGGTTGGCTCTCCTTGCAGTCCAAGGGACTCTCAAGAGTCTTCTCCAACACCACAGTTCAAAAGCGTCAATTCTGTGGCGCTCAGATTTGTTTATGGTTCAACTCTCACATCCGCACATGACTATTGGAAAAACCATAGCTTTGACCAGGTGGTGGACCTTTGTCGGCAAAGTGATGTCTCTGCTTTGTAATACACTGTCTAGGTTGGTCATAATGTTCCTTCCAAGGAGCAGGCGTCTTTTAATTTCATGGCTGCAGTCACCATCTTCAGTGATTTTGGAGCCCAAGAAAATAAAGGTTTTTCTAGACCCCTCTTCGGAGAAGGCAATGGCAAGCCACTCCAGTACTCTTGCCTGGAAAATCCCATGGATGGAGGAGCCTGGTAGGCTGCAGTCCGTGGGGTCGCTAAGGGTCGGACACGACTGAGCGACTTCACTTTCACTTTTCACTTTCACACATTGGAGGAGGAAATGGCACCCCACTGCAGTGTTCTTGCCTGGAGAATCCCAGAGTCGGACACGACTGAAGTGACTGAGCAGCAGCAGCAGACCCCTCTTATTTCCCCAGTTATCCCTGTGCTGCCACACTTCAGTGTCTTTGTTCATCCTTTTCACCGGCCTCGAGTTCCACTTCCCGTCTGGTAAGGCAGAGAACACAGGCTGGTGAGGGGACTTGGGGTAGCTGGAAGAACTAGCCACTTTGGACCCAGACATCTTGAACAAGATGTGCAGACTGTAAGTCTCCAGATAGTGAGGGTTGGAACAAGGCTCTGTGAGTCAGACCAAGTCATCGAAGCCAGAGTCCAGGCTTGTGCACAAATAATGAGGGTGAAGGCAGTCGTCAGGTCAGAGAGTCAAACACCGAAACCAGGAGCTGGGGAGCCACGCAGGGCTATGAGGCGGAAAGCCACAGTTGGGCAGTCCTAGAAACCAAAAGAGCAGTGAAAGTGGAGTGGGATGAGTTTCACTGGACACTGCCAGCAGTGGTTGATAACTGATCGCATGGCTGTCAGCTCAGGTGTTGAATGTGCTTGCGTGTTTCCTGCTGTGGCAGGAGCCATGCCCGGTGAGAACAGCCTGGGCCTTACAGGTGGAAGCAGTAATCAGGAGCGTTTAGCTCAGCTGGAACATATGGGCTCCGGGAGACAATTGCTTCTGGCAGTAGAATCCTGACAGCTTGGCTACATTTAACATAGGATGCTTAAACTTTTTATTGAAAGAATTATTCACATTTATAATCCACATTTGCTAGCGTGAGGCTCATAAGTATATGATTTCACTCTTCTGCTTTAAATTGTTTCAAACAAGTAAGTAACTTATCTTATTTTTTCTTTCTTCTCCAGAATATGCCAGATCCCCACAACCTTCCAATAGTGGCTGGTTGGAAAAAATACCCCCTGTTTTTTGGTACTGCTGTATTCGCTTTTGAAGGCATAGGAGTGGTAAGGATTTAGTCTTTATTATTATTTTTTAAAATCTTAAGTCAACACAGAGACTTACTTACATTTAAAAATACATGGTTTTCTTTCCTGTTTCTGGTTTTTTTTTTTTGTTGTTGTTGTTGTTTGTTTCTATTTTTGTATTCCTAGAAAATGATTTGCATTTTGGTATGATAATCTTGAATTACAGTTTAGTTCCTCTACTAACCAGGAGTTCATCCATGTTTTATCTTGGATAATTTTCTTAATAAGTAAAATGAGAGCATTAGAATAGATGATTTTTAATATTTTGTTGTGAAAATTTTCAAACCTATATAGTGTGATGAACTCCTCTGTAAGCATCACCCAGCTTCAAAAACCATTAACTCATGGTTAGTTTTGTCTGATCTGTATTCACTGTACTCTGTCAAGTCTGGGTTATATTTAGACAGAAACCAAATGTCATATCTTATAGACTAGATGATTAGAAATGAATTGAAATTGTTATAAAGTTTACTATTACATAAGAAGGGTCAAACATAAATTCTTTTTAGATTTATACATATCATTTGTTTTGTGAAATGATGTTATCATGAAGCTACCAAGAGATGCAAACATTGTGAGGATTCTGAGATCCTAAATATTTCCATTCAAGATGCTTCCAGTTCAGGGACATCCTTGTGGCCTAGTGGTTAAGACGCCAAACTTCCAGTTCAGGGGGTGCGGATTCAGTCCCTGGTTGAGGAGATAAGATGCCAAATGCCATGTGGTGTGGCCAAAAAATTTTAAAAAGGTGCTTCCCACTCATTGAAAGCCTAGAATGTATAGATTTGGGCAAAATAGAATATTGCTGTTTGTGTGCTCAGTCAGTTGGTCATGTCCAACTCTTTGTGACCGCGTGGACTGTAAGCTGCCGGGCTCCTCTGTCCATGGAATTTTCTGGGCAAGAATACTGCTCTGGGTTGCCGTTTCCTCCTCCAGGCGATCTTCTCGGCTCAGAGAGCAAACCTGCGTCTCTTGTGTGTGCTGCGTTGGCAGGTGAATTCTTTGACACTGTGCCACCCGGGAAGCCCCCCTACTACATCTGATCTTGGTCAAAAGACCATGTCTTTTTGTCTTTTCATACTGTTCATGGGGTTCTCAGGGCAATACTGAAGTGGTTTGCCATCCTCTTCTTCCTGGTCCTTCTCCAGTGACCCAGACCCTAATACTGGGAAAGATTGAGGGCAGGAGGAGAAGGGGGCAACAGAGGACGAGATGGTTGGATGGCATCACTGACTCAATGGATGTGAGTTTGAGCAAACTCAGGGAGACAGTGAAGGACAGAGAAGCCCTGTGTACTACAGTCCATGGGGTCGCAGAGAGTCAGACACGACTTAGCAACTGAACAGTGAAAGGCCATAGCTTATATTTCATAGTCTGATGTTTGGTGTGGGAGCAGAACCACTGATAAACATCTGTTTGTATGAACCACAGACAAAATAGAACTGAGACGATTTTATGCGATTTTAGTTGGGTTTCTGCTCTCTCTGAATTCTCCTTTACAGAATTCTTACTAATTCTTAGAAGCTCCATTTATCCCTGTTAGAGACATAATTGTAGATTTTCATTTCTGCTTTAACTAGTAAGCTATAGTAAAGCTATTGGACATTTCCAGTTACGTGTTGTTCCTCTGACATCTCAGATTCAACAACTCTGAAGTCTGACACATACTTTTTCTTTTTTGTATAAAATCAGTTTCACTTTCTCATTTCTCTCTTTCTTTTAGTTTTACTTTTGGTTGCTCAAACTTGAAACACTGGAGTATTTCTTTTCAATGGGTCCCTGGTTTCCCCATTCCAGTCAGCAATTAAGACGTGTTGAGTCTTCTTTTTGTATTTCCCCAGATCAGCTCCATAAATGAGGTTATGTGTGAAACAGGTGACGCTGCTTCACGCAGATGGAGCCTCCGTAGTGTCCGTTTCCTTCCCTTCCTCCTTTGCTGGCTGCACTGGCACCATCCTGACTTTAGCTTCCCCTTTCAGTCTGGGTTTTCTCTGAGCATACGACTCGTGTACTCTTCGTTTTCTGTTACTCACTCACAGTTCTCACATGGACCTACCCAACTCACCTGAAAAGCGGAGATAATATTAGTTATTGTCTCATGAGGTTATTGTGAGGACTGTGTGAGATCCTATATGCTAAGCTTTTAGAAAAATACCTGGCACATTGTAAACACTCAGTAAATACTTATTATTACTTAGTGTCTTTTACTGTGTGGTCAAATTTGTATGCCCAAAACCTCCAGAGATTTGCTTACAAATTTAACTTTTAAATTGCCCCTTTTTTTAAAAAAAGTCCCCCCCCCCAATAATGTAAATACTTATTCATCTCATTGGGGCTTCCCTGGTGGCTCAGACGGTAAGGAATCTGCCTGTAATCAGGAGACCTTGTTTCAATCCCTGGGTTGGGAAGATCCCCTGGAGAAGGGAAAGGCTACCCACTCCAGTATTCTGGCCTGGAGTATTCCATGGACAGAGGAGTCCATGGGGTTGCAAAGAGTCAGACACGACTGAGTGACTTTCACACTTCACACTTTCGTCTCATTAAACTGACAGACGACAGATGCACATGGATAGATAGAGAAGCAGTTGCAGACATGTGTGTACTTGGGTCAGTGCGTGTACGCGTGCCTACTAACTGTGTCTGCTGAGAGAGCTGAAAGCAGTGGCACCCAGGAGCACTGAGCCCACTTAGCACCCTGATCTTGAGTTCTAAATCTGATTCTCCAGCAAAGGAAACAAAGATTTTTGGAGAAATGGCTGATGACAGGACGGAAGCAAGTAAATTCAAGGTGTGTCTGGAGCATATTGTAGTGCCAGAGAGTATGTGTGTGTGTGTGTGTTGGTTGCACAGTTGTGTCTGACTCTGAAACCCCATGGACTGTAGCCTGCCAGGTTCCTGTCCCGTGTTTTCCAGGCAAGGATACTGGAGTGGGTTGCCATTCCCTTCTCCAGGGATCTTCCTGACCCAGGGGTTGACCCCGCTTCTTGCATCTCCCGCACTGGCAGGCAGGTTCTGTACCCATTAGTGCCCGCTGGGAAGCCCTGGCAGAAAGTAGGGAAGTGCTCAAAAAACGAAAGAATAGATGCACATCAAAAGGACAAAGGACCTCACCGGATAGAACTCATGAAGACCGAAGCTGGAATGGTAGTAGTAACAAAATAAGCAGTAGTAAACTATAAAACAAATATATATGAATCCCTATGAATACATATATGTGATTAAATAAATAAGCACACAGGGTAGATTTCCAAATAGCTTATGTAGATACTATCCTCGAGGACTTGTAGCTTAATCCCCCCAGTCCCTGGAGTGTGGGCTGCCTGTAGTGATTTACTTCCAATGAATAGAGTATAAGGAGGAAGGAAAGAACTTTATAAGCAGAACTTTACTGGTAAACACTGCCTTAACCAGGGGATCAAAATGAACTTCACCAGCGATGAATCATGTTGACAGCATGTGTTAGGAAGGGCATCGCACTTCCATGGTGTACTTTTCTGAAACCTATAATCCCAATCTGGCCATGAGAAAGACATCAGACAACTAATAGAGGGGCAGTGTGCCAAATACATAACCATGCTCCTCGAAACTGTCAAAGTAATCAACAGTAAGGAAGGACCAACAAACTGCCCCAGACCCGAGGAACTCAGGACACATGATGGCAAAATGCACGGTGCTGTCCTGGCCGGGACCCTGGAGCAGAAAAAGGACATTTGTGGGAAAACTGGTGAAATCCAAACAAAGTTTGGAGTTTAATTGTAATGTCCCAATACGGGTTCTTAGTTGTAACACATGTGCTTTGGTTGTGTGAAATGTTAAAAGGAGAAATTGGTCAGGAGTGTGTGGGAGTCTTCTGTTTATCTCTGCATCTTTTCTGTAAAATTATTCCGAAGTAGAAAGTTTATTTTTAAAAATACCTGACAGTTTTGCGAAGGGCTGATTTCAAATCTTTTTATTTTAGGAATTTAAAAAATCTGTAGTGTGGAAAAATATGTAATATTTAGGAAAATACATCAACGATTATGTGTTACATATACTATAGAAAGATTAATCTGGGCACCTATCAGGTGGGTGCTATATTGTTTTCATTTACTTGCATTCTCTTCTTAGGTCCTTCCACTGGAAAATCAAATGAAAGAATCAAAACGCTTCCCTCAAGCATTGAATATTGGCATGGGGATTGTAACAGTGCTGTATGTCACATTAGCTACTTTGGGATATATGTGTTTCCACGATGATATCAAAGGCAGCATCACTTTAAATCTTCCCCAAGATGTGTGGTAGGTAGACAAGAGTTTCTTAACCTAATTTGTATATTTTATAAATATAATTTACTAGTGTTTTATGATAAAGGGGTATTTTTAGTTTTATGATTTAAACATTTAAAATCTTTACTGTGGTTTCTTTATTTGTGTAATCTAAATTTTTTCATAATCTTCAGAGGAGATCATCTGACTTTTTGTGGCATATTTTTAAAATATTAAAAATTACAGGTTGTTCCAAATTTGGATAACAGGTGAAACATGAATTCTTTTAATATGGACTCAGTTTAATAAAAAATTTAATACTATCCTCCTGCCAAAAATCTAACATTCTGGGTTTCTGATAAAATCATATAACCCATCACTTATGGCCTTCATGGTTTTAGTGGTCAGCTTTAATACTGTATGTGCCTGAGTCCTTTCTGAACACAGGACACATTATCCAGTTGACCCTTGAACAGCAGGGGTTTGAACTTCATGGGTCCACTTATATGGATTTTTTTCAGTTAACATGTTAGAAAATTTTTTGAGATTCATGACAATTTGAAAAAACTCACAAACTGCATAGCCTAGAAATATAAAAAAGGTATGTCATGAATATATAAAATATATGTAGTTGTACCTGTAACATACAAGATATGAGTTAATTGACTGTCAGTAAGGCTTCTAGTCAGTAGCAGGCTATTAGTAGCTAAGTTTGGGGGAAATCAGAAGTTATATGCAGGGTCAGACCCCAACCCCTGCATTGATCAAGGGTCAACTGTAAATAGTGTGGTATATCTTAATATTCTCTTTAATATTAGAACCATATTCTTCTAAATGAAGCAATATGTAGAGTCTTTTTCTTCTTCCAGAGATTGATCTTTGGAGATTTAATAAAGATATTGGCAGTGATTATGATGTAGACTCGCTCCCTTATTTATGAAATGGAAAGTAACTCCTTAGTTTTGATAAATGCAAAGAATAAATGCTGACCTAATATCATGCGGCTCCTTTAGCTGTTTGGATGGAAGTCTGTGAAACCTTAAATATTTTGACTGGCTTCCTGATGAGAGTTTGATTGCTATTCAGTAGTCATGTGAACCCTGGGTCCTCATTGGAGGCCAAAATGTTGTTAGAATAAGTGTGTGTAGGGAACTGTTTATGATAGGGAGAAAGTCCCTAGCGTAGTTTCCAGTTGCACAAGTCTCGCATATGCCGTGTGTTTATCTTTTTTTTTAATTACAGTTTTACTTTAGCTATGATATATTTAGGAAGGCATTCCAAGATGGAACCATTTCAGTGTTATACATTTGTTTCAAGGTGGAGACCTGAATACAAACAAGACGTGACTGTTTTGCATTTATTTCATTAACCTGTTTTATAGTTGATATTATAATTTTGTTTCCTTCAAAAGTGTTCCTTTTTTCTTTTTTGTAATAGTTTAGTATGGAGTATAGACAAACAGCTTAATATAAGAGGATCAAGGCTAAGAATTACGGTAGTTTAGTTTCTCTTTCAAAGATAGTACAGTGTCTAGAAAACAGAATCATACATTTCTCCACTTGAAGTAATGTTTAGACTAAATCCTAAAAGCAAATTTATAAGTAAAGTTGACAAGTAGTATAAGATGTAGGTGGGGAAACATCTCAGAATTCTCCCCTACCCTTATTCACAAACGTATCTAAAGAAAGTCTTAAGGGGGAAGATACCGAGATGGGAGTGCCTGCGCATCAAGTTAAGACGCTCCTCTCCCCAGGGAGCTGGGAACCTGGCGAAGTAGCAGTGGACATGGAGGTGGAGGGCATGCTTTTGGTTTTCACAGCTAAACCTCGAGGGGGTGGTACTGTCCCTGCAGTGGCTCTAATTAATCCTTCCCTTTTTCTGCACCCACTTCCCACCTTAGACTTGTTCCCTAATTGCTGTGGCTCTCCAGTTAGAAAGGAACTCATTATAAGCCTTAATTAAAAACAGACTATCAAATAAAACAACCCTCCACTTTCATGTTGTGACTATTTTTTTAGTCGACAAGATCATAGTTTCTGTTCAGGAAAGCCTGGTTAGACACCTGCTTTTTATTTAGAAGGGGGAGCCATGTATCCTCGGAAGCAAAAATCTGTACAAAACAGGAAAGCAAGTCAAGATACTCCCCTTTAGAGAACTGCTGTTGAGTAACACCTTCTTGTGCAGACATGCCTTTTGTGGCCTACAGTCTTTATGGTCTGCAGCTGTGCGTGTGTGCTCACTTGCTTCAGTCATGTCCGACTCCTAGCGACCCAATGGACTATAGCCCACCAGGCTTCTCTGTCCGTGGAAAGAATACTGGAGTGTGTTGTCATACCCTTCTCCAGGGGATCTTCCCAACCTAGTGATCAAGCCCCTCACCCCCACCCCATCCCGTCTCTTACATCTTCTGCATTGGGAAGCGAGTTCTCTGCAACCAGGACAGTTAAAATACTAGCCATGGCTGAGGGATACTGGAGAGAAGGCGGTTGTCTTTTATAATGATAATCTTCCAAAATGAGAAGTTTGGACTAGGATAATCATGGGGTTATCTCAGAGATTCCTATCTTGAATTGCTATGTATGAGTCCCCTTTTCCTTCCCCTTCTTGTGCTTCAGGCAGTAGGCCGAGCAGTTTAGAGAATGTGTGCTGCTGCTAAGTCACTTCAGTCGTGTCCGACTCTGTGCGACCCCATAGACGGCAGCCCACCAGGCTCCCCCATCCCTGGGATTCTCCAGGCAAGAATACTGGAGTGGGTTGCCATTTGTAGTGTACTCTTTATTGGCTGGGTATTGATCTTGGAGAGACAGCAGTGAGCGCTGATGTGAAGCGAGATCTTAGTTCCCTGCCCAGAAATGGGATGAGGTGATGGACAGGGAGGCCTGGCGTGCTGTGATTCATGGGGTCGCAGAGAGTCAGACACAACTGAGTGACTGAACTGAACTGAACTGAACTGAGCCTGGATGAAACTAGCCACTAGATCAACAAGAGTTAGAGGCTAGAACCTCTTGCCCCGATTGAAGTGCATTCCTCAAGGAGGCAAAAACTGGGAAAAGAGATACAAAGTTTATTATTAGACACACAACACAATCGCAAGTGGGAGGGCCGAATGGAGAAAGTTTGTGTAGCTGAGATAGAAGTGAGGCAGAGATGCACACCCAGAGGGAAGGGGTGGGGTGTCCCCCTTAGCGCGGAGGAGCATTGCAAAGAGGCCGTTAAGGCATTCATACAGGGCCGTTCTTCTGGGTCTTTGTTTTCTTTGGGCCAATTATCTGGTTTCTTTTTCCACACCTGACCTACCCTAGGACCCTTCCCCATAGGCATGTGCAACACTGTGGACTGTAGCCCGCCAGTCCTGGGCCGGAATCCATTTTCTGGTGTGGATTCCAACCCAGAGGACTATAAGGCAGCCTTGGCATCACATACTATGGGGGTGCCCCTCCTTTGACCCCGAGGAGCTTTCCTGCACATATTCAATGTCTCCCTTGCCCCAAGGATGGGGAAGATAACACCTCTTGATCCTTTACGCAAACAGGGTTTAGCCCTCCCTGTTTCTGCCATGACTGTTACCTTAAGGTGTCCACAGAAGACATAGCCTGGCTGTTTTCCCTGTTTCTGTTGTCATTTCTATTTCAAAGTGCAAAGAGAAGGCTGGTTGTAAATACATAATCTGGAGCCCCCCCATCTCCTGTCTCAGGAAATGCAAACAGCAGGCTAGCTGTCGAGTGTCCAGCCTGAAGCCCTTTTCTTGTTTTCTTTTTTTGGTCCTAACAAATGTAAGCAGGAGCCCACCTAATTCCTGCCTCAGATATGAAAGCCAATGACTGTCACAGGAGCCTAGGGAATCCAGCTACCAGCCATGAGAAACTGTAAAGGGCTTTTGATGCCATGTTGACTTAAAGTCTCAGAGTTCATGTGGGGTTCAGTTCAGTTCACTTCAGTCGCTCAGTCGTGTCCGACTCTTTGTGACCCCATGAATCACAGCACGCCAGGCCTCCCTGTCCATCACCGACTCCCGGAGTTCACTCAAACTCATGTCCATTGAGTCGGTGATGCCATCCAGCCATCTCATTCTCCGTCGTCCCCTTCTCCTGCCCCCAATCCCTCCCAGCATCAGAGTCTTTTCCAGTGAGTCAAGTCTTCGCATGTGGGGTATCCCTACAAGAAAAGGTTGAATTAGAGAGCAGTCCCAGAATAAAGCAAGTATGGATTAGAGTGACTCCATGTTATTAATTACTTATTACCTTCAATCTTAGTGAGGCATCGTCTTTTAAAACTAGTTATGAGTGATATTGTTTAAGGTAGTGCATTTAGCTTTTGAAGTAAAGGGTATATTTTAAAGATGATAATAAAGTAAATTGGGCTTCCCCGATCGCTCAGGGGTTAAAGAACCTCTTGCAATGCAGAAGACACAGGAGATGTGGGTTCGATCCTTGGGTCGGGAAGATCCTTGGAGGAGGAAATGGCAACCGATTCCAGTGTTCTTGGAGCCTGGCAGGCTACAGTCCAAGGAGCCTCACAGAGTCAGACACAACCGAGCGACTAAGCAATCAAGTGAATTCAGGGTTCTGAGCTAAACCATGGGCACCTGCAGGCAGATACCTGCATTTCTGGGTTTGTGATGCACATTGTTCAGCACTTCGTAAATGTTCGTTAGGTAGTATTCTGGGTATAAAAGTGTTTCCCCTGTAACTGCTGGTCTTAATTGAATGGTGTTTTGGCAGTGTTTTTCCAGGATGTCCACTAGAGTAACGCAAATAGCAGACGTTCTTCTTGTAAGAGATATCAAGGGTATGTTAAGTTTTCAGAGAAACAGACATTGAGAAGCAGTGAAGTGACTTCTTCCATCTCTCGGAATCCTTTTGAAGCACACATTGGATAGGGAAAATTCAAACAGGAGAGAAGCATGTAAGAACAGGGTAGATGTGGGGTAGATATTTTAATTTATTTAGATAAATGAACTGGGACTTCACATTCCCCCAAAACAGAAAAGAATCTTAGGCCTGAATTCCTGTTTATAGCATATAGGAAATAGGAGGTTGAATATTCTGGGAAATAGAGCTGAAAAATAGTGGCAGATAATCAAGCTGTCTTAATTGATCCTTCCAAGAAATCTGGGAGTTGACCTCTGAGGAATTTGTTACCTAAGATGAAAATATTTAGGCAAGAATGGACTCACCAAGAGACACAGGAAATAAAGATGTAGAGAAATATAAGGAAACAGGATAAAGAAGATTTGTATATTCTGAACTCTTTCTTCCATTCTCACCCTCAGAAATTCTTAATGATATTCTTCTAATATTAAAGTTGCCTATATCTAGGAATCCTGGCTGAAATGACCTCTGCCTTTCCTTTCTTCTGCCTGTCTTCTTTTTTCATCACAGTAAAATATTATTAAGTTAAAAAAGAAGGGCGTCTATCAAATTCATCTGTCATCTAGCGGATACTTGCTGTATGCGTTTTATGTACTTGGAGCTTTTCCCAAGCATTAGAGATGCAGCAGCGAGCAGAGAAGGTCCTCTTCATATTGCTTACATTCTGGGGAACGCTCCTCAAACGTCCCGCGGTTTAAAGCATCCAGTCTAGTGGTGAATACTGGGTAACACTTGTTCAGCTGCTCGGTCGTGTCTGACTCTTTGTGGCCCCGTGGACTGCAGCACGCCAGGCTTCCCTGTCCTTCCCCATCTCCTGGAGCGTGCTCAAACTCAGTCCATCGAGTCAGTAATACCATATCCAACCATGGCATCACTAAATAAATAGTTAGTTGTCCTGTTTAGTTATTTTTAGCTTAGAATGGGGTGAGTTCTTGATCTGGACTGTAGCTGTTTTTCAAAAAGACTTCTTGACAGAGCTGAACACTTGAGATTCTTGAGGATCATGAAAAGTCCAAGAGGGAAAGTGAATTGTTAGATTATTTCCAAGAATAGCTTCTGTTTTCAACCTCGAGAGAATCAGTCAGCCCCTTATTTCCCAGATTAACTTAAAAAAATAAGTATTCATATCTGTATAGATAAGTTTAGGTTAAGTGTTGATTTATTAGCCAATATGGGGAAAAGAAGGGAAACTTTGTCATTTTTGAACTCTAATGTTTTCAAAACTTGTGTTTTCACTGGAACATTTAGTTGTTTTTCTCCCCTATCATCTGATTCTATATATTGACTGCAAAGTAGTTATTTAAAAAATATATATTTATTTCTGGTCTTTACCAAGATATTACATTTCTTAGCTATCAGTATAACCGATTTTGTTTTCAAGCAAGAGTCATCTTATTTTTCAAGTATTGTTATTTGTGATATTGATTAAATGTAGTTTCAAGAATTACTATTCACACCCATTTTTATCATTAATATTAATTTAACTAATATTTAATAAGTGTCTATCCCCTCCTAAGTGCATGAGTGGTTATACAGAGAATAGAACCTATGTTCTAACTTTCAAGAACTTTGACACTGAGTTTTAAAATACCTTTTAAGTTGTTCCATTTGTTATTTAAAAGTTGTTTTATGTTGTTGAAGACAGGTTAAAAAGCTTATACACTGTGATCAAGTTGGGTTTATTTCAGGGATGCAAGGATTCTTCACTATACGCAAATCAATGTGACATACCAGATTAACAAATTGAAAGATAAAAGCCATATGATAATCTCAATAAATGCAGAAAAATCCTTTGACAAAATTCAGCGCCCATTTATGATTAAAACTTTTCAAAAAATGGGCATGGAAGGAACGTACCTCAACATAGTAAAGGCCATATATGATAAGCCTACAGCAAACATTATTTTCAATGGTGTAAAACTGAAAGCATTCCCCCTAAGATCAGGAACAAGACAAACGTGCCCACTTTCACCACTGTTACTCAACATGGTTCTGGAAATCCTAGCTACAGCAATCAGAAAAGAAAAAAAATAAAAGGAATCCAGATCAGAAAAGAGAAGGCTCTCACTGTTTGCAGATGACATGATACTGTACATAGAAAACCCTAAAGATACTATCATAAAATTGCTACAGCTAATCAGTAAATTTAGCAAAATTGCAGGATACAAAATCAATTCACAGAAATTGCTTGCATTTCTATATACTAACAATGAAAAATCAGAAAGAGAAATTAAGGAATCAATCCCATCCATTCACCATTGCAACATAAAGAATAAAATATCTAGGAATGAACTTACCTAAGGGGACAAAAGAACTGTACACAGAGAATTATAAGATACTAATGAAAGAAATCAAAGATAAACAGATATTCCATGTTCCTGGATAGGAAGAATCAATATTGTGAAAATGACTATACTGCCAAATGCAATCTACAGGTTCAATCCTTATCAAATTACCAATGGCATTTTTCACAGAACTAGAACAAAAGATTTCACAATTCATGTGGAAACACAAAAGACCCTGAATATACAAAGCAGTCTTGAGAAAGAAGAATGGAGCTGGAGGAATCAACCTTCCTGACTGCAGATTATACTACAAAGCCACAGTCATCAAGACAGTATAGTACTGGCACAAAAACAGAAATATAGACCAATGGAATGAGATAGAAAGCCCGGAAATAAACCCATGCACCTGTGGGTACCTTATTTTTGACAAAGGAGGCAAGAATATGCAATGGGGCAAAGACAGCCTCTTCAATAAGTGGTGCTGGGAAAACTGGACAGCTACATGTAAAAGAATGAAATTAGAACACTTCTAAGTACCATACACAAAGATAAACTCAAAATGGATTAAAGTTGTAAATGTAAAACCAGAAACTATAAAACTCGTAGAGGAAAACATAGGCAGAACACTCAATGACATAAATCATAGCAAGACCCTCTATGACCTACCTCCCAGAGTAACAGAAATAAAAACAAAAGTAAACAAGTGGGACCTGATTAAACTTAAAAGCTTTTTCACAGCATAGGAAAATATAAACAAGGTGAAAAGACAGCCCTCAGAATGGGAGAAAATAATAGCAAATGAAACAACTGACAAAGAATTAATTTCCAAAATATACAAGCAGCTCATACAACTCAATACCAGAAAAACAAACAACTCAGTCAAAAAGTGGGGAAAAGACCTAAACAGACATTTCTCCAAAAAAGACATAGAAATGGCCAACAAACACATGAAAAGATGCTCAACATCGCTCATTATTAGAGAAATGCCGATCAAAACTACAATGAGGTATCACCTCACACAGGTCAGAATGGCCATCATCAAAAAGTCTACAAACTATAAATGCTGGAGAAGGTGTGGAGAAAAGGGAATATTTTTGCACTGTTGAGGAGAATGTAAGTTAATAAGCCTCTATGGAAGATGGTATGGAGATTCCTTAAAAAACTAGGAATAAAACCACCATGTGACCAAGCATTCCCACTCCTAAGCATATACCCTGAGGAAACCAAAATTGAAAAAGACACGTGTACCCCAATGTTCATTGTAGCACTGTGTACAATAGTTAGAACATGGAAGCAACCTAGATGTCCATCGACAGATGAATAGATAAAGAAGTTGTGGTACATACACACAATGGAATATTACCTAGCCATAAAAAGGAACACATTTGAGTCAGTTCTATTAAGGTGGATGAACCTAGAGCCTATTATACAGAGTGAAGTAAGTCAGAAAGAGAAAGATAAATATCATATACTAGCACATGTATGGAGAAGGCAATGGCACCCCACTCCAGTGTTCTTGCCTGGAGAATCCCAGGGATGAGGGAGCCTGGTGGGCTGCCGTCTGTGGGGTCGCACAGAGTCGGACACAACTGAAGTGACTTAGCAGCAGCAGCAGCAGCACATGTATATGGAATCTAGAAAGATGGTACCAGTGAATTTATTTGCAAGGCAGCAGTGGAGAAACAGACATAGAGAACAGACTTACGGACCTGGGAGAGGGGAGGAGAGGGTGAGATGTACGGAGAGAGTAACACGGAAACTTACATTACTGTATGTAAAATAGACAGCCAACGGGAATTTGCTGTGTGTCTCAGGGAACTCAAACAGGGCTCTGTATCAAACTAGAGGGGTGGGATAGAGAGAGAGATGGGAGGGAGATTCAAGAGGGAGGGGATGTATGTATACCTATGGCTGATTCATGGTGATACTTAACAGAAAGCAAAAAAGAAATCTGTAAAGCAATTATCCTTCAATGAAAAAAAATGAAAAATAAAAGTTTTATGTTGTTGTATATCCTCCAGACAAATCCCTATCACTTTAATCAAGTTTTTTATCCTTTTGAGAGTCAGTTTGCTCATTTCTGAAACTGTTAGTTTATATGGCCAAGATTAGTACATATGGACAATTACCACAGATACATGCTTAAAACCAAAATGAGAACAAAGGTTGATAAACATGTAGGAAAGTTGAGTATAGAAAAATAGAGTACTTGAAATTTTAATATGAAATGTAGAAATTAAGGGGTTCTTGAAACAAAAATAAAAACGGAATAGTTGATTTTAAAAGACTGTATTGCTTCTCTTTAACACTCTGATTTCTGTATTACTCTTTGATGGATCCTTAACAAATATGCCAGCTTCTAAAAAGATAGTGATGATTTTATTTCCCGTTTTTACTCTGGGTAACATCAAATGATAGTAATTACATATAATTAATGTTACTGAGTGGTGTTAATAATAACCAGATTCTTAACCTATGTAATTTGTTCTATACCAATAGAAAAGTTATTATACCTATATGCATAGTGACATATTTTTAGATATATTGTTAATCATATTTTAAAAACATGTAAGTTAAAAGGTAATTAGAAAAAAGGACTGTAATAATAAACTGATAAGAATATTCAGTTCTCCACAATTATGTATCAAAGTATATGAAGCAGGAGTCTTTTGGTTATTTTGTACATTTCAGTAGCTTGACCATTTATGTTTAAACTTTAAACATCAAGGTGAGAAATATATCTTGAGGTCTTTTTAATAGTGAGTTTGTGTTGTTCCTAGCCCTAAGGCCCTCTTCTTTCCTTAAGTTTGCCGTTTGTAGTATTTTCAAATCTGTTTCTACTCAGCTTTCTTCCTTCTTCTTCACTCCTAGGATGAATACATTATAGAAGGAGATTTAATTGAATTCTTTCTTGTTTGGCAGCTGTTTAGGAAAACTGTTTATAATCTTGACATGTTAGTGATATCTTGCAGTACCTGTCTTTTTCTCCCTGGTGTATTCACCTAGCATAATGCCCGCCAGGTTCATGCATGTTGTCTCGTTTTTGCTCACGCACTTTGTCTTAATATGAATCTAACTTTCTTTTTATTTTGGTTATTTTCATTTTATTTCTTTTATTTTTATTATGACTTAGATAAACAGAGAATAGATTGGTGTTTGCCAGGGGCTGGTAGAGGGGGGAAAAGAGAAGAGTTTGGTAAAACGATACAGGCTTTCGGTTAAAAGATGAATAAGGTCTGAGCATCTAATGTAAAATGTGGTGACTTGGTTGATATTACTGTATTGTATGATTGAAGTGTGCTGAGAGCAGAATCGGTGTTCTCACCAAAACAGAAAAAAATAGACAAATACATGAGGTGATGGATGTGTTTGTTAATTAATTCCGTTTGTGGGAATTCTTTCACAATGTATATCAAATCATCATGCTGTAGACTTTAAATGTCTTATAATTTCATTGGTTAGTTAAATATTGGTAAAGCTGGCAATAAAGAATGACTAAATTTTGAAAATTTTTAACAGGTTATATCAATCAGTGAAAATTCTGTATTCCTTCGGCATCTTTGTGACCTATTCAATTCAGTTCTATGTTCCAGCAGAGATAATTATCCCTGTGATCACATCCAGATTTCATGCTAAATGGAAGCAAATCTATGAATTTGCAATAAGGTCCTTCTTGGTTACTATTACTTGTATCACTGCACACTTATATCATAATGATTTTTATTATTGAATTTCTTCTAATGAAACTACTTAAAGTATATTTTTTATATTTTTGAAATAATTTTGTTCACCTAACTGGATACATTTTGGTTTAAAATTCTGTTATTCTACTGATATAGAAGAAAATCATAAATCATATCCTATCACACGTAAAACAAGTAACTGAATTATTATTTTCAAAATAATATCACTCATGATTGAAATATAAGTATATTTAAATCAGATGCATAAGTGATTCTTTATATCATTGATAACATTTTGCTTTGGCTTTCTAGTTTTCCTGAAGTTTTTTATATCTGCTAACTTTTATATATTTAACAGTTCAGCTTTCCATGATTACCTGTACAAATGGGTTTTGTTCTGTTTTGGTCTTAAACAATTTCAGTGGCTTATTTTACTTATTATTTGAAGGAGTGTGTATAATCTCTTCTTATTGTTTCCTATTATAAAATGCCCCACAAGGTAGAATTAATCATGGAGACTCACGGAGAGGGGCCTTTAGTTTGGTGTAGCACTGTCATGGTGACCTGATGGTTCAAAACTCAGGTCTCCCACTTCCTTGCTGGGTCTTCTCTGAGCCCTTCTTTTCTCAACAATGAAGTGAAGATAAGACATTTAAAAATATGAACAAAGTGGTTAGAAGTTGCTGTTAATACTATCATTTTGTCACCACTTTTATTATAATTGCAAAGAGAAAGATGATTGCCACACCAATGTCTGACGGGATTGCCTAGGATGATACCAAGGACGAGGTGACTGGTGATTGGGGGACAAGCAGCTTTGGAAATTCTAGAGAAGATTTGAGTAACTATCTTGGCCCATTCAAAGTTAGAGAATGGTAGAACTAGAAATTCTGGGCAACTCTGTAAATTTCATTGAGCACCTTGGGGTAGAGCTTATGCCTAGATTTAAAGAATTGGGTGTGTTATATTTTGTTCAAAGAAACAGCAAAGCTGGGCAAAGTAGATAAAACAGATAAGACATACTTTTTGAAGCAATTATTTAAATGAAATATGTCAACTAATAAGGGAAATCACATTGAGGAATGAAGTCATTAAACCCATACTCCAATGACTAATGAAACACCCAGGAGGAAAAAAATTATTTTAAAACGTTTTAGAATATTCTTTACACATTACTTTTATTGACATTTTGACAGCTGTACTAAATAAAAAGACGTATTTCAGGCAAAGTCCTTTTATCAGGAGATGTGAGGCAGTTCTATTCTGAATGCAGGTCTCCTTTTAAGGTTAGCTACTGAATTTTAATAACTTCACCCACTTCTGCACATTGGCTACTGTTATGTTGAGCTCCCTGTCTGCTGTGGTCCAGACCAGACTGCACCTCTGCCACCAGGAATTTATTCCCACAAGCCAGGGCTTTTCCTCAAGGGCTGAGTACATAGCACCGAGAGTTGCAGCCTTTTCTTTGTCGCTTCTTTCTTTTAGTTAAAAATAGAGAAGCCCGTTTAACCAAATGTGAGGGCTATATTTACAGCATGCTTTGGACAGAGAACACAGGCCATGTCATATGCCCTTCTACTTCATTGAGACACATCATTGGACATTGACCTTCATTTAAATCTTTGGCACGTCCTTCCAAGTTAAAGTCAACTGATTTTCATGACAGACCTGTTTTGTATCCGTTATCCAAAGCACTTGCAAATGTCCTAGGGTGGACTCTTTACTGATGGGCGTGTGGAGAGCTGGCGGAACCTTGTCCTGTCCGTAGAGCAGGCTGTGCAGCAGCAGCAGGGGGAGTGGAGGCCCAGCTGGGTTTGCGCGTTTCAGGCCCCATAGTCCGTTCCAGGTGCTGAGTCCACGTCTGCAGGACAGATCTGCAAAGTATGGTTGTAACTAATACAACCATCAGCTTGGGTTGTATTAGTTATGTCCAGGTCTCCGTTTAGTGTTGAATCGCCGTTTCACAGCATCTTCTTCATGGAATCAAAAGCTTGAAAGGATGGGTCAGGCTCTTCCTGCATGTTCCCTGTAGACCCTTACTAGGTAGGCATTACACAGGTAAGAGAGAAGAGTGACTAGCAACTGGCCAGAGGCCACTTGGACTGCAATAAATGCCTTTTATTTTAAAGGCAGGCCTGTAGAAAAAGCTGCTAAATTTTGATTTCAAACCAGTATTTTGATCCCGTGTTTGAATTGAGCCTGCAAAATATGTTAAATACTACTTATTTCTGTTATTTTCCAATTCGTTGATCCTTTCACTGTTTCTAATTTGAAAAGCCCTTGGATTTGAGACTATGCTTTCTTCTTTTAGTAAACTATGACTACATAAAGCATATATCTTTGGTAGTTTGTAGAATACTAAGAGGACGTCCCAGAGTCATTTAAGTTAGTTGTCACAGTAGCTAAAAATAAGTACCATTTGTGCCCTAGTACTCTGTCTTAGAGTCAGTAGGTGTATGGAGAGGATCATTCACTGTTCGTGCAATTTAGGTTTGCGTGCTGCAACTAGAGAAAGCCTGTGTGCGGTAATGAAGACCCAGCGCAACCAAAACTAAAAATAAATAAGTTTTAAAAAAGATTTACATGCTAGAGTGTTGTTGATGTTATAATATCAAGCATTTTATTTTTTTCTCTGCTATATCTGCTTTTACCATTAGGATGCAAGAAAATGGACCTTTTTTGCCATTGCTTTTTTTTTTCCATGTCAGAGGCAACTTTGTACCTTAAGGATACATTCTTTTCCTCTATAATATAGTTTTTGGAAATACTGAATAAGATTAATTAGTACTTACTAGATATATTCATAATAACTGTCTGTAAATGACAAAGGGCAGCATATTTATAGTAATCCTGTAGTGAATATTTGTAATTTGTAGTGAATAAACTATCCTTATCCAAGCTATTCTTTGACTTACTATTTTTGAGTTCTTCTATGTCAGAGTTGCCTGAAGTATATATATTTCACTTTCTTCTCTTAGTAGAGAATGTTAGTACATTATCAAATAACATTTCAAGCCATTTTTACTAGCAAATATATATTGGTTATATAACATTTAAAGAATGATTTTATCTAATTGATAAATTTCATGATTTAGAAGCATTTGGTAAATGGAATTTTAGTCTGAATGAATAAATTCTAAAATACTATAGTGTTTCTCCAGATGCTTTTCCAACAACACTTCACTTGATTTACTCATAACAACTTGGCCTATTGGAAAACATTAATAACAAAAAATAGACTCCAAAATGAAAGGCTCTTTAGATGACAAGGTGGTCGTCATGTTGGTCTGGTTGTACTTTTAAATACTGCCATCTACTATAAGTATTTTATCACAAAATGGATAAAAGCCAATGGATTTTTAAACATTCTGTTGTGATTGAGAGTTATGCTTTATACTTTCTTTGAGAGAAATGTTAAAATGATATAGCGCACATCCATTAAACAAGGATTCACTTTATAAAGTATTTCTAGTTTAGAGTTCCAACTTCACATTCAATTATTTTACTTAGGAAGATTTATTGTACTTCAGTCTTGTAGAAGTGCAGCTATGTTTATGATTTCAAAATAACTTTTTTAGGATTTTAGCTTTCATAATAATTAAATAAAAAGTGGTAAGTAGTAGTGTGTGGTTCTA
This sequence comes from Moschus berezovskii, assembly GCF_049115385.1. NCBI lineage: Eukaryota > Metazoa > Chordata > Mammalia > Artiodactyla > Moschidae > Moschus > Moschus berezovskii. Next base: position 50,797,494 of record NC_142484.1, read on the forward strand.
AGAAATGTGGTGGTTCCAAATTAATGCCACATCCTCCTGGAAAACATTGAGAGCCACAAAGAGAATATGGGGAGGGAGAAACCATAAACTAACAGTTAAGAAGTAAAGAAACCAGTAGACCAGAAACTCGAAACTTAATTACAAAGAGCATGAGTTAAATTATATATACACACACACCCCACACACAGAAAGTTCAGTAAGAGACAAACACGCAGGAAAAAGAAAAGCAAAGGAAAGTAAAGTTAGAAATAGAAGGGTGACAAAGATTAGTGAGAAAACTGATAGCTTTTGAAGATAAGGAAAGGAACACCAACACATACACAATCAGAGTCCTCAGAGCTGGCGCTGTGGTTGCAGCCGTCCTTGGCTGCGGCAGTGGTGGAGCTGTCACAGCTTCGTGCCAGCAAACTTAGCTGTTATCTCTGGTGGCAGCTCCAACCCTTCACAAACCATTCACTGAACCACTTAAGGACAATTCAGAGAAAGACTATGCCTCAGTTTTTGCAAACCTGTTGATACCTTTTGGTAAGATAAAGATGAGATCAAAAAAGTGCTGGATCAAAACTTGCAGAAAACTTGTCAATAGCTTGGCATAAAATCCTGCTGATAATAATGGTGCAGATTTTTTTTTTTGACTTTTCATTTTGAAATAGCTTAGAAAAGCTGTACAAGAAAGTAGAATTACCATAAACCCTTTACTCTGTTTCTTCTAATGTTAACAGATTACATACCACAATACAACTGTTAAGGCCAGGAAATTAACATCGATAAAATGCTGCGAACTCATCTGTAGACCTCATTTTGATTTCACCAGTTTTTTTCCACTGTTACCCTTTTTCTGATCCAGGAACCAATTCAATTTCCCACTTGAATTTAGTTGTCAAGTCTACTAGTCTTCCCCAGTCTTGACAGTTATTTTTTTTTGTCTTTATTTACCTTGACATCTTTGAAGTGTCAGTAATTTTGTAGAATTTCCTTCAGTGTAGACTTGTGTGATGCTTTCTTATGATTAGGTTGAAGTTAAGCATCTTTAACAAGAATTCCACAGTTGATGCTTTGCACTTCTCAGTACATCACGTTACGGCTTATGACTGCTGAAGTTAACTTTGATCACTTGGTTAAGGTGGTGTCTGTCAGGTGTCTCCACAGTAAAGGTACTGTTTTTTCCTTTATAATTAATGAGTTTTTAATAGAGGTATTTCCTGTTGTTATACAGTTAGTGCTAAAAAAAAATAGTGTAAAGTGTTAGTTGCTCAGTCGTGTCTGACTCTGCAAACCCATGGACTATAGCCTGCCAGGTTTCTCCATCCATCAGATTTTCCAAGCAGGAATACTGGAGTGAGTTGCCATTTCCTTCTCCAGGGAATTTTCTGACCCAGGGATCCAACCCAAGTCTCCTGCATTGCAGGCAAATTCTTTGTCATCTGAGCCTTTGCCCATTAATTTTAGGATCCTTCATTGACTTTTCCTGCAACGGTTATTACTGTGGTGTTTACTTAATAATGGTTTTTTCCCCATGGTTTCTTCCATTTTTATTAATTGGAATTCTACTGTAAGAAATAGTTACCTCTTCTCTTTGATTTAACCATTTTTTTATACCATACCAGCCCAGATTTTGTGCTTTGTAGAATGAGCTGTATGGCAGAATAATGAAAATGCATTCTTTACCCAAAACTTCATAGCAAAAATCAAAAGTTTTTTATGTAAGAAACCCTGTTGATAAGTCAAAGTCTGAGGACCATCACTCAGTGTTTTGGTTTCTTTCTTTGTTTTCTTTTTAGCTCAGAACAAAACGTGACAGATGCTTCCGCAAGCAATAGGCTCGTAGTGCCTACTTGCATCAGTTAATTTTAATGTATTGAAAGTATCTGCAGTGAGTATTTATGTAGGTATTAGATATTTACATAAGGAAAATTTGTATTTTCAATTTTCTAGGTGCCGGCGCGATCCTCATTCCTCGTTTAGACGTTGTGATCTCCTTCGTGGGAGCTGTGAGCAGCAGCACGCTGGCCCTGATCCTGCCGCCCCTGGTTGAAATTCTCACGTTCTCTAAGGAAAACTACAGTATATGGATGGTCCTGAAGAACATTTCCATCGTGTTCACTGGAGTTGTTGGTTTCTTATTAGGGACATATGTAACTGTTGAAGAAATTATTTATCCTTCTCCCAAAGCTATCACTAGCACTCCACACGGTCCCTCTTTAAATTTGAATTCGACATGCTTTACATCGGGTTTGAAATAGTAGGAGCAGAGGTATGAGTCTCCAGTTTGGAAATGATTTAAGAACCACTAGGACACGTTGGCAGTACTGATAAGCTACAGCATATTTCTTGGTTTTAAGTATTAGCAGCAATTTCAAAAATTTTAGTTTTGAAAATTGAAAAAATTAAAATGTTAAACAATTAAAGAAATACTCTATTACTTGTCTTTCAGTCAGAAATGATTCAACCAAGATTCAGTCTTTTACCTCCATGCTATTCTTTTGTCACCTGGTTGAGGAGAGAACAGGGTTTCAGCATTGAGCGAATTAAAGAAGAAGGTATAGGTAACTAAAATCTACCACCCTAATGAATTTCAAAGTATACTTCATGTTAGTATAGAAATATCTCAATTGTGTTTTTATTAGAGAGCCAGATACTTATGTTTACCCTTTGGAAGTTTAGAAAACCCTCATTAGCCATGAGGTAAGCATCAGAAAATCCCCCAAACAGAACTGTTTTTAGCTGATCTTCATAATGAAAATCAAGAGGACCTGTGCAAGAGTCTGACTTGGCGTTTCAACCAGATTTGAAAGAGACTTTAAAAAGTTGTGGAGTACAAATTCCCTTGTTTTTTTTTTACCTGTGGAAATAGATACCCAGGATGGTTAAAGTTAACTTGATTGAGACCACTCAGCTTGAGATTGAGAGAACCTGATCTTTGGATTCCTGGTCCAGGATTTTTTATCTTTCACATCACATCCTAGAAAAAGAAATTATGTTCAGTTCAACTTTAGTGTTAAGTCAGTTTAATATGATGTTTGCCAAGTGCATGTGACCTGAGCAAACAGCTCTGAAAAGCCTGCAGCACAGCCGTGGGGCAGAAGCAGCACTTTAATGAACCAGTAGAGACACCTTGCTGGTCAGCTTCTGGCAGGTGGATGGTGCCCAGCTGTCCTGTGTGTGGCTTTAGCTGTCCTTACTGTTTCTTCCTTTCTAGGTTTGTAGGTACCATCTTTCCTAATGACAAAAAAACAGGTACCTGGCATGATGCAGGACCTGTGCCCTCTTTCTGGCCTCATGGCCTTCCTCATCAGAGCCTTCTATTGCTCCACATGGGCAAAATAACAGAATCAAGCCTAGGGAAAATTGAGACAATAATAAACTGTTAAATCCTGAGAGCTCCAGGCTTCTTCCAGAGAAGTACATTCTATTCTATTCCTCCATGTTTTTTAAGCCCAGTTATTAACCAAAACAAAGAATCTCAGTGAGCATGGAAGATGAAAATCGTTAAATTTAAAATTGAGAATCTTGATTTAAAAAAAGATTTAAAACTCACTGAATTTTTTAGTCGGGTTGGTGAAAGATATCACCAAGATCGCTGCAGTGTATATATTCTCTATTCTTGTATGTAAATGTCAGTTCAAGTATTTTTTGCTTACATCATAGAGTCGAGCATAATCCTAAAGGTATATCAGAAACTTTGTTTTGGTACAAATTCATCAGCATCAAAACTTTTAAAAAAAACATTTGCATCAAGAATCACCAATAATTTTTATGACACTTTTATGTCAGATCTGTTATGTTGAACCTTTAGTCATGCTGGGAAAATGTGGAAGAAATTGTAGGAAAAGTAATTGCCATTGAAGCTAATGTTATATAATCTTGAATATAAGAGTAAATTAGGTATTTTTTTTAAGATATGTAACTTGGGGCGGGAGGAGAAGGGGACGACGGAGAATGAGATGGCTGGATGGCATCACCGACTCTGTGGACATGAGTTTGAGTGTACTCCGGGAGTTGGTGATGGACAGGGAGGCCTGGCGTGCTGTGATTCATGGGGTCGCGGAGAGTCGGACACGACTGAGCGACTGAACTGAACTGAACTGAACTTGGTATAAAGTGACTTGAAAACTATTATTTAATACAAAGCACTATTAGATTTTTTGTCAGCTGTCTCATAATATTTCTAGTCTGTGTGAAATTTTATTTTTGTAGTTTTGCCTTTGTTTATTTTCTTTATGAAATTTATCAACTTTCGTGAAATATCAAATGGTTGATCATAGCAGTGTATAAATTTTAATTTCAGTGAACAAATGTTGAGTATATTTTCAGAGTCAAGTTGAAATGAGGAAAGAAAGAGGGGGAGAATAGTTTTATTTCTTTACAAGAAACACTCTGTAGATGTAAATGCACTCTATATAAGGAGTTTTGATGATTTATTTCATTTGCAAAAAAAAAAAATCAGGCAATATTTTTCCTCTGAAAATTATTTTTAATGAGTCATAACATTTTCTGAATGTTATTAGAGAAGATACTTTGATCAAACCAGCTATTGATTTTATTTGGGGACCTGAAAAAATGAGAGTGATCGCACCTGGCAGATTTTTTATCCAGTATCTTTGGTCCATTGCATTCTGGCTAAAATGACTTCAGCATTTCATCTGCCACCACAGTAAAACACCTTTGGAAAGCCAACCAGGTGTCTTATGACCTCTACTACTGGAATGGGGAAGAGAAAGGAAAACTTGATTCACCTCTGAAAACCTCAGAGCTAAGGCAGTCACCTCTGTTCCTTTTCAGCCAAAAGGGTTTCTCCAGTTTCAGAGTCAGCTTATCAAAACACTGGCTCTCAGATCTTTCTTTCTTTTTTATCAAAGGATCTGCTTTTCCCCGAATGGCATGGTTTCTCCACAAGTGAAGAAACAAGACCTAGTTTTTCTTAAAGACCAATTTGTATAGTGTTACCAAATGAAAAACATACTATGTTAGCAAATGCCACGTTATGTTTTAATCCTGTCCTCTGGATTCTCTGTTGAAATGATTTCTGCCTCTTGTCTGTGTGATGCACTTGACATTTTTCTAAGTGTTTTATGCAATATGCATGTGCTAATGTGGCCTAATTTCATTATTTTTGTAGTAGTTGTAGAAAAGCTCCCTACTGTAAAGTGCTATACAGATATTAATTGGGATATTAATTGAAGTTCTACATCAGTGACATGTCCAGCTGTGGACATGCTTTACTGTAGCTTACCTGTGACATCTCCTCTGGGACTGACATGCCAGAGAGGTCAGAACAGCAGCTGAGAAGTGCATTTGTTTGCTAATAATGTGTAGCCCCTCATTTCTTCATTTGAAATGGAGAAGATACATAACAGAGCTAATAGAAGTAGTAAATAAAATTATTTAACTGATACCAGTGGCTCAGTGAATATTTTCTGTTGAGAAAGTAACTTGGTAAAAACAAAAATGAGTATTTTAATCTTTTTGCCTCACTTAGCTCCCCTTCATAAAACAATTTGAGAGACTTTGATCTAAAAGGTATAACAAGATACTTCCTAACATTAAACAGCTGACTGTAATAACTAACACTTCGGCAGTATGGTTAACCATAATCTTATTTATGCCACTGGTGCTCTCTAGGCTAAACACCATTCTCAAAGTTATTGGTTCTGACCTAGGAGATAAGAAAACATGCTTTAGAAATGTTATTTATTGCCCTAGGATAAAATGAAATGACAAATCACTCTCATTCTTAAAATTATATATCAAGGTTACCTAGTTCTGATGTATCCACATATATACATTCCAGTAGTCTGTGTTATATATTAACATAAATTCGCCATTTAAATTGGATCCAGACAGATGTGTGTTGAAAGAGCACCCTGAAAATGATTGCTTTAGAGTTTTCATGATAACAAATAGGAAAACACATGCTTGTACCGTGAATAAATTAAGCTGTGGAGTTTTGTTTCTTGAAATGATGTTGTTTGAGTGAAAACTACATATCAGTGCACTTGAGTCAATTATATTTCTTTTAACTTATTTTTCTTTATAATATGAAAAAATGTCTTAAGAAGTACTGTAACTTCTGAATTTTCAATAAAATATTATTTTGCTTGCAAATGCCTTTTAAAAATATATTTGTCTTTTAGAAGGTTAATTGACACAAATGTCATAAACTGCAAAGGGCACTAGTATATTCTACGGTAACATTTTAATCAGTCTTTGAGGTTAATTCCTTGTCGTGTGACCTTCTACATTGGAAGCTGCTGGTATGCACCACTGAGATATAAGATCCGAAGCTGACTGAAAATGAAAGGTCATACTCAAGACAGTGACCTGAACTTCCTGCAGAGTAAACGCTGGGAGGCCAGTCTGCCAGTGTCGCAGCCATGCCATCATTTACCGTTCTTTTAGGGTCAAGACTGTACAGTAACACTATTACATTTTGCTTGCAGTATGCCAACCCCAAATCAAAGACCATAAAGGTATTTATACCTTGACAGCAATAATTCTGCTCTTGTGAACTTAAGAAAAGGGCATACCATAGTTCATCAGAAGAGAAAGACTCTATACCTAAAGGTACATTGACAGTCTTATGTGTAATAGTGAACAGCTGAAAACAACCTAAATATTCAACACTAAGGAAATCATAAATTGTGATATTTTAGCCTACAGTACAATTGTGATATTTTAGCCTAGAGGTTACATTATTCAACTAATGTACTGAAGATTAGTAATTTGGTAAAGAATAAATACAAAGAGTTAATTTTTTAACTGCAGCTCTATAAAAATAGGCTTTTGGACCAAGACAGGAAGATAAGCAGGAAGTAAACCATGGTGCTGAGAGAAAGAGATGGGTTTTATGTTTTACGGCTTTTAAGTGAGTAGTTAAAAGAAGGCAGTGAGAGAAATAGGGTTTTGAGAGAGGAACAGGGAGTTTATAAAGCTTTAGTAGTAGTACATGCTTTTGTTTAAAAAAAATGGAATATAAAGACAACAAAAATTACAGGGTGTGGATAGGAGTGGGTACATAAGAGGGATGTAAATTCAATGAAACAAGTATTCTATGGAATACTTGTTGGAGGAAAAAAAAAATGACCACTTTGTAAAATTAACTTTGGGGTTTTTTGTTAAATATAAAAAGTTTAGTGTTCTTAACAGATAAGCACATTCTCTCAAAGTTTTACAAACAGACTGATGGAGCTCACATTTCAAGGAGTCCACAGACCCAAGGGGAAATAATTCTTGGAAGAGGTACATCCGTTTTTGAAGAATGGGTTTGGTTCAAAGTTTCCCCATGGAGGTGGATTTGTTTGAAATGGTAGGGAGGTCTTTGGTCGTCACCGTTTCCTGAAGCTGTGAAGTACAGGATGACATGGTAGGAGACGATACAATGCTTCTCAAATGAGACCTGACATAATCTTGCCAAGGAATTTGGGAGTAACTTCCCCATCCTCTGTCCTGGATCTAGATCTGGCCTATAGGACGAGGACTGGACTCTGACCCTCCAAGCAGCACTGTGTGGAGAGGAAAGGTGTGCTGGGTGTGGGTCAAGGCTGAGCAGGTCTTGAGTGGAACAAGAAAGTGCTGGAAAAAATGGGTAGTGCAGAAGCAAGCAACTTCAGATCACGGGCCTATGGGGGCGTACATACTTCTGTAGCTTCAGTAGCTCATCACACTCCACTAGGGCACAGAGTAGGTGCTCAAAACACTGAGCTTGTGACTCCCCTGCCGTAAATCTTTTCTCCTTCCCCAACCTCAGCTGTGTGAAGACCAAGGCCTCCCTCCCTGTCTCAGCCTCCAGGTTCCAGCAGCACCAGTTGCACCAGCAACACACCACACACCAGCTGGTTTTCATCGGCATGCCCATCATGTCTTCATGCTGAAATACTTTCTACTTCCTCCTCTACTGTTTCCTGGCCAAGCCCTGGTTATTCTTAAGATTCAACTTAGGCATGTCTTCTACCAGGAAGCCTTCCCGTTTATCCTTTCCTCCACCCAGAACGAGCTGTACACTCTTTCTTTCACACTAGAAAAGGATCTTAGGTTTACTATCCCACTTTACACACTGGGGTAATTCAGTTTCTGGGTCTGTCTCTCCATTAAATTGGAAGTTCTATAAGCATACCATATGTGTGTGTGTGTGTGTGTGTGTGTGTGTATGAGTATGTAGGCAATTTTGTCAACTGTGTTCAATACTAGAAGCCTATCAGGCACATTGGAGAGGGTCAAAAAATATTTGTTGAATAAATGGTAAGGAAAATCATTCATTTAACAGAATAAAAAGGGAAAACCCATAGTAGAGTTCTGGTGTTTAATAAAATCTTTGAGTGCAGGGGCCAAGTCATATTTTTGCAGTGACTCTTCCAGCCTTGTGCGTATTTATTGGACGACTGTGGCCAACTCTTTTTCACTTTGTATGTGAGCTCAGCAGGTGTCTTACAGAACATCCGCTGAATGAATCAAGCCTTAAACACATATTCAGGAACTTCTGGTAATGGATGTAAAGTCCTTAAGAAGGAAAAGACTGAAAACTCTCCTTTGCAAACTTTTATGTCTTCATGCTTTATATAAGCCGATTGTTTTGTAGGAAAAAAATCAGAGGTTATACTTTCTATTTATCATGCAAAAATATATATATGACCTAGAACGAAAATGTCCATTTCTGCCTAAAAAGAAATACGTGTCTATAATATCTAGTCCTGATATCTGAGGGTATTTTCCTGAACTTTTGATGCTCAAGGGATCCCTGTTGGTAAGAGTCACACATTTAGATGTTTAGAATCTTTTCGCTGAGGTGAATAGTCTCTGGCTGTTCTGAGAAGCTCTGTCTGTGCTCTGTGTCAGTCGCACTTGACTCTTTGCGATCTCATGAATTGTAGCCCACCGGGCTCCTCTGTTCACAGAATTTTTCAGGCAAGAATACTGGAGAGGATTGCCACTTCCTACTCTAGAGGAACTTCCCGACTCAGGGATCGAACTCACATCTCTTGCATCTCCTGCATTGGCAGGTGGATTCTTTACCACTAGCAGCCCCTGGGAAGTCCTTTCTGAGAAGCTACCTCTTGTCAAAGTGCATCACTCTATACAACACGGATGGACCTCAGTGCAGGGCAAGAACGAGAACCTGTCCGTGTGGGAAAAGTGACTGCCAAGATGATTATTGTGTCAGGAAAGCTAGAAATGAAAGTGAAATTAAGAAGAATAAAAATGATATCTGGAAATTGGAATTGGTTTAACTGAAAATTCGCTTGCTCCAGTACACTGTGTTTAACGAGGCTTTGCCCAATGTATTATTAGCACATAAAGCAGAATGCTCTGTGCAATGAGCGACCATAGTCATACCTTTCAGTATAAAACATACGAACTTAGACACTGGAAAAATACAAGAGACAGCAAATTACACTCCTCTTGGAAAAAAAATGGATCTGGGTCATCTTTTTACTGTTTACTGGTAACTCTGGCCACCCAATATTAATGACCAGTCAAAATCTATATCAAAAAACACTGCTGGAAAATAGCATGGAGGTTTCTCCACAAAAACTAAAAACTGAACTACCATTATGACCCAGCAATTCCACTCCTGGATCTATATCTGAAAAAAATGAAAACACTAATTCAAAAAGACACATTATTTACAATGCTGCTATGAACCTAAGTGTCCATCAACAGATGAATGGAAAAGACATGGGGTATATATATATGCAATGGAATATTGTTCAGCCTTAAAAAAGAAGTAAATCCTGCCACTTGCAGCAATTGGATACCAAACTAGTGGTTCCCAGTCGGGAGAGGGAAGGGATCGGAGCAATATAGGGACAGGGGAGTAAGGGGTACAAACTATTAGGTATAAAATATGCTACAAAGGCATAGTGTACAACATGGGGGAATATAGCCAATATTTTGTAATCAACTGTGAATGGAGTATAAGCTTTAAAAATGGTGAATCACTATATTGTATACCTTTAATGTGTACAATATTGTACATCAACTATACCTCAATAAAAATTACAAATTTAAAAAATTTACGAAAAGACCACTGCTGGAAATGGCATAGTATCAGTGGTAGAAGTTGCTCATCAAACAGTGTGCCTCAGCATTTCTCTGTTCAGCCACTCCAGTGGAGGATGTGCATGGAGGAAGTACTTGGTGACTTAGTGATACTGTAATACAGGAAGTCCAAACCACAGCAGAAGAGATGTTTTAATTTAAAGTTTATTTTGGAACCATTATGCAGACTGGTGATATGTTGTGCTCAATTCTGACAAGGGCCCAGATTCTTACAAGAAGAGAATACTGGTCCCTAAATGCAAACCCATGCACTGCTTGGTTTTCAGGGGTTAATTAACAATCTGTGGTGACAGAGCCTCCTGATTGCAATTTTATGTTCAAGGAAATAGTGAAAATTATCACTACCATCAAATTGCAGCTATTGACTATCCACTTTTTGAGCACATTCTGCCAAGAAATGGGGGGTGAATATAAAACACTGCTTTTCATCACTGAGGAATGCTGGCTGGCAGAGAGAAATGTGCTCCTAGAAGCTGTAAAATCAGGGATGGGACATTCCTTCATGACATTAATAATCTAAATAAACACCATTTCTATAATTTCAAGTGCACAGTGCATCTCAGCAATATCTTCAATTATCTTAACAATCCTGAACTCACCACAGGAGAAATAAATTTTTGCCCATTTTCCATGGTGAGGATAAGGCGTCCAAATTAAAACAAGACAAGACAAAAGAAGCCAGGGTAAAAATGCTCCAGTCACTAGGAAATTGATTTGTTCCCAATATTTGATGATTTTATTTCTCATTAGAGAAAACAAGGCAGTGAAATCTTGGGTATGCTTAAAAGCCACGTCAAGATGCAGCAATAAAATGGAAACAATTGCTTGACAGAATGAAATGTCACCAGGGTAGACTGAGAATTCTTTTGCCACTATCCTCAAGCAAACTCAAACTGCCACGTTTCGATATAATCGTGGACTTAAGAGTTTTCAAGGTACTACTTATTGAATCTCTCCATTAATTTTGGGTCCATGTTTGACTTGAATGGGCTTCCCTGGCAGCTCAGCAGTAAAGAATCCGCCTGCCAATTCAGGAGGCATGGGTTCTATCCCTGGTTAGGGAAAATCCCCTGGAGAAGTGGCAATCCACTCCAGTATTCTTGCCTGGGAAATTCCATAGAGAGAGGAGCCTGGCGGTCTATAGTCCATGGGATCGCAAAAGAGTCAGACACAGCTGAGCGACTAAACAACAAACAATATTTGATTTGAATATCCAAATTTATCAGATGGAGCCATCAAGCACTTACATTCCCAATCATCTATAACTGTCATTTTAGCCTCAAATTTAGTAACAGTGAGAGACAGGAAAGAAGCATAATGCTTGAATTATTGAGACAAAAGTGAAAAAGCTTAGCAATGAGATCATGTCTCTTCCACAGACATGAAACAATTATTTTTGCCATTAATATTACGTTCCATTCTTATAACTTAAGTACTTATCGTGTCTCTTTCTATTCACTTAAAATTAATGGTCCATGAGAACAATGAGCAAACCATAGGGTGGTTTGGGAATAACAAACATCTGAGAAATGCTGGTGAGAGATAGCTGATGGAAGGAATGGCTGAGAGAATTCTGTGGGCTGCTCAAGAGCTGACGGTAATGAAAGTACGCCTCCAAGTGACTTATCCTCTTTGTGACCATGGAAAATTGGGAATAAGTGCTGAAAACTGGTGGAGGATGAAATGGCAACCCACTCTGGTATTCTTGCCTGGAAAACCCCATGGACAGAGGAGCCTGGCAGGCTGTGGTCCATGGGGTCACAAAGAGTTAGACACAACTGAAGCAACTTAGTACAGCATCAGTTCAGTTCAGTTCAGTTCAGTCGCTTAGTCGTGTCCGACTCTCTGGGACCCCATGAACCACAGCACGCCAGGCCTCCCTGTCCATCACCAACTCCCGGAGTTCACTCAAACTCATGTCCATCGAGTCGGTGATGCCATCCAGCCATCTCATTCTCTGCTGTCCCCGTCTCCTCCTACCCCCAATCCCTCCTACCATCAGACTCTTTTCCAGTGAGTCAACTCGTCGCATGAGGTGGCCAAAGTATTGGAGTTTCAGCTTTAGCAGAAGTCCTTCCAATGAACACCCAGGACTGATCTCTTTTAGAATGGACTGGTTGGATTTCCTTGCAGTCCAAGGGACTCTCAAGAGTCTTCTCCAGCACCACAGTTCAAAAGCATCAATTCTTCGGCGATCAGCTTTCTTCACAGTCCAACTCTCACATCCATACATGACCACGGGAAAAACTATAGCCTTGACTAGACGGACCTTGGTTGGCAAAGTAATGTCTCTGCTTTTTAATATGTTATCTAGGCTGGTCATAACTTTCCTTCCAAGGAGCAAGTGTCTTTTAATTTCATGGCTGCAATCAGCATCCGAAGTGATTTTGGAGCCCAAAAAAATAAAGTCTGACACTGTTTCCACTGTTTCCCCATCTATTTCCCATGAAGTGATGGGACCAGATGCCATGATCTTTGTTTTCTGAATGTTGAGCTTCAAGCCAACCTTTTCACTCTCCTCTTTCACTTTCATCAATAGGCCTTTGAGTTCCTCTTCACTTTCCGCCATAAGGGTGGTGTCATCTGCATATCTGAGGTTATTGATATATGATATTACTCCTGGCAATCTTGATTCCAGCTTGTGCTTCTTCCAGCCCAGCGTTCCTCATGATGTACAGTATAGCACAGCTGAAAACTGGTGCAAATCCTGAGATTTGCACTTGATGAAGACAGTTAATATGGGAATAATGGAATCTTTTGAAATTCTTAAAATACAAGTGATGGAACTGATCACATTAGGGTAAACGGATTGCATCATTAGTCACCATTTTTCAATAAAAATTGATATAAACTGATAGAATGACAGTAGATCAGAAACCCTTTAAATCTGCCAAGTGATGCAAACAATTTTTCCTCCTGACAAAAAGATTCATTTGCCAAAATTTGAACCCAAGTAGCAGCCCCTTGTACGGTATTCTGTGCAGTATAGAATAGGCCCTTGAATCTTGTGCAGTATTCTAGACATCTTCTCTCAGTGATTACTGCAGTAAAGCTCGTGGAGCTTTGGGAACAAAGAAAAGTAAAAGAACAAATATTTCTGGTATCCACACATTGTATTAGTCTTAGATCTAGAAACATTGTCACAGCAAGAAGAAAGAGGAGATAATTGCCTAGATCCTAAATCTCATTATCATCCTTCAATATAGCCCCATTTTCAAATTTCATGAACTCATTGAAATCACATCATAATAGGTGTAGCCGGTAGGAAAAAATTGCTCTAAAGATGTCAGGACAAGTAATAACAGCTGCTGTAACAATACCCCTATTGTCTTAGCAATTTTGTGGAGATGGTAGTTGAGCGGTCCTGAAGAGAGATTTTAGTTCTCTACACAGGAATTGAACGTGGGGATTGGGGGTGGGAGGAGACGGGGACGACAGAGAATGAGATGGCTGGATGGCATCACCGACTCGATGGACATGTGTTTGAGTGAGCTCCGGGAGTTGGTGATGGACAGGGAGGCCTGGCGTGCTGTGATTCATGGGGTCGCAAAGAGTCGGACACAAATGAGCGACTGAACTGAACTGAACTGAACTGAACCTGGATGGAAACCAAGAATCCTAGACACTAAACCACCAAGGGCTAGAGGCTAGAAGCAAAGTGGCCCTGAACACTCATGAAACAATGTTTCAAGGAGGCAAAGTCTGTGAAAACAGCTACAAAGTTTAGATACTTTAGAGACACGCAGCATAACATGTGGATGAGTCCACAGAGAAACAGTTTGTTTATTTAAAATTGAAACAAGGCAGAAATACACACCCATGAGGAGTGCGGGCATCCAGAGGTGACTTAAGTCACTCACACAGGACAGTTCTTTGAGTTCTGTGCTTATTTTTGGCCTTGCTTCTTTCCTCCCACCTGACTGGTCCTAGGACTCTCCCCAAGATGTGTGCACCACTTTATGCTAAGACGGCTTCTCGCCCTGAGGCCTGTAGGGGTGTGTCCACGTGTGTTATGGACTGGTATCCCCTCTCTTTTGACCCCAAGGAACCTTCCTTCACACGTGCAGATTGGGAAGTTTTCCTTGACCTCGGAATGGGCACATTATCGCTTCACCTCAGCCGAGCTCAGCTTTTGCCATGAGCTTTGTCCTTAGAGTGTCTGGATGAGAACAAATTTCAATTTTATTCAACTTGACAAACACCAGCTGTCCAGCCCAGGGGCCCATCCGTCTCCTACCTCACTAGTCATGTATCACAACAAAATTCTCCTTCTTGACCAGGTCACAACATGCTATACACTGAGGCTGCCTCTTCCATGCGGGGATTCAGTGATAGCCAACTGTCTGAATCTTGTGTCACCGCTACGTTCACCTCCAAGGTTGCTGTGAAAGAAAAAAAGCCAGCACGAGAGACCTTTTGTGGTGTTCTGTGGCCAGACCTGGAAGAGCATTATGGAACTTCTGCCTGCCTCCCAGTGCCTGGATCCTCACCCCACAGCCTGGGTTACCAGTTCCAGGAGGGGCTGGGAAGGAGTCGTCCTGCGCGCTCGGGACGAGGGAATGGGATTGGCAATCACGCAGGAAGTCTCAGGTGGAGATATTAATAAAAAATGCTATTTTTATACCAAACATAATTAGGCTATTAAGATCCAAAAAGCATATACATTTTAAACATAAAGCACAACACTGCAAAGAAATTTTGAGCTGAAGGGTTTTGATGGAGTTAAAGTATGGACCCCTGAGAAAACACACGCACACACTGATATATCACACCCAAAACAGCTATCTCAGTAAAGATGTTTGAGAAGCTGGTAGCAATGCATTCAGACTGAGCTGGCCACACCCCTTCATCTTCATCTTGGTGATCAGCGTCAGAGCGCTGACCTCTGCACACAAGCACACAATCTGCACACTTAGCACAAAGCTCCCTCTCACATTTTCCCTCCAGTTCAGTTCAGTTCAGTTGCTCAGTCTTGTCTGACTCTCTGCGACCCCACGAACCGCAGCACACCAGGCCTCTCTGTCCATCACCAACTCCCGGAGTCCACCCAAACCCATGTCCATCGAGTCCGTGATGCCATCCCACCATCTCATCCTCTGTCATCCCCTTCTCCTCCTGCCCTCAATCTTTCCCAGCATCAAGGTCTGTTTCAATGAGTCAGTTCTTCGCATCAGGTGGCCAAAGTATTGGAGTATTCCCTCTAGCCACACTCTCAAAGGAGATAACCATTAAGGGGTGGAAAGATGGAAACAACTGAGGTAATGATCTTATTACCACTGTGATCTGAACCAAGAGACCTCAACATGGGAATCTGAAGGGAGAAGATGATTGAGGATTAATTGCTGTTGTAAAAAGGGTGGAAGGAATCTAGTCTGTTCAGATTTTAAGATTAAAAAAGCAAAAGGAGAAACTTCACAGTGGAGAGGGATATGGGATGGTGTTTCATGTGCGTCCACTTCAGAAATTTGCATGTGATTTTCTCTTCAAAATAATCGCTCTCTCTCTCAAAGTTGCTCAGTTGTGTCCAACTCTTTGTGACCCATGGACTGTAGCCATCCTAGCTCCTCTGTCCATGGGGTTCTCCTGGCAAGAATACTGGAGTGGGTAGCCATTCCCTTCTCCAGGGGATCTTCTCGACGCAAAGACTGAACCCAGGTCTCTCACATTGCAGGCAGATTCTTTACCTCCTGAGCCACTAGGAAACCCCCAAATAATGGTAGAACTAAACATGCATCGTACAAGGAATGCGGTCATGAAAGAAATTTAAAAGTCCCTTCTGCAGATGAACCTGTCTGAAGGACAGGAAGAGAGACACAGACGCAAACAGCGTGTGGGCACGGGGAGAAGGGGAGGCAGGATGGACCGGGAGAGCAGCTCTGGCATCTATACAGCACCGTGGGTCCAATGGACGGCTCGTGGGGAGCTGATACAGAGCACAGGGAGCCCGGCTCGGTGCTCTGTGATGACCCAGAGGGGTGGGAGGGGGCTTCACGAGGGAGGGATATACGTATGCATGCAGCCGATTCACTTTGTTGTACGGCAGAAACTAACACAGCATTGTAAAGCAGTCATATGGCAATAAAAATGATACTCACAAAGCTATTAGCAGTATATCTAGAAAAAATAAACAAAAAACCAAGCTATTTGAAAGAAATCCCCGTTTCCTTTCTCCTGAACCTATATGTTTACTGGCAGAGCGACTGAGCAACCATGATAAAGATTGCATTTTCCAGCAAAAAACAAAACAAAACAGTCCCTTCTGAACACAGCACAGTGTCAATAAACATTTGATGAATTGAGAAACAGGTAAAAAATGGTATGGAAGTACTGACAACTCATGAATATAGCACCCTATCATTTTTTCATTAAAAAGATAAAGTCAGTAATTAGACTTACTGTTTTGAGAATCAATTTTCCAGAATTTCAATTACATTAAACACGTAATCATTACATGACTCTAAGTAAATAGTTATAAGTTTCATGTTGTTAAGTAAAAAGCGTGATTTGATGTAGTCGGAATGCATACGTCTGGAGATAACAGTTAGCAATGAAATGAATCAAACTTTTACAGTAGAGTGCAAAACCCACCCAATCACAGATTAACCCTGTGTGATTTGCAAATATTTTCTCCCAGGATGTAGCTTGCCATTTTATTCTTTTCACAGGGTATTTTGCAAAACAAAGATTTTAAGTTTGATAAAGTCCCATTAATATACTTTTGATTTTATAGATCAAACTTTTGGTTTCAAGTCTAAGGACTCTTTGCCTTGATCTAGATCCTAAGGATTTTCTTTTTTGTTTAAAACAAATTTTACATTTTTACCTTTTACATTTAAGTTCATGATTCACTTTGAGAGAATTTTTAACGTATGACACTTAGGTCACGATTCATTTTCCTCTGTAGATGTCCAATTGCTCCAGCATTATATAATGAAAAGGCTCTCTTTCCTCCACTGAATTTGCATCTTTGTTTGGGGATATTTCTGGGTCTGTTTCTGAGTTCTTTATTCTATTCCACTAATCCATGAGTTTATTCCTCCATTGTTATCACTCTGTTCTGATCATTGTAACTGTAGAATAAGTGTTGACGTTTGGTAGGCTGATTTCTACTACTTTACTCTTCATTTTCAAAATTGTTTTAGCTATTATAGTTCCTTGACTTTTCCATATAAATTTTAGTATCATCTTGTCTGTATCCACTAAAAACCTTTTAGTAGGTTTTTTAGCTTAGTTATTTGCTTACAAATTTAAAAACAACAAATGTGAGAAGTCACTGTGTGACCATTTTATGTTCACCTCAGTTATGATCTGGAGGGTTCCAGTTTTCAGCCTGTGGTTTTCAAGCTCGGTAGCTGTTATTATTTAGTGTAAACATCATCTGTGTGGGGGCACAGAATGACACTATCAGAAAGAGATGAAAGTTCTCATATTCCCTTCCATCAGCTTGTCACCCACAAGAATTTGCCTCCCTTGGTATCTTGAGTATAGTGCTATTTAACCCGTTGGTTTGGCATCTTGCTCTTTATTTCTAACCTGCTGCTCTGTGGCGCTATTAGACTCCACTAATGGAAGTCCAGTGCAGAGAATAAAATAATATAGGAATTATTCCAACCACATTTGACACCCTCTTTGCCAATGATAGCTGAGAACTGCCACCCAAGATTTATTTGCCATCCAAGGAGAAGAGGAAAGATATTCCCATTTGAATGCAGAGTTCCAAAGAATAGCAAGGAGAGATAAGAAAGCCTTCCTCAGCAATCAATGCAAAGAAATAGAGGAAAACAACAGAATGGGAAAGACTAGAGATCTCGTCAAGAAAAGTAGAGATACCAAGGGAACATTTCATGCAAAGATGGACTTCATAAAGGACAGAAATGGTATGGACCTACAGAAGCAGAAGATATTAAGAAGAGGTGGCAAGAATACACAGAAGAACTATACAAAAAAGATCTTCACGACCCAGATAATCACGATGGTGTGATCACTCACCTAGAGCCAGACGTCCTGGAATGTGAAGTCAAGTGGGCCTTAGGCAGCATCACTACGAACAAAGCTAGTGGAGGTGACAGAATTCCAGTTGAGCTATTTCAAATCCTGAAAGATGATGCTTTGAAGGTGCTGCACTCAATATGCCAGCAAATTTGGAAAACTCAGCAGTGGCCACAGGACTGGAAAAGGTCAGTTTTCATTCCAATCCCAAAGAAAGGCATTGCCAAAGAATGCTCAAACTACCACACAATTGCACTCATCTCACACGCTAGTAAAGTCATGCTCAAAATTCTCCAAGCCAGGCTTCAACAATTCATGAACTGTGAACTTCCAGATGTTCAAGCAGGTTTTAGAAAAGGCAGAGGCACCAGAGATCAAATTGCCAACAAATGCTGGATCATGGAGAAAGCAAGAGAGTTCCAGAAAAACATCTATTTCTGCTTTATTGACTATGCCAAAGCCTTTGGCTGTGCGGATCACAATAAACTGTGGAACATTCTGAAAGAGATGGGAATACCAGACCACCTGACCTGCCTCTTGAGAAACCTATATGCAGGTCAGGAAGCAACAGTTAGAACTGTACATGGAACAACAGACTGGTTCCAAATAGGAAAAGGAGTGTGTCAAGGTTGTATATTGTCACCCTGCTTATTTAACTTCTATGCAGAGTACATCATGAGGAACGCTGGGCTGGAAGAAGCACAAGCTGGAATCAAGATTGCTGGGAGAAATATCAATAACCTCAGATATGCAGATGACACCACCCTTATGGCAGAAAAAGTCTCCTGATGAAAGTGAAAGAGGAGATTGAAAAAATTGGCTTAAAACTCAACATTCAGAAAACTAAGATCATGGCATCTGGTCCCATCACTTCATGGGAAAGGGGAAACAGTGTCAGACTTTATTTTTTGGGCTCCAAAATCACTGCAGAAGGTGATTCCAGCCATGAAATAAAAGATGCTTACTCCTTGGAAGGAAAGTTATCACCAACCTCGATAGCATATTATAAAGCAGAAACATTACTTTGCCAACAAAGGTCCGTCTAGTCAAGGCTATGTTTTTTCCAGTGGTCATGTATGGATGTGAGAATTGGACTGTGAAGAAAGCTGAGCACCGAATATTGATGCTTTTGAACTGTGGTGCTGGAGAAGACTCTTGAGAGCCCCTTGGACTGCAAGGAGATCCAAGCAGTCCATCCTAAAGGAGATCAGTCCTGGGTCTTCATTGTAAGGACTGATGCTGAAGCTGAAACTCTTATACTTTGGCCACCTCAGGCGAAGAGTTGACTCATTAGAAGAGACCCTGATGCTGGGAGGGATTGGGAGCACGAGGAGAAGGGGACAACAGAGGATTAGATGACTGGATGGCATCACCGACTCGATGGACATGAGTTTGGGTAATGTCTGGGAGTTGGTGATGGACAGGGAGGCCTGGTGTGCTGCGATTCATGGAGTCGCAGAGTTGAACACGACTGAATGACTTAACTGAACTGAACTGAACTGAAAGATTTTTCACATAGGGCGCAGCAAGACTTTGGGACACGTGACTTCATAAATGTCACTTTGACCATTTTTGTAAGGGCCTTGAGCATCTCAGAATTTAGGTATTGGAGTTGGTGAAGACCTGGAATCAATCCCTCATGGATAAGAAGGGACAACTGGATACATTATATTTCATCATCATGTGGAGGGCAATGACACTGAACAGTTAAGGTCAAATTAATTATCATCCTATGACATTATTCAGCTTTAATGGGAATAGCTCTTGGCATTTTTCAAAAGTCAGACAATGAAGCAGTAACTCCTTTAGGTGATTATGTGAATGCTTCCAGGTTGTTCCACTCTTCCTAAAAATGTCAAGAGACATAAGAAAGGAGACACGCTCAAATTGGAGCAGGTCAGATATAAAGAAGATGTTCCCAAGAGTGTAATAAGCATGGAAATGTTTTACTGAAAGATGGAGTGCATTTTCTTGAGACATCTGCACAAATTTAGATTTCAGCCTGTAGCAAGAGAAATTGATTAAATTACTCTGGAAGTCTTCAAGAGTTTTCATTATTAAGGAAATTCTGAATCAAAAATCAGATCCCTGAAAACATGTCTAAAATCTCTTTGGTTTTAATAAAGCAAGACCAAACAATTCCAAATTTGAATTTGAGGGTTACTTAGAAAATTAAGGTTTTGGTATAAATTTCATAAATAAATTTAGATTAATATTGACAGTGCAAATTATATTGTTGATTAAGACCTCCAAAGAATAGTTGGCTTTGCAATAAGAATTGCAATGTTAATTCAATATAACTAAAGTATGCTGGACACACATATACAGACATCATACATACATGTAGTGCAGATGAATGTGTATTACTCATATGTCATAAAATTATTCTGAAAATTTTTTTTAATAAAATTCATTTAAAAAATTAAATGATAGCAGCCATTCTGACTGGCATGAAATGGTACCACATTGTGGTTTTGATTTGCATTTCTCTGATTATGAGTGACGTTAAACATCTTTTCATGTGTTTGTTAGCCATCTGTATGTCTTCTTTGGAGAAATGTCTGTCTAGTTCTTTGGCCCATTTTTTGATTGGGTCGTTTATTTTTCTGGATTGAGCTGCAGGAGTTGCTTGTATATTTTTGAGATTAATCCTTTGTCAGTTGCTTCATTTACTATTATTTTGTCCCATTCTGAAGGCTGTCTTTTCACCTTGATTATAGTTTCCTTTGTTGTGCAGAAGCTTTTAATTTTAATTAGGTCCCATTCGTTTATTTTTGCTTTTATTTCCAATATTCTGGGAGGTGGGTCATGGAGGATCCTGCTGTGATTTATGTTGGAGAGTGTTTTGCCTATGTTCTCCTCTAGGAGTTTTATAGTTTCCGGTCTTACATTTAGATCTTTAGTCCATTTTGAGTTTATTTTTGTGTATGGTGTTAGGGAGTGTTCTAGTTTCATTCTTTTACAAGTAGTTGACCAGTTTTCCCAGCACCACTTGTAAAGAGATTGTCTTTTCTCCATTGAATATTCTTGCCTCCTTTGTCAAAGATAAGGTGTCCATAGGTGCATGGATTTATCTTTGGGCTTTCTATTTTGTTCCATTGATCTATATTTCTGTCTTTATGCCAGTACCATACTGTCTTGATGACTATGGCTTTGTAGTAGAGCCTGAAGTCCGGCAGGTTGATTCCCCCAGTTCCATTCTTCTTTCTCAAGATTGCTTTGGCTATTTGAGATTTTTTGTATTTCCATACAAATTGTGAAATTATTTGTTCTAGCTCTGTGAAAAACACTGTTGGTAGCTTGATAGGGATTGCATTGAACTTATAAATTACTTTGGGTAATATATTCATTTTCACAATATTTATTCTTCCAATCCATGAACACGGTATATTTCTCCATCTATTAGTATCCTCTCTGATTTCTTTCACCAGTGTTTGATAGTTTTCTATATATAGGTCTTTTGTTTCTTTAGGTAGATATATTCCTAAGTATTTTACTCTTTTTGTTGCAACGGTGAATGGAATTGTTTCCTTAATTTCTCTTTCTATTACAAGCAATAAATGCTGGAGAGGGTGTGGAGAAAAGGGAACTCTTACACTGTTGGTGGGAATGCAAACTAGTACAACCACTATGGAGAACAGTGTGGAGATTCCTCAAAAGACTGGAAATAGAACTGCCATACAACCCACCAATCACACTGCTGGGCATACACACCGAGGAAACCAGAATTGAAACAGACACATGTACTCCAGTGTTCATCGCAGCACTGTTTATAATAACCAGGACATGGAAGCACCCTAGATGTCCATCTGCAGATGAATGGATAAGAAAGCTATGGTACATTTACACAATGTAGTATTTCTCAGCAATTAAAAAGAATACATTTGAATCATTTCTAATGAGGTGGATGAAACTGGAGGCTATTATACAGAGTGAAGTAAGCCAGAAAGAAAAATACCAATACAGTATATTAACGCATATATATGGAATTTAGAAAGATGATAACGATAACCCTGTATACAAGAAGCAAAAGAGACAGAGATGTATAGAACAGTCTTTTGGACTCTGTGGGAGAGGACGAGGGTGGGATGATTTGGGAGAATGGCATTGAAACATGTATATTATCATATGTGAAACGAATCGCCAGTCCAAGTTCGATGCATGATACAGGATGCTCGGGGCTGGTGCACTGGGATGACCCAGAGGGATGATACGGGTAGGGAGCTGGGAGGGGGGTTCAAGATGGAGAACATATGTACACCCGAGGCAGATTCATGTCAGTGTATGGCAAAACCAATACAATAATATAAAGTAATTAGACTCCAATTAAAATAAATAAATTTAAAAAAATTAAATGAAAACTTCTAAAGAATAAATTTATTATTTAAGTTTAGAGATATAAAAGCAAACCATCTGACACCCAAATGTAAACACAAAGAAACTTGAAAAGTTGTACAATAAACATGTTTTAATTGCTGAAATCCCAGCACTATGGATTTAACTGAATTCAGTTTCACAGACATTGAGGGAGGATCTCCCAAGTGTTGATCTTATGTTAAGCACAAGAGCTTCATTTCATGATGGTGGACCAGGCGTACACTGGGCTGTCCTCGCCATCAGACCCCTTTGAAAAACAGTCGAGAGGTACAAAGGGAATAAAGGAATTGTCGTAAAGAGAACTGCAGGAGAGTCAGCAGCAAATGAAAGAGTCTTGAGCTCCAGGACATTGCTTCAGATGTGTGAAGTCCCCCATCCGTTAAACCACTGAGGTTTCTGTTGCTGTCTCTGGGTTCTTTTCTTTGATTGTGAAGTTGAGCAAGTCCAGGCCTTGTAGGATCCCTTGTGGGATCCAACCCAACACGCTCTCAGGGGAAGCTGAACAAGGCAGGTGATGTGGTGCTAGTTGGCACTCTTTTTTTAAATACTTTATTTTATTTTACCATTTCACACCAGTCAGAATGGCTGCTATCCAAAAGTCTACATGCAATAGATGCTGGAGAGGGTGTGGAGAGAAGGGAACCCTCTTACACTGTTGGTGGGAATGAAAACTAGTACAGCCACTATGGAGAACAGTGTGGAGATTCCTTAAAAAAATGGAAATAGAACTGCCATACAATCCAGCAATCGCACTCCTGGGCATACACACCGAGGAAACCAGAATTGAAAGAGACACATGTACTCCAATGTTCACTGCAGCACTGTTGATAATAGCCAGGACATGGAAGCAACCTAGATGTCCATCTGCAGATGAATGGATAAGAAAGCTTTAGTACATATACACAATGGAGTATTACTCAGCCATTAAAAAGAATACATTTGAATCAGTTCTAATGAGGTGGATGAAGCTGGAGCCTATTATACAGAGTGAAGTAAGCCAGAAAGAAAAACACCAGTACAGTATACTAATGCATATATACGGAAATTAGAAAGATGGTAACAATAACCCTGTATATGAGACAGCAAAAGAGACACAGATGTATAGGACAGTCTTTTGGACTCTGTGGGAGAGGGTGAGGGTGGGATGATTTGGGAAAATGGCATTGTAACATGCATATTATCGTATGTGAAACGAATCACCAGTCCAGGTTCGACGCATGATACAGGATGCTCGGGGCTGGTGCACTGGGATGAACCAGAGGGATGGGATGGGGAGGGAGGTGGGAGGGGAGTTCAGGATGGGGAACATATGTACACCCATGGTGGATTCATGTCAATGTATGGCAAAACCATTACAATATTGTAAATAAATACATACTTTATTTTATTGAAATATAATTGATTAACAATGTTGTGTTAGTTTCAGGTATACAGCAAAGTGATTCAGTTATACATGTACATATATTCATTCTATTTTAGATTATTTTCTCATCTAGGTTATCATAGAATATTGAATGGCTTTCCCTGGGCTATACAGTAAGCCTTTTCTGAGAATTTATATTATATATACTAATGTACAAGTGTTTATCCCAAGCTCTTCTTTTATCCCTCCCTCCATATTTTCTCTTTAGTAAGCATAAGCTTGTTTTTTATATTTGTAAGCCTGCTTCTGCTTTGTAAGTAAGTCCATTTGCATATTTTTAATATTTGATTCCACATATGGGTGATATTATGATATTTGTCTTTCTCTGTGTGACTTACTTCATTTAGTATGATAATCCCTAGGTCCATCTATGTTGCTGCAAATGGCGTTATTTTATAATTTTATATGGGCTAATATTACACTAAATATATATATATATATCACATCTTCTTTATCTTTTCCTCTGTCAATGGACATTTAGGTTTCTTCCATGTCTTGGCTATTGTAAATAGTGCTACAATGAACACTGAGGTGCATATATCCTTTTTGGATTATTGTATTCTCCAGATATATGCCCAAGAGTGGGACTGCTGGATCATATGGTAGTTCTTAGTTTTTTAAGGAACCTCCCTACTGTCCATACATTCCCACCAACAGTGTAAGAGGGTTCCCATTTCTCCACACCCTCTCTAGCATTTATTTTTCATAAATTTTTGACACTGACCATTACTGAAATCAGCAGCCAAAGATAGAGAAAGCTCTATACAGTCAGCAAAAACAAGACCGGGAGCTGACTGTGGCTCAGATCATAAACTCCTTATTGCCAAATTCAGACTTAAATTGAAGAAAGTAGGGAAAACCACTAGACCATTCGGGTATGACCTAAATCAAATCCCTTTCGATTATACATGCTGCTGCTAAGTCACTTCAGTCGTGTCCAACTCTGTGTGACCCCATAGATGGAAGCCCACCAGGCTCCCCCTTCCCTGGGATTCTCCAGGCAAGAACACTGGAGTGGGTTTCCATTTCCTTCTCCAATGTGTGAAAGTGAAAAGTGAAAGTGAAGTCGCTCAGTCGTGTCCGACCCTTAGCGACCCCACGGACTGCAGCCCACCAGGCTCCTCCATCCATGGGATTTTCTAGGCAATACTACTGGAGTGGCTTGCCATTGCCTTCTCTCGATGATACATAGGAAGTAACAAATAGATACAAGGGATTAGATCTGATAGAAAGAGTGCCTGAAGAACTAAGGACAGATGTTCGTGACATTGTACAGGAAGCACTGATCAAGCCCATTCCCAAGAAAAAGAAATGTGAAAAGGCAAAATGGTTGTTTGAGGAGGCCTTACAAATAGCTATGAAGAGAAGAGAAGCAAAAGGCAAAGGAGAAAAGGAAAGATATACCCGTCTGAATGCAGAGTTCCAAAGAATAGCAAAGAGAGATAAGAAAGCCTTCCTCAGTGATCAATGCAAAGAAATAGAGGGAAACAATAGAATGGGAAAGACTAGAGATCTCTTCAAGAAAATTAGAGATTCCAAGGGAACATTTCATGCAAAGATGGGCTCGATAAAGGACAGAAATGGTATGGACCTAACAGAAGCAGAAGAGATGGCAAGAATACACAGAAGAACTGTACAAAAAAGATCTTCACGACCCAGATAATCATGATGATGTGATCACTCACCTAGAGCCAGACATCCTGGAATGTGAAGTCAAGTGGGCCTTAGGCAGCATCACTATGAACAAAGCTAGCGGAGGTGATGGAATTCCAGTTGAGCTATTTCAAATCCTAAAAGATGATGCTGTGAAAGTGTTGCACTCAACATTCCAGAAAATTTGGAAAACTCAGCAGTGGCCACAGGACTGGAAATGTCAGTTTTCATTCCAATCCCAAAGAAAGGCAATGCCAAACAATGCTCAGACTACCGCACAATTGAACTCATTTCACTTGAAATAGCAAAGTAATGCCCCAAATTGTCCAAGCCAGGCTTCAACAGTACATGAACCCTGAATTCCAGATGTGCAAACTGGATTTAGAAAAGTCAGAGGAACCAGAGATCAAAGTGCCAACAGCCGTTGGACCATGAAAAAAACGAGAGAGTTCCAGAAAAACATCTATATCTGCTTTACTGACTATGCCAAAGCCTTTGACTGTGTAGATCACAACAAACTGGAAAATTCTTCAAGAGATGGGAATACCAGACCACCTGACCTGTCTCCTGAGAAATCTGTATGCACATCGAGAAGCAACAGTTAGAACTGGATATGGAACAACAGGCGTTCCAGATTGGGAAAGGAGTACATCAAGGCTGTATATTGTCACCCTGCTTATTTAACTTATGTGTAGAGTACATCATGAGAATTGCTGGGCTGGATGAAGCGCAAGCTGGAATCAGGATTGCATGGAGAAATATCAATAACCTCAGATATGCAGATGACACCATCCTTATGGCAGAAAGTGAAGAAGAACTAAAGAGCCTCTTGATGAAAGTGAAAGAGGAGAGTGAAAAAGTTGACTTAAAACTCAGCATTAAGAAAACTAAGCTCATGGCATCTGGTTCTATCATTTCATGGCAAATAGATGGGGAAACAATGGAAACAGTAACAAACTTTATTTTGGGTGACTCCAAAATCACTGCAGATGCTGACTGCAGCCATGAAATTAAAAGACGCTTGCTCCTTGGAAGAAAAGCTATGACCAACCTAGACAGCATATTAAAAAGCAGAGACATTTCTTTGCCAACAAAGGTCCGTCTAGTCAAGGCTATCGTTTTTCCAGTGGTCATGTATGAATGTGAGAGTTGGACTATAAAGAAAGCTGAGCAGTGAAGAATTGATGCTTTTGAACTGTGGTGTTGGAGAAGACTCTTGAGGGTCCCTTGGACAGCAAGGAGATAGTCCATCCTAAAGGAGATAAGTCCTGAATGTTCATTGGAAAGACTTATCCTGAAGCTGAAACTCCAATACTTTGGTCACCTGGTGCAAAGAACTGACTCCTTGGAAAAGACCCTCATGCTGGGAAAGATTGAAGGCAGGAGGAGAAGGGGATGACAGAGGATAAGATGGTTGGATGGCATTACCGACTCAATGGACACAAATTTGAGTAAACTCCGGGAGTTGGTAATGGACAGAGAGGCCTGATGTGCTGTGGTCCACGGGGCCGCAAAGAGTCGAACACAATTGAGTGACTAAACTGAACTGAATTGACCAGTGTGTTATGATGCATCATTGCAGTTTTGATTTGTGTTTCTCTAATAATTACTGATGTTGAGTATCTTTTCACATGTCCTTGGCCATTTCTATTTCTTCTTTGGAAAACTATTTAGATCTTCTGCATATTTTTTGATTGTTTTTTTTTTTTTTTTTGGTTCTTGGCATAGATCTGCATGAGCTGTTTGTATATTTTGGAGATTAATTCCTGTCAGTTGTGCTATTTGCAAATATTTTCTCCCATTCTGTGGGTTGTTTTTTGTTTTGTTGATGGTTTCCTTTGCTGTGCAGAAACTTTTAAGTTTAATTAGGTCCTGTTTGCTTCTTTTTCTTTATATTACTCTAGAAGGTGGATCAAAAAAGCTCTTGCTGCGATTTATATAGTTGGCACTCTTGATCCATTGTGCCTTGTCACACATCATGGAAGCCCAGAGGTGAACAGAACTTATACCCTCACTAAACTAACACTGCCAACGAGGCAGTGTTGGTAAATGCTCCAGTTTTACCAGGAGGCATCAATGTGGTCAAAAGGGAGTGGAACTTCCACTTTCACGTCAGCCTGTACACTATACCTTCACTGGGTGACTGCCTGCAGAAGAGAGGAATAGGGTCCAGGATCTCACAACGTAATACTCAGACGCTAGAATACATCCAAAAAGTCACTTATAACAAGGATCATCTCTACATGAACAAGAAAATACAATCCATGGATGCTGTGATGACACAGATGCTGGCATTAACTGACAAGGATTTTAAAGCAGTCACTATAAAATGGGCATCTAATACCATTCCTGAAACAAAAGATAAAATAGAAAGTCTAAGCAAATAAATGAAATATTTGAGGAGAATAAAATGGAAGTCTCAGAGTGGAAAAAATATATAATAACGAACATTTTAAAAAGCCCTCCATAAATAAACATAAAAAATGAGTCCTCACTGGACAGACTCAATAACAAAATGAATATGACAGAGGAAAGAGTCAGTGAACATGACAACAGGAAAGAAAAATGGCTGTCTGGAAAACAGAGAAAATGGGCAGAAAATAAATGAACAGAACTCCAAGGACCTATGAATCTGTAGCAACAGATCTAACATTTGTATAATCAGAGACCCAGAAGGAAAGGAGGAAGAGTGGGACTCGGAATATTGGAAGGGGATAATAATTCAGACGTTTTTGATCAAGACATTCCGCTTTTATATTTTATTTTTAAATTTCATTGTATATTGGGGTATAGCTGATTTATAATATTGTCTTAGTTTCAGGTGCACAGCAAAGTAATTCAGTTGTACACATACATGTATCTACTCTTCTTCAGATTCTTTTCCTACATGTTACTGAGGTTTCTTGAGTAGAGTTAAAGCAATAAAAATTTTCAGAGGCCCCCCATCAGAGTTGTTGAGCTGCTAAGTCATGTCTGACTATTTGAGACCCCATGGACTGCAGCACATCAGACTTCCCTGTCTTTCACCATCTCTGACTGTCCTCAAATTCATGTCCATAGTTGGCGATATCATCCAACCATATCATTCTATGTCACCCTCTTCTCCTCCTGCCATCAATGTTTCCCAGCATCAGAGTATTTTCAAATGAGTCAGCTCTTTGCATCAGGTGGCCAAAGTATTGGAGCTTCAGCTTCAGCAACAGTCCTTCCAATGAACATTCAGAGTTGATTTCCTTTAGGATGGACTGGTTGGATCTCCTTGCAGTCCAAGAAACTCTCAAGAGTCTTCTCCAATACAATTCGAAAGCATTAGTTCTTTGGTCCTCAGCCTTCTTTATGGTCCAACTCTCCCATCCACACATGACTACCAGAAAAATCATAGCTTTGACTATACAGACCTTTGTCAGCAAAATGATGTCTATGCTTTTTAATTCACTGTCTAGAATTGTCAGTTTTTCTTCCAAGTAGCAAATGCTTTTTAATTTTGTGGCTGCAGTCACCTTCTGTAGTGATTTTAGAGCCCAAGAAAATAAAATGCTAATGTTTTTACTTTTCCCCCTTTTATTTGCATGGAATGATGGGACTGGATGCCATGATTTTAGTTTTCTGAATGCTGAATTCTAAGCCAGTTTCTTTACTCTCCTCTTTCATCCTCATCAAGTTCTTAAGCTCCTCTTCACTTTCTGCCATCAGAGTGGTATCATCTGCATATCTGAGATTATTGATATTTCTCCCAGTAATCTTGATTTCAGCCTGTGATTCACCCAGCCCAGGATTTCTCATGATGTACTCTGCATGTTAGTTAAATAAGCAGGGTGGCAATATACAGCCTTAACATACTCATTTCTCAATTTGGAACCATTCTGTTGTTCCATGTCCATTTCTAACTGTTGCTTCTTGACCTGTATACAGGTTTCTCAAGAGGCAGATAATTATTCCCATCTCTTTAAAACTTTTCCACAGTTTTGTTGTGATTCACACAGTCAAAGGCTTTAGCGTAATCAATAAAGCAGAAGTAGATATTTTTCTGAAATTCCCTTGCTCTCTCTAAGATCCAATGGACATTGGCAATTTGATCTCTGGTTCCTCTGCCTTTTCTAAATCCAGCTTGTACATCTGGAATTTGTCAGTTCATGTACTGTTGAAGCCAAGCTTGAAGGATTTTCAGCATTACCTTGTTAACTTGTGAAATGAGAGCAATTGTGCTTTAGCTTGAACATTCTTTGGCATTGCCTTTCTTTGAGATTGCAGTGAAAACTGACCTTTTCCAGTCCTGTGGCCATTGCTGAAAATTTTCCATCACAGTCATCATACTTTTCATGTGTATCTATAAGAAAATATGAATAGAGAAAAGCTGCAATGAATTTAGTGGTGCTTTTAAAGTAAATCTGTATTGTGTTATCACAATTACCTTAGATATTAGTAAGCACAGGTATATGTGAGAAATATTTCTTCAACCTTCCAAACAACACTTGTTTTACACCGTGGTTTGCAGGTCCCATGACATAACTCTCTGACTTCTGAGGATGGTCACTGGTTCATTCATTTGTTCATTCATTCAACAAATACTGTTCCCTTTCTCTGGCCCACAGACTGGGAAGTGTTGTGTTATGGAGAGATTTCTTCACTGGACATTGCTGCTTGACAGCTGGCCCAGCATTTTCTACTCTTGGAAATATTTCTTCTTGTCACAGGCCAGCATCAGCTTATCAGAATGTAGCCTGCAAATCTGATGAGGACCAAGTTGGTCTTTTTCAGTTTTGTTTTTTGAAGTTCTATAAATCTTCCTGTATTAGAAAGCCATCTTGATATTTGCTGTTAAATGTTCTGTAAAAAAATCTTACTTTATAGCTGGTTTTGAGTTTTGGTTGTCACAAAGTCCTACTTACTTAACTATTCACCAAAATTCCAGTCTCATTCTGAATGGATCCTTTTGCTATCTAACTACCTTCTAGTTCCCCATGACAATTGCTGTCTGCTTTGGCTGTTACCATCGCTGTTGTATGGAGAAGGGAATGGCAACTTACTCCAATAATCTTGCCTGGGAAATCCCATGGACAGAGGAGCCGGACAAGCTATAGTCCATGGAGTTGCAAAGAGTTGGACATAACTAACTATACAGTAACAATCACTGTTGTAACCAATGTCATGGTAATGACCAGGTGAATTACTGCTAACTGAATTGGAAGTTTGGGTGAAAGGAACTTGTTTCTACTTGAAATTTAAGCCTGCATTTCATTGTTTTCATGTTCCAAATATTTTGTGACATCTTGCTATGTCGACCAAAATGGCAAAAGTTCACATTTATATTTCACAACTTACTAATTAACTAAAATTTTGTGAAAATTAAATGTGATGTCAAAGGATAATTTCAAAAACTGATGAGAGATATAAAATGAACAAAGATTTGTATTACATTTATTGTACACCATAAATTACAATGCAGGAAAGAAGTGTTGAAAGAAATTTGCAAAAACTGTTCTATGTGTTAGGTAGTTAGAATAGGAAAAAGGAGTCCAGAATGGCGGTGGCTAAAAGACAAAGAAGGGAAAAGCCCATGAAAATAGAAGAAAGGAAGGTCTGAGGACTGGAGTGAGAACCTCAGGTGAAACAAACAGTCCTCCTGGCTAGCCCACTTTACATAGGGCAGGCTCAGGGGGAGGAGAAAAAACATTTAAAAAGAGGAGCCAAAACTGGGCTGGGGACTTCTCTTCTCTTAGTGTCTTTTGGGTTGGCCCACCCTCGCGCCGTGAGGATGTATTTTCCTTTGCTTTCTAAATGAAACTGAGCTGTATCACAGCGCTGTAACACTGGCCCGTCCGTCCATCCCTTCAAATTTTTGGTGTGATGAGACAGAACCGAGGAAATTACAAACTCCTCCGACATATGCATAGAGCAATAGTTGATTTTATTTCAACAGTGCACATCTAATTTACATTCCCATAGATAAGGATTGTTTCATTGCTGTCAGTTTGAGACAAATTAACTTCTATCTCCACAGAGTTATAAAATAGCCTAGTTAAAGTCCCTCATGATGGAATTAAATAGTTCCTGGGCTTTCAACCTTTTATTGCAAGGATATCCAGTTACCTCTTGCCCATTTCAAAGTCTTAAATTTTTCTCTATAATGACAAAATCTATAGCTTAGCCTTAGCACAGTTAAGGAAGGCAGAAAATAAAGAACATATCTGCTGATGTTACAGAGGAAGAAGTTACATCTCTTTTATGTCTTGTGCTTAAGTGTTTTTAACAAATAAAAAACAATAAAGCAAACAAATATATCAATAACTGTGAGGAAGACATTGTAAATATTAATACTAATTTCACTTTAGTTATCCAAGACACAAATTTAAAAAATGCAGTAACTAGTAACTAGATGCAAAATAGAAACATGGGCTTTGCTTTTGCACAAAGGGCATAAACGCCATGAAATGAAAATAGAGATATTTTTTAAAGATTTGAAATTATTCCAATCAATTCTTTTTCTCTTGAATGAAAGAACATGTATTTCCATATTAGTAAGTCAAGCCACAGAAGTCTAGGAAGATGAAGTGGGAACATGGGTTGTTCTTCTTTAATGTAAACAGCCTAAATGTAACATCCAAAGGAGTCTGAAAGCAATTTCCTTGAACTATTGACATTTGGTTGACTTATTTGATTTAAGATTAATTTATTCTTCTGTCCACAGGTTTGATGCTTTTTAATTTTCAAACAATAGTTTGTTTAGCAAGCTTTAATTAAATATCCTTAAAAAAAATTGTTGTTCAGTCATGTCCAACTCTTTGAAACTCCATGAACTACAGCCAGCCAGGTTCCTCTGTTCACAGAATTCTCCAAGCAAGAATACTGGAGTGGGTAGCCATTCCCTTCTCCAGTGGATCTTCCCAACTCTGGGATAGAACCTGTGTCTCTTGCGTCTCTTGAAGTGCAGGCAGATTCTTTACCGTCTGAGCCACTAGGACAGTCCCTTACTAAGTGCCTAAAACCACACTAAATAGTTTTATCTTCTATCATTCAACACTATGAAAAATACTATAATCAAATTGTAATCAGAGCTTCCTTAGACTTCAACCATAAGGGAAAAGTTAAGATCAAAGCAGAACTGCCGAACTAAACTGATAGGAAAGCTAAGTGGATAAGACAGCACCAGAAAATGGTCACTTCTTGGACTTGGATTTCCAAAGACATCAAGAACTAAGCAGTATACTCTCCTGCAGCACATTTACTCCCCAATACAGATTCACAAGCCTCACAGAATTCTCTGTAGAGTTCACACAAATATGATGCTCATTCACTTTTCTAGAACTGTGCCCAAACAGAATTCCAAACCTTGCCACATTCATTTCCACTGCCTGAATCTCACCCCAGCCCCTCCTTCCCTACTAGATGAGTCCTTTTGAGGGCGAAATACGTGTCTTGTACTTATGTAGGCACCATATACATGTTCTTAGCACCTAGTGTGGCTAGCATAGAGTAGGTACATGAAAGGTTTGTTGACAGGTTATAAGAATGAAGAAATAATAAGTTGAAAAAAAAAGAAACAATTAGAGATTTTTCCGAGTTATCAAAAAACCTGTGGGATCTGATGCCATCTCTTGACAGTGTCAGACCTCGATTGAATTATGGAACACCCTGTTGGCATCTAGGAATTGTTGAGTGTGTGGGAACCCACCCCCCTGGAGCTGGGTAATAGAATTATATTAGCAGGGCTTCCCAGGTGGCTCAGTGGTAAAAAATTTGCCTGCCAATGCAGGAAACATGGGTTTGATCTCTGGGTTGGGAAGATCCCCTGGAGAAGGAAATGGCAACCCACTCCAGTATTCTTGCCTGGGAAATCCCATGGACAGAGGAGCCTGGTGGGCCATAGTCCATGGAGTCACAAGACTCAGACATGGTTTAGCAACCACACAGCAGCAGCAACCTCAGACAGTCTGACCACAGGGAGATAAAACCTAATTAGGCTGGCGAAAAAACCATCTTCCTAGATTATCTTCCTTGCCATAAATTGATTTACTATGCCCTGCGTTTCGGAGAAGGCAATGGCAAGCCACTCCAGTACTCTTGCCTAGAAAATCCCATGGATGGAGGAGCGTGGTAGGCTGCAGTCCGTGGGGTCGCTAAGGGTCGGACACGACTGAGCGACTTCACTTTCACTTTTCACTTTCACACATTGGAGAAGGAAATGGCAACCCACTCCAGTGTTCTTGCCTGGAGAATCCCAGGGACGGGGGAGCCTGGTGGGCTTCCGTCTATGGGGTCACACAGAGTCGGACACGACTGAAGTGACTTAGCAGCAGCAGCCCTGCGTTTGCATACCAGTCTTTATAATACAGCTTTGTTAGTGTAATGGAGCAAAACTTGTCATCCAAAAATATCTCTTTGGCATGTAGATTATTTCCAGTTAAAAATAATTAAGGCCCAAAAGACTCAAGATGAAACTTTATTCTTCTCCCTAAATGTCTAAAAGAATTTAGAGAGAGGGCCTGTTTCAGCACCTGAAAAGAATATGGGCCAGTTGTGGTGGGGGAAACTTTGCCTTTCTCCCTTTTTTAAATCAGTCATTGAACTTAGGTTCTCATTTTCCCTGAAAGAGCAAAAGGTTTTTGCAAGTCTTTTAGCCACCAGTGAAATGATCAGGTGAAAACCTTTAGATAGGAGTCTGTCATCAAAAGTAAATTCAGTTGGAACTTCCCTAGTCATCCAGTGGTTAAGAACCCACCCCTCTATGCAAGGGGCACAGTTTGGCTCCCTGGTCTAAGAAGATTCCATATGATGTGAGGCAACTAAGCCCATGCACCAAAACTCCTGAGCCTGTGCTCCTCAGCAAGAGAAGCCACCATGACGAGAAGCTGTACTTGGCCATAACGAAGAACAGCCCCTCCTCACTGCAGCTAGAGAAAGCCCACATGCAGCAGTGAAGACCCAGAGCGGCCAGAAATAAAATAATTTTTTTAAAATAAAAATTGAAAAAAATATACAGTTCTATGAAGCAGTTCAAGATCTGAATCAAACTGAAAACAGGAAGGCAGGGGATTGAAATATTAAGAGCCTCTCTCACCCCCAACTGTGAGTCACTCCTGGGCTGAGGGAAAGGAGGGCAGGAGGCCGGGATGCCATCTGAGTGAAGTGGTTCTGACAGTGCCCCATTGTCTCTGTCCGGCCCAGCAAACATTTATCTGCCACCTCCGTGTTAATTGCCGTCCTCCTCTTTGAGGTCCCAAACCACAATCTCCACCATTCTCTTTGGCCTTTAGCTGAAGATGGTATTTAAGGTAAGAGATTCAGCAATATTGGTAAGTTACTCAGTTTTCCTGGGTCTTTTCCAGGTATACACGTTATTAAACTTTTAGGTGATTTTCTCCTGTTAACCTGTCTCATGTCAACTTAATTCTTAGGCCAGTCAGAAGAACCTAGCAGGGTTAATGTCTTCTTCCCTGATACTAGCATGTATCAGCATCTCAAGTTTAATCAGCTCTCGGACCCCATCCAGAGAGAGCCTCTGAATGCCAGACCCTCGTGAAGGCGGGTGCCCCTGGAGACGCCTGGCAGGCCTGGCACTTAGGGCCTCTCCTGGAAGCAGTCTGAATTCCTAATGCTTCTCCTTCATGGTCTGTGAATGGCAGGAAATGGCTGTCATGAAAGCACAAGAGAGCATGCAGGGAGTGGTAGACGTAACGGGAGCCAGGGACAGGTTTTTGGGCACATCACAGGGGCAATCAAAAACACAAAAAGCTCAAATAGACAGAGCTGAAAGCTCATTTGGACAGTAGAGAATTTCTAGAAGAAAGTGGCCAACAGTCTAACATTATAGGAGGTCAAGTGCGATGAAGGTTGAGCAGAGGCCACTGGCTTTGGCACCTGGTTGTCCCTCATTGGGAAGCACAGTGCTTTGAGCACGGGGAGGATGAGTGAGGGAAGAATAAAGCAGTGTCGCTGTATCTAGGGGCGTCCTTCACGGAAGCTGGCTGGGAAGGGAAATAGGAAAGATGAGGTGGAAACTAGAGGAGGGTGGAGAAGTTTTCCTGGACCTTGAGGTTCTCCCCTAATTGCTGCCAGAAGGAAGAGCTTGTCTGGGCTGCAGCTCCCATGAGCCTCCAAGTTGTCTTCTCCCTGGGGCTGGGGTGGGAACTGTCTCTTCACCACTTTTGCAGCCCTGGGAGGGCGTGCACAGCTGCAGGGTGGGTCTTAGCTGAGCTCTTCTTTGTTCTCCGTTTGCTCACTTATGAATAAAGTTGCCACCCCGCCTTTTTTTTTTTTTTTTTTGGTTTGCCTGTGCCAGTCTTCACTGTGGCATGCAGGCTCTTACGGGATCTAGTTCTCTGACCAGGGATCATACCCAGGCCCCCTGCCTTGGAAGCTGAGTCTTAGCCACTGGACCACCAGGGAAATCCTTCAATATAGTTGCCTTTTGAACCAACTGAAACCATTTACTGCTTAAGGAAACAAGTCAGCTGACAGCAGTTTCTTGTATCAGGAGCCTGTGACTAGTTCTGGGTGCCTGGGTCACAAAGGCTGGGGTTCTGCAGCCGCATCTCCGCTTGGCTCCTCTGTGTCAATCCTTGTCTCCCTATGCTTATGGCCAGTAGGCATCTTCTCTGTCGATTAGGCAGTGTCAACCAGGAGCTGACTTTGGGCCAGTGCCCATGGGTTTAGATTCCTCCCTTGGGTGGGCAACAGGGCAGCACCCTGGTGCATGATGTAATGAGCGTTAGTGGCAAAGAGAGCTGTAAGCATGGCGACTCTATTTTCCTGGACAGCATTTAAAGTTTATTTTCAAATGTCAGTCTTTAACATGATCTCAAGGGCCTGTGAAGAGTACCAAGAAGAAATGAAAACTTACACCCACACAAAATCTTTTTCATGGGTGTTCATAGCAGCATTATTCATAAGAGCCCCAAGATGGAAACAATCCATATGTCTATCAAATGATGAATGGGTAAATACGATGTGATACAGCTGGCTCTCTGCATTCTTGGATGTGACCCCTTAGAGGGCTGGCTAAGGGAGCTGAACATCCATGGATTTTTGTGGGGGCTCCTGGAGCCAATCCCCTGCAGATACCAAGTGACAACTGTATAACCCTATGATGTAGACTATTACTTGGAAATAAAAAAAGAATGAATTACTGAAGTATGATACTTACAAGAATGAACTTTGAAAATAAACGTGCTAAGTAAAAGAAGTCATTCACCAAAAGTCATATATTCTATGATTTCATTTATATAAAATGTCCAGAAAATGCAAATTCACAGAAAAAGGAGGTTGATTAACTGTCGCCTACACCTGTGGGGATTCAAGGGTTGGGGAGTGGATCATGATGAAAGTTGAATGTTTTCTTTTGGGGTGATGTAATTTTTTTTTGTTGCAAATGTTCTGAAGTTGACTGTAGTAATGGTTGCACAACTCTGTGGATCTGCTGAGAGCCTTTGAATCCTACACTTTAAATGGGTGAATTGGATGGTATGTGAATTATATCTCATTAAAGTTGTTGGTAAAAATGCCAGTGGAGAGGCCTCCCAGGTACCTTAATTTTGGCCTGCAGTAGCTGAGGAATCCCAGGATGTGAGCCTTTCTGGGGAGCCCTATCCATGATAGCAGACAACTCTCCTGGTTGTAAAATCTCAGATGAGTTACTTCTCTTCTCTGAGTGTGTTTTCTCCTTTGTGATCTAGGGATGAAAATAATACTGTCCCTATGATAACATAATATATGTTATTTACAGTGCCTGGAAGATGTAAAGATTTGGGTAAATGTGGGCTAGCACTATTATCAGTGAAATGAAGATAATAATACAGATCTCACAAGGTTGCTCTAATTCCAAAATGAGTTCACGTGATGAAATTACTTAACACTGTGCCTGGCACATCAACAATGATCAGTAAATGGTAGGTAAGGAGGGGAGGTTAGCATTGGGATTGTTGCTGTTATGATTTTAGTGTGATTCAGGTCTAGGAAGGGGGAAGGATGGGGAAAGAATTTGAAAATCTCAGTCCTCACATGCATACACGATTTTTAAAAACAAAGAACCTAGGTTGTTTTTGGTTTTAAATTAGGGCTCCAGCATCACCCAGCCCTCGGGGTCGTGGTCTATGGTTCTTCCTGGCTGCCTCAGGCAAGGCAAAGGAGCTTCAGTGCTGAAGGTGCTTCCTGTCTTAAGAGGAGCTGGGCAGGAGCAGGGAGATGGAGGGCTGACAAGGACCCTCTCTGACCTCATCTGGCTCCCTCTGCACCAGACAGACCAGTAGGTCTGCTCTGCAGACCACGGGGAAGTCGGGGTGCCCTTGAGCAGACCTGCTCAGAGTGGCTTTGAACTTGACTGAGTAGCTCTCCAAGGTGAGGTGGACTTTCTCCTGATGTTGCCTCCCTGTTCCTCCCGATGTGGTTTAGTTGTGCTGGTTTGGAGGGATTTGCTTTGGTTTTTACCTCTTCGTTCATTTTCTCTGCTTTTATTGCCTGCTTTTACTGCCTGAAAGCCCAGTTCCCTCATGAATTACTTGTTAGAGATATAGCAAGCGGTTCTTTTTTGACCTCCGGCTCCCAAATCTTCATTTCTCTCTTCTGTTTTCACTCCAATGCCTCTGGAAGGAGCCATCAGAGCCAAACTCTTCTTCCAGAGGGAGCAGAGTCACACTGTTCCTAAGGATCCTGGAGGCAATGTCCTGAGATGCTCCTGTAGATACGGGGCTTGGAGATTCTAACCTTTTCTAGCTCCTGATAAGCATTACCAAGGCTTTCCTTGAAGAAAGTACAGGTACTTCAGGGCCAGTAGGGTCTGGAGAGATCAGCTTTCCTGCCTTCCCATCAGTCCTGCCTCCATCTGCTCTTAGGTAAGTCTTGCCCCATTCCCCCCATTTTTGTGGGGGTTCACACCATATATCCAATGTGTATGCAATTCCTATTAGTTTCAACTCTCAAAATCTGCTCAGCTCACACCTGCTCCCTTTACACTAACTGCAATCACACTAGTCCATACCACTGTCAACTTAAAAAGTAGTCAAAACCTAGAAGTTGAGAGTTATGTTTTATCTGGTGGAAATTCTTAGGATTCAAGCCTGGGAGACAGCTTCTCAAGAGAAAACCTGAGAAAACTGCTCCAAGGAGGTGGGGGGGAGCAGTCGGGTCATATAGTTAAGTATGCAGCAAGGGGCAAGAAGTTTGAACATCAAAAGATTATTGTTAATTAAGGAAAACCAGATATCTCAAGTTAAGGAATTTAGGGAAGATGCAAGAATCTGGGTTTACTGAAATCATTCCTTTCATAAGCATCTCAGCTACCTGGGGCCAGCCTCTTGCGATTTGGTTTTTCACATCCTTAGTTCCTTGCTCACTGTAGGGAGTGGCGGCAGCTTGTGGTGGCAGCTTGAGGGCTGCCAGATAGCAGGCACTGTTCTTCCTGGGCTCAGAAATTCACATTTGGAGGGATGGAATCACAGATGGCTGTGATTCCTTGTTTATTGATATGGCAGGAAATGCTCTATTTCACACCACCAATTTTCATTTGGATTTTTAAAATAGCCTTATCATGAATCTTTCTATGTAAAAAATTTGTAAGCTGAAACCTCAATAAATAAGTAGAACTAGGAGACTAGAAGGTGGAACTGTCTTGCCCTGTGACCATCTCAGAGCTCTACAGGAAGAAGACTCTTTCCTGGCAATGACTCCACCAGTGAAAAGCAATAGACTAAACCAAGGTTTACTAGAGCCCTTCCAACTTCTTTTTCCTCTCTCTAAAAGACTTCTTCCCTGGCTGTAAGGCGGTTTGCACATGGCCCTCCATGGTTGCAGACCCTGAACTGAAATTGCCTACTGAGTCTAAATAAACCAATCTCTGCTGGAGAAATATCCAGCAGTCTATTTGTGTGAGGTCAACATTTGCATCAAGCTTGCTTTCCTAGGGTCAATCAAGCTGTACGCAGCTCTTTGCAGGAAACCACCCTCAGCAGGAAGCCTGTTTTCTTGTCACTTGAGCATGAAGCTACGTTGGAACTAACTTGGAAACCATGCTCTACTCTTCTCTGGCCCAAGCAGTTTTCAAAACTTTTCATCACACAATACCTTGTCTAACTTGCTGGCTCTTTCTGTAAGATCAACAGAGTGGAAATGAAGAATTAGTAATTAACAGATGACCAGATGTTTTCTCTGGCTTCCCCTCCAATAATCTCTCCAACAAACTGGGTGAACAAGATAATACCTAAAGGACGACCACGAGGAGTGGATAGTCCTGCACACAGTGGGTGGTGACAACTCTGACCCTCTCCAATTCCAGTGATGACCTGAGGCGACTTCCCTTTTCCCCTTTAAAAATTTTCATGGCTGAATAGAGCCTTCACAGGTGGTTTTCGGGAAGCAGTGAGTCCACTCCTCCATCTCCCCAGGTGCCAGCATTCTGATTAAAGTCATTTTCCCTTCTGCCATTTGTGAGGATGTAATTGATTTTGTAAAAAGTGAGCAGTGGGACCTGATTCATTTGCTACCATAGCCGAAACACTAAAAACATTTATTATTATGAAACCTATCATACAGGTTTTTATCATATGCAAGACAGCATATATGATTTAACGAATAATCATAAAATGAACACCCCTAGTCACCCTCTAGCTTAAGAAATAGAATTTACCAGCATTCTAGACATCCCCTATATTTCTTCCCAAATTGCATTTCCCTGTCTCCCCTCAGAGGTAAACTGAATTTTGCGCTAATCATCTTTGCTTTTTATTTTGTTAAATAAAGTATCCCTAAATAATAGATCAATTAGTATTGTTTGTTTTGGACTTAATCATTCTTCTATGAATTACTTCATTTTTCAAACTTATGTTTTTGAGATTCAGCCATGGTGATTCATCTGAAAGCTTAAGAGAGCTCATGTCCTTCGCCTGTTCAAACATTCTCAGTGGCTGCCCGAGACAGTCAGGAACTAAACGTAGCCCCGTTTCTTTCCTCAGAAGATCCTACAAGACGGGCTCTTGCTTGTTCCCCTGCCACATCTCTTCTACTCCTCTCCTGGTTTGCTCTGCTCCAGCTGCACTGACTTCTTAGTTCTCAGGTATGCCGGCATGGTTCTGTTCCGGGAAGTGGGATCCCTTCCGGGGCCCACGAGTGGGCTCCTGTCTAACACTCAGAAATGAACTGTCTGAGGAGACGCACCCACTGACAAAGAAAGAGATTTCACTGGGGAGGGCGCCAGAAGGGTACGGGAAGCCGGGAGGAGCACTCCGCCCCGTGACTCGCAGTCTCGGGTTTATGGTGACGGGATTCGTTTCCGGGTCGTCTCTGGTCAGTCGTTCTGACCCAGGTCCTTCCTGGTGCTGCTCGCACTCCAGTGAGGAGGATTCTGGGAGGCTGGGAAGACACGTGGTGTCTCCTTTTGACCTTCCCTGAATTCTTCCCTTGTTTTGGCTTGTTATTCTGTGTTCCTTACCAGGACCTCCGTCGTAAAATAACTCACGCAAATGGTTATTATGGTGCCTGGTCGTTTCAAGTCAGTGTTTCCCCCAACAGTTCCTACCTCAGAGTCTCCGCATGGGTGGTGGTTCCCTCTGCCTGGAATTCCCTTCCCTCTCTTCGTGTGATTTGCTTCCTTACTTCCTTCTGTTTTCAAATGTCACATCGCAGAGGACCCCTTCTTAATTTATTCTAATGTTTTCCGAAATTCTCTTTACCAGCAATCTCCTTACCTTGATTTATTTTTACTTATAACAGTCATCATTTGTCCTTATATTATGTGTTAATTTATGATCAGCTTCCAGGCAATCACTTGTCTTGTTCACTTTTCTATCAGAGTCTGGCACATATTAAACACGAAGAATCGATGCTTTTGAAATGTGGTGTTGGAGAAGACTCTTGAGAGTCCCTTATACTGCAAGGAGATCCAACCAGTCCATTCTAAAGGAGATCAATCCTGGATGTTCATTGGAGGGACTGATGCTAAAGCTGAAACTGCAATACTTTGGCCACCTCATGCGACGAGTTGACTCACTGGAAAAGACTCTGATGCTGGGAAAGGTTGGGGGCGGGAGGAGAAGGGGACGACGGAGAATGAGATGGCTGGATGGCATCACAGACTGTGGACATGAGTTTGAGTGAACTCCGGGAGTTGGTGATGGACAGGGAGGCCTGGCGTGCTGTGATTCATGGGGTCGCGGAGAGTCAGACACGACTGAGCGACTGAACTGAACTGAACTGAATATTTTTGTATTAATAAATAACTGAATGAATATATAAGTGAGGGGATGGGAAGGCACATAATCTCCATTAGTTCACCCTTTCAAATCACCCAAATATACAAACAATCTAAATGTAAACGTTGTTCTTACTTTGAAAATGCAGTTTTAAGATAGATGCCTACTCCTAGCCCAAGGTCCACCCAGTGTAGCTGTGGAGGTTTCTGTAGTGTGAGTCCTGGCACTTGGCTTTTCCTTTTGTATAGCAAGTGCCTGGTTTAGGCTCTGATCATGGTGGCACCCACTTCAAAGAGGCAATGACTGCAGAAGGCTATGGCCAATGAGGGCTCATGAGGGACTCACAGAATATGGTTAAAATATGGCCCACTGGTGACCTGACAAACAAGGGATGAAGTCTCAGTTGGCCACATTGCCCTGTGGGCATCCTGCTTTTTCCTTAAGGGAATGCCCTGTTTTTCCCTGCTAGTGCCGTTTCTCAAGACTATGTGACCACCCGACCCTGAGACCCCTTCCACTGTGTGACCACAAGACCCCAGCCGCGGGCTAAAGATAAACTGAGGCCACCGCCCTCCGGGGCACAGTTTCCCATGGAAGGGGAATAAGAAGGGTTGGCTGTATAGAGAGCACTGGTTTCTCTCTAAAACCAGTCACCTTCTTTCTTCCTTCCTGTAATAAACCTTTCTCTGCCTGGCTGCCCGGCTTGCTCTCTTTTTCTCTGCACTCCCCTTACATTTCTGGAGCCGAAACCTGGGAGGGAAGACCCACCGCGGGAGGGGGGCTCCTCTCCTGGGCCCACCTTCAGTGGTCCCCTCCCCTGGACCTCACTGAGGGTCTGGGAGGAGCCCCGGGGCAGGACCCTGCACTTGTTTTGCTGGACTGACGACCACATGCTGGCTCTCACCTCCCGGCGGCAGGGGTGAGTGAAGCCCTGCTCCCTGGATCCTCTTTCTCTGGTCTGGCGTTGGAGGCCCCGGGGCGAGGCAGAGGATCCCGTGGTCCTTGGGCCCTGGCCTCACTCTGAGATGGGGGCACCCGTTTCAAGGTGGACCTGTCGCTGTCCAAGAAGACCATGAGGACGCGGCCGCCTTTTCTTTCTGGCCTTTATCCTAGATTTTCACTCACCCTGGTTCACCCTCCCTCCCTATTTGACTGTAATGGGAAATTCTCCGTTCCAACCAACAAAATATACCCCTTTAGGCTGCCTTCTCCAAAACCTAAAAACCGTGGGGTTTCAAGGAGGAATAAGGCCAGACTGACCCACTCATCACTCTAACCCGGCCTGGCCACAACGTCGACTGAAAACAGGTCCCAGGGCCAGAGAACAGAGCTCTCCATCACAGCACTTTGCGGGAGCTGGGTAACTTCTGCCGCCGCACTGCAGGTGGTCAGTGGTGCCTTCTGTCCAGGCTTCTTTGCTCTCCGCTCCCCGCCTGCTCTCTGCGCGTCCTGCTCCACTTCTCAAAGACTTCGAGCCCACTCTGGGCCACATCCCCAGTACTGTGTCTCCTGGTCCCTGTTTGGATGTTCCCTCCTCTTCTTTTGGCCCTTCTGACCACAGTGCACCTCCAGTCGCCTCTAATCTTTTCACAGCAGACCTGGTCCTAACCCCCACCTTACATCCCCCCCACCCCGCCCCCAGGCCGCCGCTGCTTCCGACCCTCCCCCATGCCTGTGTCCGAAAGGGGCTCTGGGGCTTCGGCTCCACCCGCTACTACCAGAGTCTCAAGGCCCTGTCCACTTCAGCAGTCAGTCAGTTCAGTCGTGTCCAGCTCTTTGCGACCCCATGGACTGCAGCACGCCAGGCCTCCCTGTCCATCACCAACTCCTGGAGTTCACTCAAACTCATGTCTGTTGAGTCGGTGATGCCAACCAACCATCTCATCCTCTGTTGTCCCCTTCTCCTCCTGTCTTCAATCTTTCCCAGCATCAGGGTCTTTTCAGACGAGTCAGCTGTTCACATCAGGTGGCCAAAGTATTGGAGTTTCAGCTTCAGCATCAGTCCTTCCAATGAACACTCAGGACTGATCTCCTTTAGGATGGACTGGTTGGATCTCCCTGCAGTCCAACTGACTCTCAAGAGTCTTCTGCAACACCACAGGTCAAAAGCATCAATCCTGACCTCCCTAAATACCCTCCTTATGGCCTTAAAGAAACAGGACCTTGAATCCCTCCCTGCTCCCCTCCTTCTCTTGAGAGGTGGCTGATACAGAAGGCATTGTTTGGGTACACGTCCCATTCTCCTTCTCTGATTTATCTCAAACTGAAAAACATCTTGGCGCTTTTTCCTCTGACCCTGACACTTATTTAAAAGAATTAAAAAACCTCACCAGTCTTATGACTTGATCTGGCATGATATTTACATTCTACTCTCCTCTGCCCTCCTCCTAGAAGAGAAAGAATGAGTCTGGCAAGCCTCTCAGGCTGATGCCCATGAAATACATCAAACTGATGATACTAAGCCTGTAGGCTCAGCTGCCATTCCCAGGGATGACCCTGTTTGGGACTACCAGGATGAACAGCCCGTTATCACATGGTGACTTGTCTTATTGTAGGCCTCCAAAAAAGCAGGACATAAAGCTGTTAACTTTGATAAACTCAGAGAAATAACTCAAAGACCAGAGGAAAAGCCAGCACAATTTCTAGCTAGATTAAGAGAAGCTATACAAAATATACAAAAGTAGATATAACTTAAACAGAAGTTACTATTATCCTGAATACACATTTTATTTCCCAATTGTCCCCAGACATTCAAAAAAGCTAAAAAAAAAGGCTGAGGAAGGCCTCAAACCTCTCAATGAGATCTTTTAAATTTACTTTTGAAATTTTCAATAACTGGGAAGAAGAGGCAAAACTGGAAAAGACTTAAAGAGATCAGGCTATTATCTCTTAGCCACTGCTTTACATGGCTACAAACCTCAATCCTCTGACAGAGAAAAGAAGTCATCTAGGCCTTTCTAGGAGTCACAAGTGCGGTAAGAAGGGCACTGGGCCCGCCCGTGCCCAAAGCCCAGGCCCCCTCGGGTCCATGTCCTAATTGTGGCATAAGGGACGCTGTAAGGTAGACTGCCCTAATCCCCCTTTGGGGTCCAGACATCCCCTCCCGGTCCCGAGCAGGAGTCCTTGGACCCAGCCTCCTCGGATTCACTGCTGAAGACTGAAGGGGCCCAGGTTCCCAGGTCCACACTTGTCACCTC
This sequence comes from Moschus berezovskii, assembly GCF_049115385.1. Lineage (NCBI taxonomy): Eukaryota > Metazoa > Chordata > Mammalia > Artiodactyla > Moschidae > Moschus > Moschus berezovskii. The sequence goes on from NC_142484.1 coordinate 50,842,367, forward strand.
TGTGGAGCCCAGGGTGACTCTCACAGTGGCAGGTAAGCCGATCTCTTTGCTTGTCGACAGGGGGGCCACTGTTCTGCCGCGCCCGCTTATTCTGGAGAAACCAGTCTTTCAGGTCTCAGTTGTGGGGGCTGACGGTTTGGTGTCTGCACCACAGCTTACTGAGCCTCTGCCTTGCACACTTCAAAAAGCCCCTTCTCTCGTTCTTTCCTCACACTCCCAAAGTACTCCAATCCTTGGAAGGGATCTGCTCTCCAGATTCAAGGCTTTCCTCACTGTTCCAAACCTTTCTCCCGACCTGGCCAGGCTGCTGCTGCTTGAACCTGCTATTTGCTCGCCTCCCCATTACCCTCCTCCTCCGTAAACGCTACAGTCTGGGAGACTGATCACCTCTCCATCGCCTCCCACCATAGTGCTGTTTATGTTCTTCTAAAAGACCCAGCAAAGTTTCCCAATCAACGCCCTATTTCCCAGATACATCAACAGGGTTAAAACCCATCATCTCTAAGCTGCTACGTCAGGGTCTCTTGCACCCTGCTCACCTTCCTTATAACACGTCTATCCTGCCTATTAAAAAGCAAATGGCTCCTACCACCAGGGTCAAGACTTGAGACTTCTTAGTGGTGCTGTTGGCCCCTTTCTCCCAGTAGTCCCCAATCCCTATACCCTTCTTTCCCTTCTTTCCCCTTCTACTACCTTTTTCACCGTCCTTGACCTCAAGGATGCATTTTTCACCATCCTTTACCCCCAGACTCTCAAGATCATTTCGCTTTTGCCTGGACAGATCCAGACACTCATCGCTCCCAACAATTAACAGGGATGGTCCTTCCCCAAGGATTTCATGATCGTCCTCCTTTCTTTGGCCAAGCCCTGGCCTCAGACTTAACCTCCCTCAATCTTGCCCCAAGCTCTATCCTCCAGTACGTAGATAGATGATCTTCTCCTTTGTAGCCCCTCACTCATACACTCTCAGTGATATACAGTACAACTCCAACTTCCTAGCTGATTGGGGCTATCTAGTATCCCCTATTAAGGCTCAACTTCCCCTTCCTGAGGTCGCCTATCTTGGAGTTCTCCTGACACCAACAAAGAGACATAACTACTGATAGAAAGCCCCTTATATCTGCCCAAATCACTCCCTACATCAAAAACAGAAATTCTGTCCTTTTGGGGCTTGGCTGGGTATCTATGCCTCTGGATCCCCAGTTTTGCCCTCCTAGCCCAACTCCTACACCAAGCTACCTAGGGGGATCTTTTGGAGCCTCTTGAGCCTAAGTCAGTCGTCCATACAGCCTTTGATGCTCTAAAACAAGCTGTTCTCTCGGCCTCAGCTTTAACACTGCCTGACCTCTCACGCCCTTTTGACTCTACAGCACTGAGAGACATACAATTGCTCTAGGAGTCTTAGGAGAGGTGCAGGGCCCTTCCTTTGCCCCCATGGCTTCTCTGCCAGAATAACTGGACACCACCACACAGGAGGGCCAGCCTGCCTGTGTGCTCTGGCTGCAGCTACACTTCTCGCTCAAGAAAGCAATATCTTACTTTTGGGACACCCACGGTCTTTCACTCACCACTGACCTTAAGGGCTTACTCTCACACAAAGCCATGGTTCTCTGTCACCTTCTTGTATCAAACTAATCCCCGTCACCCTCCTGGAATCTCCCGAGTTCTCTTTTGAACGCTGCCCTACTCTTGACCTCGCCACCCTCAGCCCTAATTCTTCTGAACCTCCAACTCACACTTGTAAGGAGACGTTAGAAGACTTGAGGCCTCATTCCTCCCATATCTCCTCAGTCCTTTTAAATAGCCCTGATCTTACTTTATATTGATGGTAGCTCCTCGACAACCCCAAAAGGAAAAAGAGTAGCTGAGTATACAACTGTTTCTGACTCTAAGGTTATTGAATCTCAGCCTCTCCCTGAGGAAACCTCCTCCCAAAAGGCAGAACGTATTGCACTACCCAGGGCACTTACGCTTGCTGCTAACAAATGAGCACGTATATGCACTGACGCTAAATATACCTCTCACATCATACACTCACGTGCGGCCATCTGGAAGGAATGAGGGCTTCTTTCTACAAAAGGGCCCCCATAACTAATGCCCCACTTACACATCAACTCCTAAAGGCAGCCAGTATGCCAACGGAAGCCGGCATCATACATTGTCAAGGTCACCAAGTGGCCTCAGACCTCATCTCGTGGGGTAACAATGCTGCTGACAGGGAGGCAAAGCAAGCCTCACTCCGAACACCTGCGTATCAGCTCATAGTAATCCCTAACATAAAACCCCTTTATCACCCTGAGGAAAAGACACGGTTATTACAAGAGGGAGCCCGACTTCAAGGAGTTACAAAAGCAAGGCCGCTATATCCTTCCCCAATCCCCGGCCATACACATTGTTACAGATGTTCATTGAGCTTAACATATAGGCACTAAACCTCTCTACCGCCTTTTAAGCTCTCTTCTCACTTATCCTAAGCTCCTTTCACTCCGACAGCAAACCACTCGCTCCTGCACTGAGTCTTCCTCCGTCTCACCCCAGGGAGCGCTAAGCCCATTCCCTCGTTGCCCACACATCAGGCACGAGGTCACATGCCAGGAGAAGACTGGCAAATCGACTTCACTCACGAGCCTCCTACACTTAAAATGAAACTCTACTCCCTCTAGCGGACACCTTTTGGGGTTGGGTTGAAGCTTTTCCTACAAGGTCAGAAACTTCCTCAGAGGCAACACAAGTTCTTATTCAAGAAATCATCCCTCGCTTTGGCCTCCTGCTTTCTCTCCAATCTGATAATGAACCGCTTTTGTCTCACAAATCCCTCAACAAGTAGTCCAATCTCTTGGCATCACCTGGAGGCTACATATTCCTTGTAGACCTCTGCTGCTGCTACTGCTAAGTCACTTCAGTCGTGTCCAGCTCTGTGTGACCCCATAGACTGCAGCCTACCAGGCTCCTCCATCCATGGGATTTTCTAGGCAAGAGTACTGGAGTGGCTTGCCATTGCCTTCTCCACTTGTAGACCTCAGTCCTCAGGAAAAGTAGAAAAGGCCAATTCAATTCTCAAAACAGAGCTAACTGAACTTTCTCTTCAACTACGGAAGCCAAGAACTGAACTCCTTCCCGTGGCTTTGGCTCGCATCTAGGCTGCTCCACGGCTCCATCTTCTCTTATCCTTTGGAGCTCATGCTTGGACGCCCTTTTCCTTTAGGTCAGTTTCCTACCAGGAGTCCCTTAATGGGAGATTATCTCCCCTCCCTTAACCTTATTAGACACCTCATGAGAGAACTTGCAGATCGCTGTCTCCCAAAGCCTCATCAAACAAATCCTACTGACTTGACACATACCTGGGGATAGAGTTTTACTTAAGGCATAAAGATTTACAGCCTCAGTGGACTGGCCCTTTTGAGGTCATCTTAACCACATTGACAGCCGCTAAGTTGGAGGGTCATTCTTGGTTTCATATCTCCAGGTTAAAGCGGGCCCCAGGAGACTCTCCATCTCCACCAAAAATTACTCCTCACTCAGACGTCCCTTGCTGCTCCAGCACCATCCTGGGACCCATCAGGCTCCAACTGGATCAAATCACTGAAGAAGTGGAATGCCATAAATAACCAATATTGAGAAGCAAAAGGGATGATCAGATGTATTGCTTACTGGCTGGACTGGAACTCCCTTTACTTACCTTGTTTGGAATAGCATTTTATTCTGTATCCGCCTTGAGTGGACTCCTGTGAAGAAGTCCACAAAAGTCCTCTTTTGTTTCATGTATTTCCTTATGGTTTCCAGCCTTTGGGGACCTCTTTTACTGTAAATATGAAAGAACTCATTGCCTGCTTTTCTTCATGTAATATCACAAAACCTCACTTTTCGCAAAATCTCGTAATCACTGATCTTTCCACACTTCTTGATTTTATTACTGACCTACTCACTGGAAAAGAGTCTGATGCTAGGAAGGATTAGGGGTGGGAGGAGATGGGGACGACAGAGAATGAGATGGCTGGATGGCATCACCGACTCGATGGACATGAGTTTGAGTGAACTCCGGGAGCTGGTGATGGACAGGGAGGCCTGGCGTGCTGTGATTCATGGGGTCGCAGAGAGGTGGACACGACTGAGCGACTGAACTGAACTGAATGGTTACAGGGAGATTTAATAGACTTTTCACCTGTACAAGTTTATTTTTATACCTGGGCCCTTATCCTCATCATTTACTCCCTTTAAATATGAGCCACCACCTCACAGTACTGACCTGAATCTCTTTTCTTCTATACATCCATCATGTCCTACCTAATTCTCACTCTACCCCAGATTTAACTTACCCTTTTAAAACTTTAAACTTAACCTACTGTTTACATAATACCTCAAACCCAACCCTGGATTTGATTGTTGGATCAGTTTGTCCACCTCCTCACCATCTGGATCGGCACTACCTGTCTCCACAGATCAGTGGAAACACATAAACACTTCCCTCTAGCACACCTGCAGGGGAGAGCCCCTCTTTTTGTCCTATATACACTGTTTCTACTCAACAGATCAACAATGCTGATAAAGTGTTGTCCTCCCTTCTTGCTGACCTGGTTTCCATCCATAGCAAACCGGCTGTGGGAGGGCCTGCCACTCTGATGTCCGTTTACAGCAGTACGCTCCCTGTGCTTTCCTAGACATGACTCTGTAAATAACTCGCACCCATGTCAGGCTCTATACCATCGTACCTCTGCAGTCACACCTCACATCCTCCTTTCTCTCAGGCCGTGCTATTTACCGTGTCTCGGGAGCTGCTTTCTTAGGACGGTTTCCTTCGGCCTCTGAAGACACCAGCCCCCTCGCAGGAGCCACACTAGCTGGCTCCTTGTTGGTTTGGAAGTCAGCTAACAAATACCAAGAAAGACTCTTATTTGCTATTGATTTCAGTTGCCGCCTTACTCCTGGAATATTCTTCTTATGTGGAACCACCACTTTCTTATCTCTTCCGACTAACTGGACAGGGAGATGTGCCCCAGACTCTCTATAGCTCCTAACAACCAGACCCTCCCCATCCCACTAAGCCACAGCCGACCCAGATGAGCAATTCAGTTCATTCCCTTATTGATAAGCTTAGGAACAGCAGTGGGGATCAAAACAGGGAGTGCAGGGCTCACAACCTCTTTAAACTACTATCAGGGACACTCTAAGGATTTTACTGAAAGCCTAGAAGTAGCTTCCGGCCTTATCACTCTCCAGGGCCAACTAGATTCCCTGGCAGCTGTGGTCCTTCAGAACAGAAGAGGGTTAGACCTTCTCACAGCAGAAAAAGGAGACCGTTGTCTTTTTCTAGACGAAGCCTGCTATTTCTATGCCAACAAATCAGGTGTTGTAAAGGAGGCTGCAAGGAATCTGACAAATAGGGCTTCAGGAATATGTCAGCATCTCAGTAACTCATGGGAAAACTGGTTAAGCAATTCGGATTGGACGCCATGGGTCCTACCTTTACTGGGCCCCCTTCTCATATTAACCCTCTTTCTGACTTTCAGCTCCTGTCTGATGTGTCTCTTTTCAAAGTGTCTCCAGGATTACCTACAAGCCTTCACCAACCAGACTGTTCATGAGCTACTTCTAACTTGGTCCAATTATCAAAATTTTCAAGCCCACTCAGACTTCCCTTAACCCACGTTCTAGCCTTTTCTTATCTTACCCCATGAAGTCACCCCAAACCAGCGTGAAGCAGATTCAGAAGACTGACCTTCAGCCCTTCAGTTCAGTTCAGTTCAGTTCAGTCACTCAGTCGTGTCCGACTCTTTGCGACCCCGTGAATCACAGCACGCCAGGCCTCCCTGTCCATCACTAACTCCCGGAGTTCACTCAAACTCATGTCCATCAAGTCGGTGATGCCATCCAGCCATCTCATTCTCTGTCGTCCCCGTCTCCTCCCACCCCCAATCCCTCCCAGCATCAGAGTCTTTTCCAGTGAGTCAACTCATCGCATGAGGTGGCCAAAGTATTGCAGTTTCAGCTTTAGCATCAGTCCTTCCAAAGAACACCCAGGATTGATCTCCTTTAGAATGGACTGGTTGGATCTCCTTAGACTATATCAAAAAGGCTGGAATGTTAGTGCTCACGAGGGGCTCATAGCGTATGGTTAAAATATGGCCCACTGGTGACCTGACAAACAAGGGATGAATTCTCAGCGGCTGCATTGCCCTGTGGGCATCCTGCTTTTTCTTTAAGGCGATACCCTTTTTTTCCCTGCTAGTGCCGGTTTCTCAAGAGTATGTGACCACCCAACCCTGAGACCCCTTCTACTATGTGACCACAAGACCCCAGGTTCGGCTAAAGATAAACTGAGGCCCCCGCCCTCCAGGGCACAGTTTCCCATGGATAGGGTATAAGAAGGGTCGGCTATACAGAGAGCACTGGCTTCTCTATAAAGCCAGTCACTTTCTTTCTTTCTTCCTGTAATAAGCTTTTCTCTGCCTGACTGTCTGGCTCGCTCTTCTCTGCACTTGCCTTGCAAGCGCATTGGTCACCACAGGGCCAGACAGAGCCAGATCACAAGCCCCTTGCTGCCTCCCTGAAACTCCTTTGTTTTAGAGATCCTGGTTGTTTTAGATAACTGGTTATTTGAACTACTTTTTTTTTTTTTTTTGCTTTCTTTTCCTCTCTTGCTGCTGCTGCTGCTAAGTCACTTCAGTCGTGTCCGACTCTGTGACCCCATAGACGGAAGCCCACCAGGCTCTCCTGTCCCTGGGATTCTCCAGGCAAGAACACTGGAGTGGGTTGCCATTTCCTCTCTTACAGCATTACAAATTCCCTCTCTTCTGTTTTAAATTTGCCAATAAAGATTGAGTCCGTGAAACCCTAGATCCCCGACCCTCATCCTAATAAAAGTAGAACCCCAGGCCTGTTCCTACCCACCCACCCCCTCGACCCCCACCCTTGCAATCGCTCCTCCCCCAGCCCCTCCTCCCTCCCTCTCTCCCCTCTACCCACTCCATCGGCCGCCTGCCCTGTATATGCCAAGACTTGTAACTAACGCATTCTTTTTTATCCGAAGTTTGCTAATACTTATTGCTGAAGGGTGTCTTGCAATCATAATAAGAATCACAAGGGTTGGTCCAGTAGTAATATTGAACTGGAATGAGGAGAAGTCTGTGGGGAGCTCACTGGGGCCCAGGTGGGTGCTTCCAGGCATTTCTAGCCTACATTTCCTGTATTATCATCAATAGGCTAAAACTAGCACAAAACAAATACGTGCTGCATGGTGTCAGGGGCCACCACACACATATACTAGTGGTGTTGGAATAGCCACTTCTCATTACTCCCTAGAATATTTGCTAGAACATTTATTTGTCTTTTTCCAATTAGTTGCACATAATAGAAAATGCAATCCAAACTGGCATAAAGAAGGAAAAGGATTTGTTGGTCTGTGTGCCTGGAAAGTCTAGCAGAAGAGTGGCCATCAGCCTGCCTGATTCAGCAGCTCAACAATTTTATGGTCAGGGGTGCACTTTTCTCTCACTTTTTTCTGCTCTGCCACCCAGAGTATTCGTTTCCTTCTCAAGTGCATCCCAGTAAGTTGGAAGCTGCGTGACTTCTAACTGAAGACTTGCAGGAGGAAAGGCACAGCTTTTGTATCAGCATTCCAGCTGGAATCCAGATTAGACCAGATTAGATCACGTGCGGAAACTGACCAAGGTGAAGACAGTCTCATGGTCACAGGCAATGCTCAGCACCCAGTGTTGAGGCTCGCTGCAGGCTGGAGGGGAGGTTAGTCTCCCCAAGTAAAGGGTCTGCAAGGGGCGGGGCTGGAAACCTGAGTACTCAAGCAAGAAGGGAGGGGTGACTAGTGCTGGATAGACCCTCCAAAAATGGACACTGCATGGGAACTGTGATGTTAAGAGCGATCAATCAAGAGTCACAAAATGAAACCAGGAGTAGAAGTAGAATAATGCTGGCTCTGCTTGTTGTGAGCATTTCTTTTCTTAAGAAAAAAAACTTTTTATTGAAACATAATTGATAAAAAATGTTGTGTTAGTTTCAAGTTTGCACCTAAGTGATTCAGGTATATTAATATATATATATATATATATATATATGTACTATTTCCTGTACATTCCCTTCCATTACAGGTTATTATAAGATACTGAATATAGTTCCCTGTGCTATACAGTAGGTTTTGTTGATTATTTCACATATATAATAGTGTGCATTTGTTAATCCCAAAGTCCTAGTTTATTGCCTCCCCATCCTTTCCCCTTCAGTTCAGTTCAGTCGCTGAGTCGTGTCCGACTCTTTGTGACCCTATGAATCACAGCATGCCAGGCCTCTCTGTCCATCACCAACTCCCGGAGTTCACTCAAACTCATGTCCATTGAGTCGGTGATGCCATCCAGTCATCTCATTCTCTGTCGTCCCCGTCTCCTCCCACCCCCAATCCTTCCCAGCATCAGAGTCTTTTCCAGTGAGTCAATTCATCGCATGAGGTGGCCAAAGTATTGGAGTTTCCACTTTAGTATCAGTCCTTCCAATGAACACCCAGGATTGATCTCCTTTAGAATGGACTGGTTTGATCTCCTTGCAGTCCAAGGGACTCTCAAGAGTCTTCTCCAGCACCACAGTTCAAAAGCATCAATTCTTCGGCGATCAGCTTTCTTCACAGTTCAACTCTCACATCCATACATGACCACAGGAAAAACCATAGCCTTGACTAGACGGATCTTGGTTGGCAAAATAATGTCTCTGCTTTTTAATATACTACCTAGGTTGGTCATAACTTTCCTTCCAAGGGGTAAGCGTCTTTTAATTTCATGGCTGCAATCAGCATCTGCAGTGACTTTGGAGCCCCCCAAAATAAAGTCTGACACTGTTTCCACTGTTTTTCCATCTATTTCCCATGAAGTGATGGGACCAGATGCCATGATCTTTGTTTTCTGAATGTTGAGCTTCAAGCCAACCTTTTCACTCTCCTCTTTCACTTTCATCAAGAGGCTTTTGAGTTCCTCTTCACTTTCTGCCATAAGGGTGGTGTCATCTGCATATCTGAGGTTATTGATATTTCTCCCAGCAATCTTGATTCCAGCTTGTGCTTCTTCCAGCCCAGCATTCTTCATGATGTACGCTGCATAAATTTGTTTTCTATGTCTGTAAATCTATTTCTGTTTTGTAAATAAGTTCATATATATATATATATTTAGATTTCACATATAATTGTTGTCATGTATTTGTCTTTCTCTGTCTGACTTACTTCAGTTAGTATGACAATCTCTAGTTGCATCTGTGTGTGTGCTAAATCCCTTAAGTTGTGTTTGACTCTTTGAAACCCTCTGGACTGTAACCCACCAGGCTCCTCTGTCCGTGGGATTCTCCAGATAAGACTACTGGAGTAGGTTGCCATGCCTTCCTCCACGTGATCTTCCTGATCTGGGGATCAAACCCCTGACTCGGGCATCTCCTGCATTGCACCACTTGGGAAGACCCTAGTTGTAGATATTTTGCTGTAAAAGACATTATTTCATTCTTTTTATAGTTGAGTAATATTCCATTGTGTACACACACACACATACATATATATATGGGATCTTCCCAACCCAGGGATCGAACCCGGGTCTCCCGCATTGTAGATAGACGCTTTACCATTTGAGCCACCAGGGCAGATTTATACATATATATATATATATATACATATATGTGGATCACAATAAACTGTGGAACATTCTGAAAGAGATGGGAATCCCAGACCACCTGACCTGCCTCTTGAGAAACCTGTATGCAGGTCAGGAAGCAACAGTTAGAACTGGACATGGAACAACAGACTGGTTCCAAATAGGAAAAGGTGTACGTCAAGGCTGTATATTGTCACCTTGCTTATTTAACTTACATGCAGAGTACATCATGAGGAACGCTGGGCTGGAAGAAGCACAAGCTGGAATCAAGATTGCTGGGAGAAATATCAATAACCTCAGATACGCAGATGACACTACCCTTATGGCAGAAAGTGAAGAGGAACTCAAAAGCCTCTTGATGAAAGTGAAAGAGGAGAGTGAAAAAGTTGGCTTAAAGCTCAACATTCAGAAAACAAAGATCATGGCATCTGGTCCCATCACTTCATGGGAAATAGATGGAAAAACAGTGGAAACAGTGTCAGACTTTATTTTGGGGGGCTCCAAAGTCACTGCAGATGCTGATTGCAGCCATGAAATTAAAAGACGCTTACCCCTTGGAAGGAAAGTTATGACCAACCTAGGTAGTATATTAAAAAGCAGAGACATTACTTTGCCAACCAAGATCCGTCTAGTCAAGGCAATGGTTTTTCCCGTGGTCATGTATGGATGTGAGAGTTGGACTGTGAAGAAAGCTGATCGCCAAAGAATGGATGCTTTTGAACTGTGGTGTTGGAGAAGACTCTTGAGAGTCCCTTATACTGCAAGGAGATCCAAACAGTCCATTCTAAAGGAGATCAATCCTGGATGTTCATTGGAGGGACTGATGCTAAAGCTGAAACTGCAATACTTTGGCCACCTCATGCGACGAGTTGACTCACTGGAAAAGACTCTGATGCTGGGAAAGGTTGGGGGCAGGAGGAGAAGGGGACGACGGAGAATGAGATGGCTGGATGGCATCACCGACTCCGTGGACATGAGTTTGAGTGAACTCCGGGAGTTGGTGATGGACAGGGAGGCCTGGCGTGCTGTAATTCATGGGGTCGCGGAGAGTCGGACACGACTGAGCAACTGAACTGAACTGATATATACATATAAATACCATATCTTATATATCAATTCATCTGTTGATGAGCACCTAGGTTGTTTTCACGTCTTGGCTATTATAAATAGTGCAGCTATGAACATTGGGGTGTATGTATTTTAGAGTTTTCCTTGATATATGCCCAGGAGTGGGATCACTTAATCAGGAAAAGAATATGTCATGCAAATAGAAATCAACAGAAAACTGGAGTGAGCATTTCCTTCTAGAGCCAAGGACAGTCACAAAGTGTGAGGGCCTGTTCATTTTTAGAAATCCTTATATAGGGGAGTAAGATCTGAAATTGTGCCATGTCTGAGTATGACCTCTTCCCTTGGCTGGGGAGTTTTCTCCTGGACTTAAAGCAGCTTGGCTGAGAGCAAGGGAGAATAAAACACTGGGCTTCCTGGGGCAGCACAGTCTGTGATGCTGTCTGTGTTGGCTGATTTGCCTTCCCAGGGCATAGAGAAAATAACAGCTTGAGGTTCTGCTTCTTTGCAGCAAAGAGGCTCACAAGAAGATCTCAGAAGTCAGAAAAGTGCTTAAGCCAAATGTCTGGCAATATCCTGACCTGGGAAAGGAAGCCTGGACCTTGGGGGAAAGAGTGCCTTACAGAGGTTTGGCCTCATTGCCTGGCGCCCACCTTTGCTTTGAGCCACTTTTTGTCCCAAGAAGGATTTGCCAAGTCATGACTCCTGGGTTTCGTCATTATCTTTCATCAATATTTAAGAAGCTGGAGAGTAGGGGAGATAATGAATGTGATGCAAAGGATAGGGAAGCATGGCTGGATTGTGTGTGTGGGGGGGTGGTAATGAGCACATGTGTGTATTAGATGTGATTGGACCAGTAGATGTGGATTAATCAATGACTTATTGGGGACTAAATCTAGGCATATCCCAGAGAGTTTCCTGACTCTGTGTGTCCTTTTAGTTTTCTTCTGTTGGTCTGTCTGAAGAGTCTGGTCTACAGGTCTGAGTCACCTAGACATTAAGTTGCTAAAAGGGCGAGCAGGAAGGAAATAGATGGAACAGATCACACAGTGCCCACACACACCCGCATGGACACACTGCCACTGCACACCATCATGAAGCCAGGTGCAGGGGTGCCTTTCAGACCCAGCCAGAGGTATGAATCATGCTGCTCCCAATCACGAATTCCCATCACTGCAGAAAGGTGGTTTAGTCAGGACTCAGGTGACAAGAACAGGAACTCTCTCAAGTTAGTGCAGATAAAGGAGAATCTTTTGGACCCTAGTGTAGCATGTGCAACTGTGCCTCATGGAGTCTGGAAGGTTGCTGGGCAGCTGCCCTTTCCACTTCATTCTCCCTGACCACATCGTTTCTTATCTGGGATTCTCTCTGCACTTCTGTTCTGGTCTCCTCTCAGCACACAGCTTTCTTTACTGTCCTGTAAATTCAGCCTTAATGTGGCTTGGTGCACCATGGTGCTGACCCCAGCTTGACAAGACAGTACAGTTCCAGTACAACTCCATTACTTCAGACCACCCTTCCTGTGCTGGTTAGTTTAGTTAGTTAACTAGTTAGTCAGAGCAAGCAGCTGTGTGATCAAGGTGGAGTCCCTTGGCATAAAGGGCCGGTCCTGTGGCCACTTTGGCTCATTCCTTTAGTATGGTCTGTGGGGATGAGGTGGTCGTGCATATTGGGGACACATTTACATTAAAAACTAATTTCTTATTTCCCTGAAATTAAAATTTAACTGGTTGACCTATATTTTTATTTTCTAAGTCTGGCAACCCTTTAGGGGGCACTCTGAGGGAGTCTACCATAGGGACTAAGGAAACAATACTTTTTCAAGAGCACTTTTTGTCTTTCAGTCAAGGGCAAATGTCAGCTTTGCTATATGAAACAAGTTTGAATCCTACAATCTTCTGAATGCAAGTTTCAAAATGGGCATAATTATCTTATTAAAGAAAAATCATTAGGTAAGATAATTACTTACATTGTTCCAAAATAAAATGTGAAATAGAGTGAAAAATAAAGCTAATATAGTGGGTGGCACATTTAACCGTACGAGTTCTAGGGGCCAGATTGAAGAACTCCCAGGTAAAGTAAGTTAGGCTCCTGACAAATGGTGGAGACTCAGTAAGTTTTGGTTCTTTTGCAGGTTTCACCTTTCTCCTGCTTTAACCTACCCTTTTATAGTGAACAATTCTCATTACTGTGTCATGAACACTCAGCATTTTTTTCTGGGAGTTGCTAATCATTAATTTGAGAAATACCAATTAATTGTAAAGTTCATTTGATAATGCATATGTGGACTAATGACAATCATTTTTTTAAAATATGGATAATAATTACAAATAAAATGTAAGAACTGTTAAGGTAAAGGGATGGTGAAGGTTTTCTTTCCTTATAATTTCATTTATAGTTAGTAAAATGTTTTATGTGCAGCAAATTTGAATTACAAAATACATTTCTGGGGGCATTGTATAAAAGTGTACTCTATAAGTGTCCCCCCCAAAAAAAGCTCCATGTGCTCTGGTTGTTTAGTGACCTACTTGGGGAAAGGCTTGCAGTAGTTTCTGCCAGTCACAGGCAATTAGTTTGATGGATACAAATGAAGAAATTGGTAAGCAATGCCATTATTTACCAAAAAAATAATAATAAAAAAGATCTGGCAGCCCAAAGACCTGGAGCTGGAACAAGGGACATGAAGAGATGACTCCTGAGGCGGTTTATAAAAATCTGAGAAAACCCAAGGCTCAAGTTGAGGAACCTTGCCTTTCCATCTCTGGGATTGTTACGAGAAGGTCAGGGGTTTGACCAGATATGAGGAGCCTCTGGTTCCAGGGCCTCGAACAACAACAGAACTTGCTCCGTCTTCAGGTTGTGACAAGAATAAATGAGCTGATATAGGTAATGTTAAAAACAGGCAGGCATGTAGTAATCCCCGCATAAGCATCAGCTATTATTATGATACCTCTGTTTCTCATGTCAACCTCATTTTCTGGTGAGATTTTTTTTTTTTCTACATGACAGGAAACATAGGTACTCATTAGCTTTTAGATTTTATGGTATTATTTTCTTCGCTGGAAGGAGTTTGTCTCAATTTTCTAATTTCAGTTAAAAATTTCACAGCTGTGGGAACTTCCCTTGGGGTCCAGTGGTTAAGAATCCGCCCTGCAATGCTGGGGACATTGATTTGACTACTTGTTGGGGAACGAAGATCCCGCATGCAGAGGAGCAACTAAGCACAGGCGCTGCAACTACTGAAGTCTGTGGGCCACAACTAGACTTCATGTGCTGCAGGGACAGGGCCTGAACAATGCAACGAAGAGCCCGTGTGACACAATGAGGTTACCGCAGGCAGGAAGACCAGAGGCAGGCTCCCACAAAAAAATGCCATAGACGTAAGGGTAAATGAGAAGCAATGCAAGCCTTCAGGTTTGAACACCAGGTCCAAATCAACTGGATGAGAAAGATGCCTTAATCTATGGAGCTACATTAAGATGAGGAGGCCTTATAAATAGCTGAGAAAAGAAGAGAAGCAAAAGGCAAAGGAGAAAAGGAAAGATACAAGCATCTGAATGCAGAGTTCCAAAGAACAGCAAGGAGAGATAAGAAAGCCTTCCTCAGTGATCAAAGCAAAGAAATAGAGGAAAACAATAGAATGGGAAAGACTAGAGATCTCTTCAAGAAAATTAGAGATACCAAGGGAACATTTCATGCAAAGATGGGCTCGATAAAGGACAGAAGTGGTATGGGCCTAACAGAAGAAGATAGTTAGAAGAGGTGGTAAGAATACACAGAAAACTGTAACAAAAAGTCCTAATGACCCAGATAGCCAGACATCCTGGAATGTGAAGTCAAGTGGGCCTTAGGAAGCATCACTACGAACAAAGCTAGTAGAGGTGATGGAATTTCAGTTAAGGTATTTAAAATCCTAAAAGATGATGCTGTGATGCTGCACTCAATATGCCAGCAAATTTGGAAAACTCAGCAGTGGCCTCAGGACTGGGATTTTCATTCCAATCCCAAAGAAGGGCAATGACAAAGAATGTTCAAACTACCACACAATTGTGCTCATTTCACATGCTAGCAAGGTAGTGCTCAAAATCCTACATGTTAGGCTTCAACAGTACATGAACTGAGAGCTTCCAGATGTACAAGCTGGATTTAGAAAAGGCAGAGGAACCAGAGATCAAATTGCCAACATCCGTTCAATCATAGAAAAAGCAAGAGTATTCCAGTAAAACATCCACTTCTGATTCACTGACTACACTAAAGCCTTTGACTGTGTGGATCACAACAAACTGTGGAAAATTCTTCAAGAGATGGGAATACCAGACCACCTCACATGTCTCCTGAAAAACCTTTATGCAGATCAAGAAGCAACAGTTAGAACGGGCAGACTGATTCCAAATTGGGAAATGAGTACGTCAAGGGTGTATATTGTCACTCTGCTTATTTAACTTATATGCAGAGTACATCATGTGAAATACCAGGCTGGATGAAGCACAAGCTGGAATCAAGATTGCTGGGAGAGATATCAACAACCTCAGATATGCAGATGACACCACCCTTATGGCAGAAAGTGAAGAAGAACTAAAGAGCCTCTTGATGAAAGTGAAAGAGGAGAGTGAAAAAGCTGCCTTAAAACTCAATATCAAGAAAACCAAGACCATGGCATCTGGTCCCATCACTTCCTGGAAAATGGATGGGAAACAATGGAAACAGTGAAAGATTTTATTTTCTTGGGCTCCCAAATCACTGCAAATGGTGACTGCCGTCATGAAATTAAAAGACACTTGCTCCTTGGAAGAAAAAGCTATGACAAACCTAGACAGTATATTAAAAAGCAGAGACATCACTTTGCCAACAAAGGTCCAGATAGTTAATGCTATGGGTTTTTTTTTTTTTTTTTTGGTAGTCATGTAAAGATGTGAGAGTTGTACCGTAAAGTAGGTTGAGTGCTGAAGAATTGATGCTTTTGAACTGTGGTGTTGGAGAAGACTTTTGAGAGTCCCTTGGACACCAAGGAAATCAAGCCAGTCCATCCTAAAGGGAATCAACCCTGAATATTCACTGGAATGACTGATGCTGAAGCTCCAATACTTTGGCATCCTGATGTGAAGAGCCGACTCATTTGAAAAGACCCTGATGCTGGGAAAGATTGGAGGTGAGAGGAGAAGGGGACGACAGAGGATGAGATGGTTGGATGGCATCACCTACTCAATGGACATGAATTTGAGCAAAGTCCTGGAGATAGTGAAGGACAGGGAAGCCTGGGTGCTGTAGTCGCAAAGAGTCAGACACGACTGAGTGACTGAAAAACTACAACATTCAGATGATCCTGATTATTAGCAAAAGCAAATAAAAGTTCTCTCTGGAGGAAGACAAAATAATCATTGACTTTTAAACATTACTCTGAGTAATTCTTTCATATACTATGTCTGGCATATAATCAATGATAAACAAGCATTTGAGGACATGAAACAATTAGAACAAACATCAGCATAAATAATAGAAAACAGAGACAGATAGGTGAAGGACAGGGAAGCCTGACCTGCGGTAGTCCATGGGGTCTCAAAGAGTTGGACACAACTGAGTGTTGGAACAACAAGGCATAACTCCAGACACTTGAATTATTTGATACAGACTTTAAAACGAATGCTTATTATGTTTATAAAGATAAAGGGCAAGTTTGGAAATTTCAGCCAACTGTTGGAAACTATTAAAAAAGTGACACGTACATTTTCAAAGGATTTCTACATCAAGGAAGGGTGACATAACTAGCAGCAGACCAGCATCCCACTTAGAACAAAGAGAAAATTTGGATACAATTCAAAAGTCTTTTCTTTAAGGCAGTGGAGCGCAGCTGAAGCAATGGCCATTAGTGGGCCTAAGACTCAAAAGAGGGAAGGATCTTGGAGAGGTGAGTTGACTGCTGCAGCCACATTTTCCTAAAGGCATTTGTCAATTCTGAGTGTTGTAAGGAGGCTGAGAGTCTGGTGAAAAGCCTGATGCAAAGCTTGGGAAAGATGTTTCAGCAGAACAAGGAAATTAGCAAAACTTTTGGCAGAGATTTTGGGGGCAGGGGGTCAAGCACACGGCTGGTTTATTCCTCTGGACATTTCCTGAATACTAGGGATGAATGGGGTAGAATGTTAAAAATTTTAGTGAGAAAACTTTGAAAAGGGCAGTGGAGTTGCCTCAACAATCTTTTGAGGCAAGGTTAGAGCTTGAGGACCACTGGGGAAACAGATCCTGTAACTACATGACGTTCTTAGTTATAAACCCAGGATAGCCAAATGCAGATATTCCTAGTTGGATTAAATTGATAAAACAATAACGCCATCTATCAAGTTGTTGTTGAGTTGCTAAGTCATGTAAAACTCTTTTTGAGACCCCGTGGACTGTAGCCCACCAGGCCCCTCTGTCCATGAGATTTCCCAGGCAAGAATACTGGAGTGGGTTGCCATGCTCTTCTCCAGGGGATCTTCCCGACCCAGGGATTGAACCTGTGTCTCATGTCTCCTGCATTGGCAGGCGACTTCTTTATCACTAGTGCTACCTGTTAAGCCTGAAGTTTTCATTGTTTGTGTTCAGTCGCTGAGTCTTACTCTTTGCAGCCCCATGAACTGTGGCACACTGTGCTTTCCTGTCCTTCACTATCTCCTGGAGTTTGCTTAAACTTATGTTCATTGAGTCAGTGATGCCATCCAACCATCTCATCCTCTGTCATCCCCTTTTCCTCCTGCCTTCAATCTTTTCAGCATCGGGGTCTTTTCCAATGATTCAGCTCTTCACATCAGGTGGCCAAAGTATTAGAGCTTCAACTTCAGCATCAGTCCTTCCAATGAATAGTCAGGGATTTTTTATTTCCTTTAGGATTGACTGCTTAAACACAGTTTTGCACGTAATGCCTGGCAATAAATAAAAGTTATTAGGCATGCCAAAGACAGAACCCTTTGACTAAAATCAAGAGAAAATAGTTATAGAAGACCCACAGGTGATCCAAATAAAAGAGCTAGCTGACAAGGATTTAACAAGAAACATGATTAATATATTTTTTAAATAGAGGGGAAAATAAAATAAATGAAAAGGTGTAAACTTTCATTAGAGCTTTGGAATATAAAATAATTCAATTAAAATTCTAGAACTGAAAAAATATAAAAGAACTAAATAAAAATTTGAATGTTAACATACAATAGCAAAAATCAATAAATCAGAGTTTATGTTTAACAAAAGATTAGACACAGCTGAATAGAAAACTAAAGTACTGGAAGATAGGCTAGAAGAAATTATACAAAATGGAACATGGGGAAAGAAAAGGGTGAAAAATACAAAAAAAGAGAAAGAGAGGAGGTAGTCAGAAGGTGTATTATGTGCTTAAATGGATTTCCAGAAGGAAAGGAGAGAAAGAACGGGCAGATGCCATGTGTGAACTGATAATGGCTGAGAATATCTCAATTCGTCAAACAGATGAATGATTTTTCAATTCGGAGATAATGAAAAAGTTCTGCAAACCCCAAGTATGATAAATAAAAATAAACCCACACTTAGATACCTCAAAATACAGCCAGTAAAATCAAAGATAAAAAATAAAAATTTTAAAATAGGTAGAAAAGATTACCTTCAGTTGAGTTCAGTCACTTAGTTGTATCTGACTCTTTGCGACCCCATGGACTGCAGCACCCCAGGCCTCCCTGCCCATCACCAACTCCTAGAGTTTACCCAAACTCATATCCATTACATCTGTGATGTCATCCAATTATCTCATCCCTTTCTCCTCCAACTTTCAATCTTTCCTAGCACCAGGGTCTTTTCAAATGAGTCAGTTCTTCACATCAAGTGGCCAAAGTATTGAAGTTTCAACTTCAGTCCTTCCAATGAGTATTCAGGACTGATTTCCTTTAGGATGAACTGGTTGGATCTCCTTGCAGTCCAAGAGACTCTCAAGAGTCTTCTGCAACACCACAGTTCAAAACCATCAATTCTTCGGTGTTCAGCTTTCTTTATAGTCCAACTCTCACAGCTGTACATGACTACTGGAGAAACCACAGCTTTGACTAGACTGACTTTTGTTGGCAAAGTAATGTCTCTGCTTATGTTACCCAGTTCTGTTCTCTGTCTGCTTCTGAGACTTCACACCAGTTATATTCAGTGGAATATAACAAGAAATTGTATCTGCTGAACTCTCATCAGATGGAACAGATGAAGAATATGCTTCTATTTTCCTTCTCAGGGGAAAATATGGTCAGACATGTGCTGTTCAATGCAGTCATTAGCCACACAGGGTCACCAAGCACTTGAAATGCGACTGGTCCAAAGCAAGATGTGATGTAAGTGTAAAATACACACCAGATTTCAAACACATCATTTCTACAAAACATAAAATATCCCATTAATGATTTTTTTATGTTTATTATTTCTTCAATTTTTTTTGTATATTTATTAACTAAACTATATCTTGGCACATACTTTCACCTGTTCATTTTCACTTTTAATATATGGTTCTCAGCAAATTATAAATTACATAGGTTGCTTGCATTTGTAGCTAACATAATATTTTTACTGGACAGCACTGATGATGAAATTTCATCCAGCTCTGATTACATAGACCACTTTGCCATGTAGCTTGGCAGAGATGAGCACCAGCCCAAGAAAATGGAGTCACCATCACTGCTTGTGTACAACACAGCCCACTGTTTATGGTGAAGAAACGTGGAGGCAAGAGAGGATGAGCAACTTCCCAAACACACTTGTCTGGTGAATCTGGACAAGTACAGGTGATCCTAATATTGAACGAAGACAGCTGCTCACATGGGAAAAGTCTGGCTTACTTTATAAGACGAAAGAGCATTTTTGTGATTTCTGCTTTTCTTTTTTTAAAATGACATGAAATACATTTCTTAGTATATTAGCGTGATGAAAGGTATGAGTTTGAAAAAAGAGTGAAAAATCACTCATAAGGTAACATGAAATAAACAAAACACCATGAATCAGTTTATGATTGACAGATCACAATCTTCTTTATCACCACATTTGATGGAACTCCTGTCGGGAGACATATGTCTATAGAGAGTGAAAGATTGGCAGTAGCAGTCTGTTATTGCCCCAGCACCAGTGTTTTATTTATGAAATAAATAGCCCTGTTATTTAGACAGAGTAAGAAGGAATCTATTTTACACTCTGGCTCACAGATAATCCCTGCCATGTTAGTATAAGAAATGAACCTTAAAAACAACTGTGATACAGCTATATGTTACAGACCCTGGAGTATTCCTATTCTAAAATGTTATCAGTATCTTACCTTAGATTATGAAATTTAAAAAAATATATATTATTTAGGCAAGTATCTAAGTAAAGACAAACTTATCAGTTAATTTACAGAAACAAGTTTTAAGGGGCCAAAATTTACAATTATTTGAATATTTTAAAAACTGATATAATCGTGGCATACCAAATAAAAACCCACAAGCCATAGTGATTCTCAAAAGAATGGGAAAGGTTGAGAAAAAGCTCTTCTTTACAAATATAAAGTTAATGAATATAAAAGAATAACGGACTTAGAGTCAGTAGTTTCCAGCCTCTATTATGGAAATTCATTCAGGCAAACATTATCCCTGGTGGCTAAAATCTCTAGGTGAAATTTGATTAGGGACAGGATATTTGCATGGCACCAAAGTATCAGCCTACATTTTTCTCACTAATATACAAATGAAAGTACACCTTTGTAATGAACACATCTGACGATCACCCCCTTAATCAAATGATAAAATTTATGTCACTAATCATGTGTCATCCTGGGTCTCTTGATGTGAAAGTATACAATGTCGTCTATGAAGTATTCTTTCCAAAATGTTTATATCCAGTGGATATAAACTACACTAGAACTACACACCAATATTAGCCACAAGGGGCTACTGACAACTGAAATGAGGCTCGTCTAACTTGAGATGTGCTGTAATGTAAAATACTGAATTTTGAAGACTTCATACGAGATAAAAGAGTATAAAATATCTCATATTGATTACTCATTAAGTGATAATATTTTGGATACATTGGGTTAAATGAAACAAATTATTAAAATTAATTTCACTTGTTTCATTTTACCTTTCAGTTCAGTTCAGTCGCTCAGTCGTGTCCGACTCTCCGCGACCCCATGAATTACAGCACTCCAGGCCTCCCTGTCCATCACCAACTCCCGGAGTACACTCAAACTCATGTCCACAGAGTCGGTGATGCCATCCAGCCATCTCATTCTCCGTCGTCCCCTTCTCCTCCTGCCCCCAACCTTTCCCAGCATCAGAGTCTTTTCCAGTGAGTCAACACATCGCATGAGGTGGCCAAAGTATTGCAGTTTCAGCTTTAGCATCAGTCCCTCCAATGAACATCCAGGATTGATCTCCTTTAGAATAGACTGTTTGGATCTCCTTGCAGTATAAGGGACTCTCAAGAGTCTTCTCCAACACCACAGTTCAAAAGCATCGATTCTTCGGCGATCAGCTTTCTTCACAGTCCAACTCTCACATCCATACATGACCACGGGCAAAACCATTGCCTTGACTAGACGGACCTTGGTTGGCAAAGTAATGTCTCTGCTTTTTAATATACTATCAAGGTTGGTCATAACTTTCCTTCCAAGGAGCAAGCGTCTTTTAATTTCATGGCTGCAATCAGCATCTGCAGTGATTTTGGAGCCCAAAAAAATAAAGTCTGACACTGTTTCCACTGTTTTTCCATCTATTTCCCATGAAGTGATGGGACCAGATGCCATGATCTTTGTTTTCTGAATGTTGAGCTTCAAGCCAACCTTTTCACTCTCCTCTTTCACTTTCATCAAGAGGCTTTTGAGTTCCTCTTCACTTTCTGCCATAAGGGTAGTGTCATCTGCATATCTGAGGTTATTGATATTTCTCCCAGCAATCTTGATTCCAGCTTGTGCTTCTTCCAGCCCAGCGTTCCTCATGATGTACTCTGCATAGAAGTTAAATAAGCAAGGTGACAATATACAACCTTGATGTACACCTTTTCCTATTTGGAACCAGTCCGTTGTTCCATGTCCAGTTCTAACTGTTGCTTCCTGACCTGCATACAGGTTTCTCAAGAGGCAGGTCAGGTGGTCTGGGATTCCCATCTCTTTCAGAATGTTCCACAGTTTATTGTGATCCACACAGTCAAAGGCTTTGGCATAGTCAATGAAGCAGAAATAGATGTTTTTCTGGAACTCTCTTGCTTTCTCCATGATCCAGCGGATGTTGGCAATTTGATCTCTGGTGCCTCTGCCTTTTCTAAAACCTGCTTGAACATCTGGGAGTTCATGGTTTACATACTGCTGAAGCCTGGCTTGGAGAATTTTGAGCATGACTTTACTAGCGTGTGAGATGAGTGCAATTGTGCGGTAGTTTGAGCATTCTTTGGCATTGCCTTTCTTTGGGATTGGAATGAAGACTGACCTTTTCCAGTCCTGTGGCCAGCGCTGAGTTTTCCAAATCTGCTGGCATATTGAGTGCAGCACTTTCACAGCATCATCTTTCAGGACTTGAAATAGCTCAACTGGAATTCCATCACCTCCACTAGCTTTGTTCGTAGTGATGCTTTCTAAGGCCCACTTGACTTCACATTCCAAGATGTCTGGCTCTAGGTCAGTGATCACGTTATCATGACTATCTTGTTGTGAAGATCTTTTTTGTACAGTTCTTCTGTGTATTCCTGCCACCTCTTCTTAATATCTTCTGCTTCTGTTAGGTCCATACCATTTCTGTCCTTTATTGAGCCCATTTTGCGTGAAATGTTCCCTTGGTATCTCTAATTTTCTTGAAGAGATCTCTTATCTTTCCTATTCTGTTGTTTTCCTCTATTTCTTTGCATTGATCCCTGAGGAAGTCTTTCTTATCTCTCCTTGCTATTCTTTGGAACTCTGCATTCAGATGCTTATATCTTTCCTTTTCTCCTTTGCTTTTCGCCTCTCTTCTTTTCATAGCTATTTGTAAGGCCTCCTCAGACAGCCATTTCGCTCTTCTGCATTTCTTTTCCATGGGGATGGTCCTGGTCCCTGTCTCCTGCACAATGTCATGAATCTCCGTCCAGAGTTCATCAGGCACTCTATCAATCAGATCTAGTCCCTTAAATCTATTTCTCACTTCTACTGTATAATCATAAGGGATTTGATTGAGGTCATATCTGAATGGTCTAGTGGTTTTCCCTACTTTCTTCAATTTAAGTCTGAACTTCGCAATAAGGAGTTCATGATCTGAGCCACAGTCAGCTCCTGGTCTTGTTTTTGCTAACTGTATAGAGCTTCTCCATCTTTGGCTGCAAAGAATATAATCAATCTGATTTCGGTGTTGACCATCTGGTGATGTCTATGTGTAGAGTCTTCTCTTGTGTTGTTGGAAGAGGGTGTTTGCTATGACCAGTGCATTCTCTTGGCAAAACTCTATTAGCCTTTGCCCTGCTTCATTCCGTGCTCCAAGACCAAATTTGCCTGTTACTCCAGGTGTTCCTTGACTTCCTACTTTTGCATTCCAGTCCCCTATAATGAAAAGGACATCTTTTTTGGGTGTTAGTTCTAAAAGGTCTTGTAGGTCTTCATAGAACCATTCAACTTTGGCTTCTTCAGCGTTACTGCTTGGGGCATAGGCCTGGATTACTGTAATATTGAATGGTTTGCCTTGGAAACGAACAGAAATCATTCTATCGTTTTTAAGATTGCATCCAAGTACTGCATTTCGGACTCTTTTGTTGACCATGATGGCTACTCGATTTCTTCTAAGGGATTCCTGCCCACAGTAGTAAATATAATGGTCATCTGAGTTAAATTCACCCATTCCAGTCCATTTTAGTTCACTGATTCCTAGGATGTCTATGTTCACTCTTGCCATCTCCTGTTTGACCACTTCCAATTTGCCTTGATTCATGGACCTAACATTCCAGGTTCCTATGCAGTATTGCTCTTTACAGCATCAGACCTTGCTTCTATCACCAGTCACATCCACAACTGGGTATTGGTTTTGCTTTGGCTCCATCCCTTCATTCCTTCTAGAGTTATTTCTCCACTGAGCTCCAGTAGCATACTGGGCACCTACCGACCTGGGGAATTCGTCATTCAGTATCCTATCATTTTGCCCTTTGATACTGTTCATGGGGTTCTCAAGGCAAGTATACTGAAGTGGTTTGCCATTCCCTTCTCCAGTGGACCACATTCGGCTGTGGTCCATGTGATCAGATCGACTAGTTTCCTGTGATTATGATTTCAGTGTGTCTGCCCTCTGATGCCCCCTCGCAATACCTACCGTCTTATTTGGGTTTCTCTTACCTTGGGCGTGGGATATCTCTTCACAGCTGCTCCAGCAAAGCGCAGCCGCTGCACCTTACCTTGGACGAGGGGTATCTCCTCAAGGCGGCCCCTCCTGACCTTGAACGTGGAGTAGCTCCTTTCGGCCCTCCTGCGCCCGTGGAGCCACTGCCTATTGGATGTAGGGTAGCTCCTCTCGGCTGCTGGCCCTGGCCTCAGGCGTGGGGTAGCTCCTCACGGCCACGCTTCTTTGCATGGTCGGTTGTGCCACGGCCGGTGTCTCTCGCGTCTGCATGTCTAAAACCCTGCACGTTGTAAGCATTGTATATATTTGTTGAATATGTAATCTGATTGTGTAATTAAAACTTTAGGTAGAGAGTGGATGGAAACTAGAAGCTGAGAAGAACGCAGTAGATAGGCTGTATCGGTACTAAAGAATCTTGTAATTTAATACTAAAGAGTATGGACTTTATCCTGTAATTCAGTACTTATCAAAGTATGTCCCTTAAAATGTAAAATCTGAAGGACAGTAATAAGCATCTCTCAACAAAAGCATTCTGTTTTCAAATAAGCTTGGGAAATACTGGTTTCAACAGTAGCTTCTTTGCTTAAATTTCTTCTGAGCCAAGTCTCTGCTCATGTGCATTGTGAAGCTCCAAGAAAGATTTATAGAATTCAAACTTCTAGAATCCTAGACCCTCTCCACCCTGCAGGACTGGAGTTCTCCATGGCACATTTTATGGAAAAGTGTCCTAACAGAGGGACTTAAAGACCTTTCAGCAATGGACTGATCTGAACTTCATTTTAGAAGATTTTCTGGTCTTCTAAAAATTGTGGGCTTCCCAGGTAGCCCTAGTGGTGAAGCACGTGCCTGCCAGTGCAGGAGACTTAGCCACGGGTTCGATCCCTAGGTCAGGAAGTCCCCCTGGAGAAGAAAATGGCAATCCACTCCAGTGTTCATGCCTGGAGAATCCCTTGGACAGAGGAGCCTGTTGGCTGCAGTCCATGAGATTGCAAAGAGTCAGACACAACTGAAGCAACTTAGCATGCACTGGTCTTCCAAAGGATGGACTGAGAGGAGGCAGTTTGATGATAGACATGATAGTTTCAGCAGGAGATAATGAGACCTGAACCCCAAGAAGCAAGGAGAAGGAACCAAGAGCCACCAAGGACATTTCAGAGGTAGAACTTGTTAGAGCTGTCACTGGAGTCAGACACGTTGTACGCTGCCCAGGACCTCCTGGCCAAGGTCCCTGGGCACTGAATCTGGTCTGTACTCTGTTACCAAGCTGAGCCTCCACGAGCAGGGCTGTGCCCGTCCAGAGGAAGGACAGGGTGTGTTACAGCTGCGGGGTCCCTAGTTAATGACTGATGAGATGTGGGGGGAAAGCATGGAGAGCATTCACGATGACTCGTGTTTCATGTTTAAATGATGGTGTGGCCAAAGATGTCTTCTGCAAACTTGTAATATTTCTAAAACTATGATATCTGCAATCACAGTACCTGGAGAAGGAATGATGATGAAGATGCGTTTCTATTGGCTCTGAACAGCCTCTCCCAAGAGTTACATTTTCCTCTCCACCACACATGAAATTAAATATCCCCATTATGGAGAGATTTTTACCAACACCTTAAACCAAGGATTGCCAACCCAAATGTCTCCAGAGTCCACTCAGGCATGTTCAGTGAGTGAAGTATGGAGCAAGCTGAGTGTTTGCATGTTAAACTTACAGAAATGTCCTTCACTTACCAAAAGACATGCTGTCTTCTGCTCTTGCTTTTGAATATGCAATCTCCACCATCTATATTTTATAACCATTTTTGATAGGAATGTAGATAGTGAGAAATATTTCTCTACTCCATGAAAAGTGTCTGCACAGTATTGATGATGAATGACATCTGACATGGTGTAAGAAATATAGAGAAGAGTGGGCCAGTTATTGTGATTTTTCAGGAGAGAATGGGTATTTGATTTTTTGTGTGATATCTCTCTAGTTTTTGATGTAGACAGAAAACTTTCAATAGTCTGTATGGGCCAAATAAAAGCATATCTCTGGGCCCCCCCAGTCCATGATTCCTCTCTTAGCCCATATGTGCTTTGTACACATATACATGACCCCCCCGTTTTTTTAAGTTGATAAATTTAAAATTCATATACTTTTGGGTGGGTTTCCCTGGTGGCTCAGAGGGTGAAGCATCTGCCTGCAATGTGGGACACCTGGGTTCGATCCGCGGGTTGGGAAGATCCCCTGAAGAAGGAAATGGCAACCCACTCCAGTGTTTTTGCCTGGAAAATGCCATGGATGGACAAGCCTGGTAGATTGCAGTCAATGGGATCTACTTTTAGGTAGACAGGGTGTTAAATGACCTGCTAAGTTGCCCTGCAAACCTAGGTTGAATTGCCAGGAGGAGAAAAGCCATATTTCCTGTGCTGATAATTAGAACAAGGTCCTTATTTTTGCATTAAGTCTTTACCATAGAAAGAAAGTCCCAAAATCTGGTGCCTGGAGAGTGTTAGAGAGCTTTCATTCAAATCGCATCACCAGTGGCGCTAAGGCATGAGAGTCTGCCAGGATAAAAGTAATATAAAGTGTGATGTCCGGTGCTATGAAAGAGAGGGGAGGCTACTAATACACACTTCCCATCGTAATTCATACCTCGTGGATTCTGTTTCACAGAATGGGGAGTGTGGAATCATGAATTGACTGACTAAGGCCTTGATGTCAGGGAGATTGTGAAGTGGTGCAGGGGGATTTAGTCCTGGGGCTAATATGATGTCACCTCTTGGTTCCTGGCAGAACTTTCTTAATGGCCCGCATGTGAGCACACAGATTGGACCCATCTGTTTGAAAGGGGGAGTTAGCACATGTGTGGTAATCACCATCACTCTAAAGAAACTTTGAGGAGGTGTTTAGTTCCTGCTGATAGGGAAGATTAGAATCAAGCAAGTTTTATGAATAGAAAATGATGGGCAGATGAGCCTGGCAGGAAATGGAAATGTGATGAGATTAGTAGCTGATGTATACCTCACTGCAGGGAAAAAAAAAAAAGCTCTAAGGGATGTCAGGCTGAGAAATACTTTATTTCCTGAAGTGCAAAGAAGAGATTTGGACAAAGCTGTAATATTAGCAGCCACTGCCAAAGTGAATTGGTCAAGGATCTTTCTAAAAAAAGCTGCCATTTACCTTTTGCTGGGTCTCAACATGGTGAGGAAAAAGTGCCTTCTTGTCCTGAGATACAAGCTTCAAAGGTGCATTCAGCCAACAAACATTTCCTGAGCACCAGCTCTGTGGTAGCATTGCACCAGTCCCAAAGCGGCTCACAGACTCATGGGCATCAGCACGCTGTACTCTCTGGGTGGACTGTGAGCAGACTGTCCTATGGCTGCCTGATAATGGGCATCTTTATGCAGAGAGAAATAGCACAAAAATCAAGAGTATGATTCAGTGACCTGAAAGCCTATGTTCCGTAGTTCTGTGGGTCACGGAGCCCATCTGGTTTGTGCCATTTGAAAAACAACTTTTTAGAAAAAGAAAACTTTCTGAAAGAAAGTTCAGAGCAAACTCATCAGATTTTTCCCAAAGATTGGCAGTCCCAGCATTTAGTGAATGGATTTTTTTTTTTTAATTGAGGTATCAGTTCAGTTCAGTTGCTCAGTCATGTCCAACTCTTTGCGACCCCATGAATCAGAGCATGCCAGGCCTCCCTGTCCATCACCAACTCCCAGAGTTCACTCAAACTCACGTCCATTGAGTCGGTGATGCCATCCAGCCATCTCATCCTCTGACATCCCCTTCTCCTCCTGCCCCCAATCCCTCCCAGCATCAGAGTCTTTTCCAGTGAGTCAACTCTTTGCATGGGGTGGCCAAAGTATTGGAGTTTCAGCTTTAGCATCAGTCCTTCCAATGAACATCCACGACTGATCTCCTTTAGAATGGACTGGTTGGATCTCCTTGCAGTCCAAGGGACTCTCAAGAGTCTTCTCCAGCACCACAGTTCAAAAGCATCAATTCTTCGGCATATAGTTGATTTACAATACTGTTAGTTTCAGTGTGCAGCAAAGTAATGTAGTTATATGTGTATATATATACACACATATATATAAATTCAGATTCTTTTCCACTTTAGGTTGTTACAAAGTATTAGATATAGTCCCCATGCTATACAGTAAATCCTTGTTGCTTATCTATTGTATATACAGCAGCATGTATCTGTTTTCATCATACTCAAAATTTATCCCTTCTGCCCCTCCTTTTCCTCTGTGGTAACCATAAATTTGTTTTCTATGTCTGTAAGTTTGTTTTGTAAATAAATTAATTTGTATGCTTTTTTAAAAAATTCCATAGATAATTGATATCATGTGGTATTTGTCTTTCTCTGAGTTACTTCACTTAGTATGATAATCCCTAGGTTCATGTTGCAAATGGCACCATTTAACTTTTTTGTGACTAAGTAATAGTCCATCGTGTATGTATAGCACATCTTCTGTATCCTCGTGATGGGACTTTGTTGTTTCCATGACTTTCTCAATGGCTTTCTCTGTATGGAAGGTGAAGTGAAAGTGAAAGTCACTCAGTGGTGTCCGACTCTTTGCGACCCCATGGACTACACTGTCCATGGGATTCTCCAGGCCAGAATACTGCAGTGGGTAGCCTTTCCCTTCTCCAGGGGATCTTCCCAATGCAGGGATCGAACCCAGGTCTCCCCCATTGCAGGCGGATTCTTTACCAGCTGAGCCACAAGGGAAGCCCAAGAATACTGGGGAGGGTAGCCTATCTGCTCTCCAGGGTATCTTCCCGACCCAGGAATTGAACCAGGGTCTCCTGCATTGCAGGTGAATTCTTTACCAACTGAGCTATCAGGGAAGCCCATGGAAGGTAATACACCCCCATTCTCTTCAGAAAAGAATTCTGCTTATTCCTTCCAGACTCACCTCCTGTGAAAGGTTACCCACGTACTCGACCTTGCTATTTCCTTCCTTCCCCTCTTTCCTCCCCTGCCTCACACCAAACTGTGATGTTTCCTCCCTCCTCTCCTCCTCCTCCACTTCACCTCTTCCTCCCTTCCTTGCTTTGCTTCCTTTCATTCCTCATTTCCTTTTTTTTTGGCATTTTTTTAAAATTTTACCATATTATATTTGTTGGTTTTGCCATACATTGACATGAATCTGCCCCGGGTGTACGTGAGTTCCCCTTCCTGAACCCCCCTCCCACCTCCCTCTGGGTCATCCCTGCACACCAGCCCCGAGCATCCTGTAACGTGCATCGACCCTGAACTGGCGATTCGTTTCACATATGATAATATACATGTTTCAATGCCATTCTCCCAAACCATCCCACCCTCACCCTCTCCCACAGGGTCCCAAAGACCGTTCTATACATCTGTGTCTCTTTTGCTGTCTCGTATGCCTAGTGGGCTTCCGTCTATGGGGTCGCACAGAGTCAGACACGACTGAAGTGACTTAGCAGCAGCAGCAGCATTACAGGGTTTTTATTTCCATCTTTCTAAATTCCATATATATGTATTAGTATACTGTATTGGTGTTTTTCTTTCTGGCTTAATTCACTCTGTATAATAGGCTCTAGTTTCATCCACCTCATTAGAACTGATTCAAATGTATTCTTTTTAATGGCTGAGTGATACTCCATTGTGTAAATGTACCAAAGCTTTCTTATCCATTCGTCTGCAGATGGACATCTAGGTTGCTTCCATGTCCTGGCTATTATAAACAGTGCTGCAATGAACATTGGAGTACACGTTTCTCTTTCAATTCTGGTTTCCTTGGTGTGTATGCCCAGGAGTGCAATTGCTGGATCATATGGCAGTTCTGTTTCCAGTTTTTTAAGGAATCTCCACACTGTTCTCCATAGTGGCTGTACTAGTTTGCATTCCCACCAACAGTGTAAGAGGGTTCCCTTTTCTCCACACCCTCTCCAGCATTTATTGCATGTAGACTTTTGGATAGCAGCCATTCTGACTGGTGTGAAATGGTATCTCATTGTGGTTTTGATTTGCATTTCTCTGATTATGAGGGATGTTGAGCATTTTTTCATGTGTTTGTTAGCCATCTGTATGTCTTCTTTGGAGAAATGTCTGTTTAGTTCTTTGGCCCATTTTTTGATTGGGTCGTTTATTTTTCTGGAATTGAGCTGCAGGAACTCCTTGTATATTTTAGAGATTAATTCTTTGTCAGTTGTTTCATTTGCTATTATTTTCTCCCATTCTGAAGGCTGTCTTTTCACCTTGCTTATGGTTTCCTTTGCTGTGCAGAAGCTTTTAATTTTAATTAGGTCCCATTTGTTTATTTTTGCTTTTATTTCCAATATTCTGGGAGGTGGGTCATGGAGGATCCTGCTGTGATTTATGTCATAGAGTGTTTTGCCTATGTTCTCCTCGAATAGCCAAAGCAATCTTGGGGAAGAAGAATGGAACTGGGGGAATCAACCTGCAAGATTTCAGGCTCTATTACAAAGCCACAGTCATCAAGACAGTATGGTACTGGCATAAAGACAGAAATATAGACCAATGGAACAAAATAGAAAGCCCAGAGATAAATCCACGCACTTATGGACACCTTATCTTTGACAAAGGAGGCAAGAATATAAAATGGAGAAAAGACAGTCTCTTTAACAAGTGGTACTGGGAAAACTGGTCAGCCACTTGTAAAAGAATGAAACTAGAACACTTCCTAACACCATACACACAAATAAACTCATTTCCTTTCTTTTTAAAAATTCCAGGTAAAGATTTTTCCATATAAAATAAACCTCTCTGTAAATGTATGCAAACTACTGAGTATACTTCTCCTGAAATGCCCAAGAATAGGTCCTGCAACATGGGATGGGGAAGACAGGGTGGGAAGGGACCACGACACTTTCCCATCCCCACTTGGCTTATTAATGCCCTAATGCCAAGTTAAAGGTCAGATAAGAGAAATTGCATGTAGTAAATTCAAAGGCAGATGGCTTCGGGCATTTTTTAAAAATTATTATTTCTTTTCTTCCATGGAAAGTATGAGTGACTGTGGAGGTTCCAGAAAGTCTATCTTCAGGTTGCTCCTCCTTTGAGAAGTACCCTTTAATTTACTGTTTGCTCATAGTTTCGTTTCTAGAAATGGTGGGAAGCCCTGTTCTTCCCAGCAATGCAGTAGTCTGAACACATAGGCAGACAGGTCTGAATTCCAGCCCTTGCCTTCATATCAGCCCCTGAGTATTTTTGAGAAGGTTGCTTCCCTTGTGAGGAAGAGATAAACTGGTTTTCAACCTCTCTACTGTCTTGGAAGGATTAAGGATTTAATGGTTGTGGAACATTTTGAAGATAATAAGTAAACATGAAAAATAAACATGACATCTACTCTACACACACTTCTATTTTTTTTAAGAGTCTAGCATTTTGAAAAATACCTAAATTAAAGCCTCTGCCATACTTAAATCATGCAGATATCTGTATCTGAGAATTTCTGAGTGCATGCTTCATTTGAAGCTCAAAGGGCAGCTTGGAGTCATGGAACTAATCTCTTGGAAACATTGAGGTTATTGCCAGTAATATGATGTTGGGTTAAGAAACACATCAGTCTGCATCTGTTTCCTCATCTGTAAAGTGAGCAGATGGAGCCAGAATGGTGTCTAAACTCCAAGGACTCTTGAGTTCTCTTAATGTCTAGTGACCATGCCTTCCTGAATATAATAGAAGTGAGGAAAGCCAGTCTCTCCTTAGCCTGAGGTTCTGAAGTCCATAAAACAACATGGAAGGGGTAAGAAAATACTCTGCAATGGGTTCCTTCATCCGTTTGTCTACCTGTGTAGTGACCGTGTAGTGACAGACACCCAGCACACATAAGTGGTGAAAATTGTGCCATCCACAACGGGCCCTGGATTCAAACAGTGAAAACACATAGGCATCCTCGCTAGAATTTATTGTCAATAGCATCTAATATCTTATCCATGGAGCACATGTCTTTTGAATCCAGGGACCTCTAGACATATTGTGTTGGAATATAATCAGATCCAAAGAAGGGTGGCATTATTAGTATTGCAGAGACATTACTTTGCCAACAAAGGTCCGTCTAGTCAAGGCTATGGTTTTTCCCGTGGTCATGTATGGATGTGAGAGTTGGACTGTGAAGAAAGCTGAGCACTGAAGAATTGATGCTTTTCAACTGTGGTGTTGGAGAAGACTCTTGAGAGCCCCTTGTACTGCAAGGAGATCCAACCAGTCCATTCTAAAGGAGATCAATCCTGGGTGTTCATTGGAAGGACTGATGCTAAGGCTGAAACTGCAATACTTTGGCCACCTCATGCGACGAGTTGACTCACTGGAAAAGACTCTGATGCTGGGAAAGGTTGGGGGCGGGAGGAGAAGGGGACAACAGAGAATGAGATGGCTGGATGGCACCACCGACTCTGTGGACATGAGTTTGAGTGAACTCCGGGAGTTGGTGATGGACAGGGAGGCCTGGCGTGCTGTGATTCATGGGGTCGCAGAGAGTCGGACACGACTGAGCGACTGAACTGAACTGAACAAGGCTTTAAGATGATAACATATGTACGATACCTTTGGGTAAAAGGTAAGGCTAACCCGAGGTTCGAGGTGACTAGCCCTTAGATTCAGCTATAGGAGGTCACATGCACCTACCAAAAAGTTAGGAGGACCCATATTGCAGTATGTCTGACACTGACTTGCCACATGTGGTTGGAAACTGCCTTAGTTTAAATAGCTTTGTCTTTAGATTTCTTCCTTGCATAGAATCTATTAGGCAGGCCTTGAGACTTTAGATGATGAAATAAGGGGAGGGAAAAATAAATTTCTGTTAAGCTTTGTCTTCCACTTTAGAAGAGTATCAGGTGCTGAAACACCTCAGAGCACTCAGGAGACTCAGAAAAAGGGCACAGAGTACTTGTGAAGAAGAAAGGATATTGCCAGACGGGCAGGATGCCGAGAGGTGGGGACGGGGGTGTGTTCAGCGGGATGGAGGCCGCTGGCTTGATGGGATGGTGCTTGAAGAGCTGTACCCTGGCTGTGCGAGGCTGCACAGGCGGCGTGAATAGTGACCGGTTGACGCCCACGGTGGCCTCAGGCTGCGGGCTGCCAGAGTGGAGAAGCAGAGCCCTCATGCCATAGACTTGCCACCTTTGCTCAAGGCTGAACTGTGGTGCCAAGGGCTGTGAGAGCGCATGTGGCAGCTGTGTTCGCAGGAAGGAGTTGGAGCAAGCCTTTAGCTGAGAGGCAGCATAGGGTAGAGGGGTGGGGAGCACAGACCCTGGCGCGGGCTGAGTCCACTCTACTTCACCACGCCAAGCCGCTTCCTAATGTGCGGAGTGAGGTGACTATCCCACCTGCCCCGGGGCTTATTCAAGGGTGTGTGTGTGTGTGTGTGTGTGTGTGCGCGCACGCATGCTCGAGCGCGCGCTCAATCGTGTAATGTGCGGAGTGAGGTGACTATCCCACCTGCCCCGGGGCTTATTCAAGGGTGTGTGTGTGTGTGTGTGTGTGTGTGTGTGTGTGTGTGTGCGCGCGCACGCATGCTCGAGCGCGCGCTCAATCGTGTAATGTGCGGAGTGAGGTGACTATCCCACCTGCCCCAGGGCTTATTCAAGGGTGGGTGGGTGTGTGTGTGTGTGTGTGCGCGCGCGCGCGCGCGCATGCTCGAGCGCACACTCAATCGTGTCTGACTCTTTGTGACCCCATGGATGTAGCCCAAGCTTCCCATAGGTAACTCAGTGGATAAAGAACCTGCCTTCAATGCAGAAGACGAAAGTTTGATCCCTGGGACAGGAAGATCACCTCGAGGAGGAAACGGCAACCCACTCCTGTACTCTTGCCTGGAGAATCCGATGGACAGAGGAGCCTGGAGTGTTACAGTCCATGGGGGAGCAAAGAGTCAGACACGACCGAAGTAACTGGGCATGCAAGCGTGAACTATAGCCCATCAGGTTCCTCTGTCCTTGGAATTCTCCAGGCAAGAATACTGGAGGATTACCATTTCCTCCTCCAGGGGATCTTCCTGACTCAGGGATTGATTGAACCTGCTTCTCTTGCATTGGCAGGCACATTCTTTACCACATGAGCCACCTGGGAAGCCAGATGTAAGGATAAATGAGTTAATATTTATTAAAGATTTAGAAGAGTGTGTGCACAGAATATGCACTAAGTGCCTGATGAGTAGGAGAGAACAGAAATTGGGGCCCACTCAGCTTCACCCTCCTTCCTCCCATCGCCTTTACCAGGGAGCAGGGCCTGGCGAATTCTGTGAGAGGGGAGCCGAAGGTGCAGACACAGCGAAATAGGAGGAGAAGCGGGATCTCCACTAAATAAGTCTTAGAGAGCTGAAACAAGTTCCAGCCGTGGCCCATGGTCTGGTGACAGTCTGTTAGGAATTGAGGATAACAGGAAGGGTGCCACAAGGCTGGAGATGGGGATGGCCCCAATTATTAAAGGAGGGAAAAGCTTGATTCTAGAAGCACAGCTACAAGCTTGATGCTGATCCAAAGCCACGCTTGAGGAGGGAATTTTAAACAGATGGTTAACAGATGCTTGCAGGGTAGC
Organism: Moschus berezovskii; assembly: GCF_049115385.1. Classification (NCBI taxonomy): domain Eukaryota; kingdom Metazoa; phylum Chordata; class Mammalia; order Artiodactyla; family Moschidae; genus Moschus; species Moschus berezovskii. The sequence goes on from NC_142484.1 coordinate 50,876,888, forward strand.
AAAAGAGCAGGAACTGGGAAGCCAAGCTGACTGGGTGCGAACCCAAGTCCCAACACTTTCTGACTGAGTGGCCTTGCAAAACTTACATCACTTCTGAGTCTTACTGTCTCCAGCTGTAGAATAGAAATGGCAGCGTCTCCAGGGTTCCTGTGAAAGATAGTGACGGTGTAAATGATCACGCCAAGGACTGAGCAAAACAAACATGCAGTCCGTGATTTCCATGAACCAAAGTGGCAGCAGAACATAAGGCTGAGAACAGAGATTGGCAAAAGTTTTCTGTAAAGGACAAAATAATAAATAATTTAGGCTCTGTGGCCTATATACTCTCTGCTTCAAGTACTCAACTGTACTTTAAAGCAGGAAAACAGTTGTAGATAATATGTTCTTAGATGGTGTGGATGGGCATGGCTACATTCCAATAAAACTTTATTTACAAAAACAAGTGGCCAGATTTGGCCATGGTGTGCTAATTCCAGGGTGTAAAAAACAAACAGCCAGGATTAAAATAAAAACCTTTCCACTAAGAACAGTGTGACCTTGGGCAAGTTCATAAATTGAGCTCCTTTACAATTGCACACATCTCACATGCTGGTAAAGTCATGCTCAAAATTCTCCAAGCCAGGCTTCAGCAATACGTGAACCGTGAACTTCCTGATGTTCAAGCAGGTTTTAGAAAAGGCAGAGGAACCAGAGATCAAATTGCCAACATCTGCTGGATCATCGAAAAAGCAAGAGAGTTCCAGAAAACCATCCATTTCTGCTTTATTGACTATGCCAAAGCCTTTGACTGTGTGGGTCACAATAAACTGTGGAAAATTCTGAAAGAGATGGGAATACCAGACCACCTGACCTGCCTCTTAAGAAAATATATGCAGGTCAGGAAGCAACAGAACTGGACATGGAACAACAGACTGGTTCCAAATAGGAAAAAGATTACGTCAAAGCTGTATATTGTCACCCTGCTTATTTAACTTATATGAAGAGTACATCATGAGAAATGCTGGGCTGGAGGAAGCACAAGCTTGAATCAAGATTGCCAGGAGAAATATGAATAACTCAAGACATGCAGATGACACCACCCTTATGGCAGAAAGTGAACAGGAACTAAAGAGCCTCTTGATGAAAGTGAAAGGGGGAGTGAAAAAGTTGGCTTGAAGCTCAACATTCAGAAAACTAAGATCATGACATCTGGTCCCATCACCTCATGGCAAATAGATGGGGAAACAGTGGAAAAAGTGTCAGACTTTATTTTTTGGGCTCCAAAATAACTGCAGATAGTGATTGCAGCCATGAAATTAAAAGATGCTTACTCCTTGGAAGGAAAGTTATGACCAACTTAGATAGCATATAAAAAAGTAGAGACATCACTTTGCCAACCAAGGTCCATCTAGTCAAGGCTATAGTTTTTCCCATGGTCATGTATGGATGTGAGAGTTGGACTGTGAAGAAAGCTGAGCACTGAAGAATTAATGCTTTTGAACTGTGGTGTTGGAGAAGACTCTTGAGAGTCCCTTGGACTGCAAGGATGTCCAACCAGTCCATCCTAAAGGAGATCAGTCCTGGATGTTCATTGGAAGGATTGATGCTAAAACTGAAATTCCAATACTTTGGCCATCTCATGCGAAGAGTTGACTCACTGGAAAAGACCCTGATTCTGGGAGGGATTGGGAGCAGAAGGAGAAGGGGACGACAGAGGATGAGATGGCTGGATGGCATTACCAACTTGATGGACATGGGTTTGAGTGAACTCCAGGAGTTGGTGATGGACAAGGAGGCTGGCGTGCTGTGATTCATGGGGTCGCAAAGAGTCGGACATGACTGAGCGACTGAACTGAACTGAACTGATCTATCAAATGGGTATAATAGTAGTGTGTGTGTCCTGAGATGTTGTTTCTTTTTTTTTTTAACGGATAGATCCTGGCTTTAAATAATTATTTATTTATCCATTCCTTTATTTATTTGCCTTCTCATGCTGTTCATGGGTTTCTCAAGGCAAGAATACCGAAGTGGTTTGCCATTCCCTTCTCCAGTAGAAGTGGCAAATAGATTCAAGGGATTAGATCTGATAGAGTGCCTGAAGAACTATGGACTGAAGTTGGTGACAGTATACAAGAGGCAGTGATCAAGACCATCCGCAAGAAAAAGAAATGGAAAAAGGCAAAATGGCTGTCCAAGAAGGCCTTACAAATAGCTGAGAAAGAGAAGCTAAAGGCAAAGGAGAAACAGAAAGATCTACCCATTTGAACACAGAGTTCCAAAGAATAGCAAGGAGAGATAAGAAAGCCTACCTCAGTGATGAATGCAAAGAAATAGAGGAAAACAATAGAATGGGAAAGACTAGCGATCTCTTCAAGAAAATTAGAGATATCAGGGGAACATTTAATGCAAAGAGGGACTTGATAAAGGACAGAAATGGTATGGACCCAACAGAAGCAGAAGATATTAAGAAGAGGTGGCAAGAATACACAGAAGAACTGTACAAAAAAGATCTTCATGACCAAGATAATCATGATGGCGTGATCACTCACCTGGAACCAGACATCTTGGAATGTGAAGTCAAGTCGGCCTTAGAAAGCATCACTGTGGACAAAGCTAGTGGAGGTGATGGAATTCCAATTGAGCCATTTCAAATCCTAAAAGATGACACTTTGAAAGTGCTGCACTCAGTATGCCAGCAAATCTGGAAAACTCAGCAGTGGCATCAGTACTGGAAATGGTCAGTTTTCATTCCAATCCCAAAGAAAGGCAATGCCAAAGTATGCTCAAACTACCGCACAATTGCACTCATCTCACACACTAGCAAAGTAATGCTCAAAATTCCCCAAGCTGGGCTTCAACAGTACATGAACCATGAACTTCCAGATGTTCAAGCTGGATTTAGAAAAGGCAGAGGAATCAGAGATTAAGCTGCCAACATCCGTTGGATCATCAAAAAGGCAAGAGAGTTCCAGAAAAACATCTACTTTTGCTTTATTGACTATGGCAAAGCCTTTGACTGTGTGGATCACAACAAACTGGAAAATTCTTCAAGAGATGGGAATACAAGACCACCTGACCTGCCTCGTAAGAAATCTGCATGCAGGTCAGGAAGCAACAGTTAGAACTGGACATGGAGCAACAGACTGGTTCCAAATTGGGAAAGGAGTACATCAAGGCTGTATATTGTCACCCTGCTTATTTAACTTACATGCAGAGTACATGATCGGAAATGCTGGTCTGGATGAAGCACAATCTGGAATCAAGATTGCTGGGAGAAATATCAATAACCTCAGATATGCAGATGACACCACCCTTATGGCAGAAAGTAAAGAAGAACTAAAGAGTCTCTTGATGAAGGTGAAAGAGGAGAGTGAAAATGTTGGCTTAAAACTCAACATTCAGAAAACTAAGATCATGGCATCCAGTCCCATCACTTTATGGCTAATGGATGGGAAAACAATGGAAACAGTGTCAGACTTTATTTTTTGGGCTCCAAAATCACTGGAGATGGTGACTGCAGCCATGAAATAAAAGATGATTGCTCCTTGGAGGAAAAGCTATGACCAAACTAGACAGCATATTAAAAAGCAGAGACAGTACTTTGCCAATAAACATCCGTCTAGTCACAGCTATGGTTTTGCCAGTGGTCATGTATGGATATGAGAGTTGGACTATAAAGAAAACTGAGCACTGAAGAACTGATGGTTTTGAACTGTGGTGTTGGAGAAGACTTCAGTCCCTTGGACAGCAAGGAGATCCAACCAGTCCATCCTACAGGAAATTAGTCCTGAATATTCTTGGAAGGACTGATGCTGAGGCTGAAACTCGAATATTTGACCACCTGATGCCAAGAACTGACGTTGGAAAAGACTGCGATGCTGGGAAAGACTGAAGGCAGGAGGAGAAGGGGACAACAGAGGATGAGATGGTTGGATGGCATCACGATTTGATGGACATGAGTTTGAGTAAACTCCAGGAGTTGGTGATGGACAGGGAAGCCTGGTGTGCTGCAGTCCATGGGTCATAAAGAGTCAGACTCGACTGAGTGACTGAACTGACTGACTTATTTATTTTTGATTGTGTTAGGTCTTCGTTGCTACAGGGCTTTTTCTAGCTGTGGTGAATGGGGGCTATTCTCCATTGCACTCACGGGCTTCTCGTTGTGGTGACTTTTCTTGTTGTGAAGCACAGGCTCTAGGCACCTGGACTTCAGTGCCTGCAGCAGGCTTGGTAGTTGTGTCATACAGGCTTAGTCGCTCCATGGCATGTGGAGTCTTCTAGAACCAGGGATCAAACACTTATCTCCCATATCGGCACGCCAATTCTCATCCACTGGACCACTAGGAAAGTCCTCATGAGATTGTTTTAACAGCAAAAGGAGCAGTTAAAGGAGCATGGACTGTGCCTCTCAGAGTGAGCCCTCCGAGCACAGCAAGCTTTTGATACCTGCTCTTTGTCATCACTGTGACTGTCCCAGCAGCCTAGAATATGGAACTAAAACTCTCAGTACGATGAAGTTCAATAGGAAGGACTGTAAAATCCAGCACTTTGGCCTTCATAAGGAAACCACACACTATTGCTTCTCTGAAGGAAAAGACCTAAATGGTTTAACTCAATCATGTCTCAGAGCTGTGTGACAGGACTGCCACTTAGCATGGGTAGAATGATGAGCTGAATAAACAGACTTGAGATTGTCTCTAAGACTACAGCAATTTGCACGGATATGAGTAAGTTTGATGCGCTTATTTGTCCTGTTTTGTCTTGGCTATCATGTTGTAAGAATGAAGCTGATTTATAAGAAAATATCCTGACAAAGGCAAGCACTATAATTAATAGAAATTCATTACACATGATGAATGACCTGAGAGATGATTATATGAATTTGAATTTTTTCAATCTGGGGTGAGGATTCTCAAATATCCCTAAGAATTTTATCAGTACGGTAGTTTTTTTTAAATTAATTTATTTTAATTAGAGGCTAATTACTTTACAATATTGTAGTGGTTTTGCCATACATTGACATGAATCAGCCATGGATGTACATATGTCCCCATCCTGAACCCCCCTCCCACCTCCCTCCCCATCCCATCCCTCAGGGTCATCCCAGTTCACCAGCCCTGAGCACCCTGTCTCATGCATCGAACCTGGGCTGGTGATCTGTTTCACATATGGTAATACACATGTCTCAATGCTATTCTCTCAAATCATCCCACCCTTGCCTTCTCCCACAGAGTCCAAAAGACTGTTCTTTACATCTGTGTCTCTTTTGCTGTCTCACATAGGATCTTCGTTACCATCTTTCTAAATTCCATATATGTGTGTTAATATACTGTATTGGTGTTTTTCTTTCTGGCTTACTTCACTCTGTATTATAGGCTCCAGTTTCATCCACCTCATTAGAACTGATTCAAATGCATTCTTAATAGCTGAGTAATATTCCATTGTGTATATGTACCACAGCTTTCTTATCCATTCATCTGCAGATGGACATCTAAGTTGCCTCCATGTCCTGGCTACTGTAAACAGTGCTGCTATGAACATTGGGGTACACGTGTCTCTTTCAATTCTGGTTTCCTCGGTGTGTATGCCCAGCAGTAGGATTGCTGGCTCGTATGGCAGTTCTATTTCCAGTTTTTTAAGGACTCTCCACACTGTTCTCCATAGTGGCTGTACTAGTTTGCATTCCCACCAACAGTGTAAGAGGGTTCCCTTTTCTCTGCACCCTCTCCGGCATTTATTGTTTGTAAACTTTTGGATAGCAGCCATTCTGACCGGCGTGAGATAGTACCTCATTATGGTTTTGATTTGCATTTCTCTGATAATGAAGAGTATGGTAGTTTTAAAAATGCACCCTCCCCCGCCACCATGGGACCTTCCCCGGGGGTACAGTGGTTAAGAACCTGCCTTGCAATGCAGGGAACATGAATTTGATCCTTGGGCTTGCCAGGTGGCTCAGTGGTAACGAATCTGCCTGCCAATGCAGGAATCACAGGAGATGTGGGTTCAGTCCCTGGGTTGGGAAGATCCCCTGGAGGGGGAAATGGCAACCTCCTCCAGTATTCTTGCCACAATAATCCCATGGACAGAGGAGCCTGGTAGGCTACAGTCCATGGGGTCACAAGAGTCAGACAGGACTGAGGGACTGAGCACAGGGAACTGAGACCCCACGTGGGGTGGGCACCCCTCACCTTTCTGGTGCCTCTGTTCTGAAGTGAAATCCCATGTAAGACCTGATGCAGCCAACTAAATGAATATTTTTTAAAAATACCCCTCCACACATTACTTGCTGCTGCTGCTGCTGCTAAGTCACTTCAGTCGTGTCCGACTCTGTGTGATCCCATAGACGGAAGCCCACCAGTCTCCCCCTTCCCTGGGATTCTCCAGGCAAGAACACTGGAGTGGGTTGCCATTTCCTTCTCCAATGCCACACATTACTTAACCCTCCCTTATTTAGAGGTGGGATTTATGACCCCTCTGCGTGAATCTGGACTCTGGGACTGCTGCCCAACAGAACATGGATCAAGTGATCCATGCCAGTTTCTGGGTTCAGGCCTGAAGAAACTGCCACTTACTGTCCTCCAGGCCTCTTGCTCATAGAACCCAGCCACCACGCTGTGAGGAAGCCCAGGCCCCACGAAGCGGCCACTGGTAGATCCTGGGCCTGTTGACCTCTGTTGACCTCAGCCCCAGCTGAGGCCCCAGCCAGTGACTGCCATCCACCAACAGACGTCACCAGTGCCCACAGGCCGAGTGACTGATGAGTTCAGCTGCCTGAGAGACTCCAAGGAAGAAGTGCTCCATGCAAGCCCTAGCAGGAAGCGAGTTAATAACAGAATTCTGGTTATCTTACGCCACCCGGTTTGGGGTTACTCAGCAGTAGATAACTGGCACGGTGTGGAGGAGGAACGTGAGTCTTTCTGTAAAGTTACAAAGAGCAAAACAAAGGTAGTCTGTAGGAAGCTACCATCTGTCTAGGCTAAGAATAGATGGATAGATCCAGGTTCAATAAGAAGAACTTTGGGAAGACTGAACCTATCAAAGAGCACATGGACTGCTTCATAAGGCATTAGTTCTTATTGAAAATATCTGAATAAGGCCAGATGACCAGAGGTCAGGAACAGCAAGAAGGATTGGGGTCATCAGGAAGGGGTGAATTTGATAGGAATCCATGCCTGTTGGTTGGTTGATTTCCCAATTTGCCTTAATAAAAAAAGAGTTTTGTACCTAGAAGGCACTGGATGAATATTTTGTTAATTAATTTAATAAGTATTTATTAAATGCCTATTACATCCACCATGGTAGATACTCAGGATATATCTATGAACAAAAAAGATGAAAATGAATGCATTGTAGAGTTTGTATTATTTTTTTAAAAATATTCATTTATTGTTTATTTGGCTGCACCAGGTCTTAATTGCAGAATGTGGGACCTAGTGTCCTGACTGGGGATGGAAGGCCCAGGCCCCTTTCATTGGGAACACAGGGTCTTAGCCACTGGACCACCAGGGAGGTTCCTGGAGCTTATATTCTTAAATAAGCAGACATGCAATAAACAAGCTTACATGTGATGTGTATTTAATATATCAGATGAAAATAAAGCTTCCAAGACAAATGTAAAGTGGAGCAGGGGAGATATGTAGTCTCTGAAGAAATGTTTACAATTTTAAATATAGGGGATTTCCCTGGCAGTTCAGTGGTTAGTGGCCTGGAAGTAGTCATTCTTGATAAATCAAGAGTTGAAGAGAATGACAGAATTAAACTCTTCATCTTAGAAATGTTGAATATATTCTCAGACACTCTTATAATCCCTGGGACAAGACTGCAGACAAGACACATCTCAGCTCTCAGGCAGCTTACGTACTTAACTTATTTTCTGCTATGTGGAGAGATAAAAGTAAATACATGCAGTTTAAATGATGGAGAAGCATGGCCTTCTGGGACTTTCCTGTGGTCCAGTGGCTAAGACTCTGTGCTCCCAAAGCAGGGGCCTGGGTTTGGCCCCCAGTGAGGGAACTAGACCCCATGTGCCGTAACTAAGAGTTCACATGCCACAGCGACCCAGATCCACGTGCCATGACTAAGGCCCAACGTGGCCAAATAAACAAATGAAATATTCTTTAGAAGGAGAGTGAGAGCAGGGTGGCCTTCCCTCGGCAGTGTTCGCCCACCGTGGACCCCATGAAGCGCTTGCCTCTTCCGTGGAGAGACGCAACCCAGACTCCTCTGTGTCCTGCCATCAGCATCTTGCACCAGGCCATGCTGCCGGCCTTCTGGCTCTGCCGGGTCTTCAGAGATCACAAGGGGAGCGCAGAAAGTTGAAACGGGCTGTGCTGTCCTTCAGTGGAACTACATTATTTCTGGTTCCTTGTTAGCTGTAAATAATGAAAGAAATGAAACTTTCAGGACTGTGATTGATTGCTGAACCACTGATTACTGATCGACTGTGAGTGTAGAAAATCTGGGTTAGGGTGGCAGAGAGAGAGGACACGTGGATAGTTTCTAAACAATGGCTAATTCCTTACACATCACTTACGAAAAGCGATGCAGAGGAGGTGATGAGGATTTATCTCACTTGGGCTCAGTCTCCAGGGTTGCTCTTTCTTCCATTTAGGCTAATTCCACGTGATGGACTGAGATCTAGGGAAGCATGAAGTGTGAAGTTTGAGGATCTGATGGAATTGTTAGTGATTGCTTCCCTGATGGCTCAGACAGTAAAAGCGTCGGCTTGCAATATGAGAGACCCAGATTCGATCCCTGGGTTGGGAAGATCCCCTGGAGAAGGAAATGGCACTCCAGTCCAGTATTCTTGCCTGGAAAATTCCATGGATGGAGGAGCCTTATAGGCTACAGTCCATGGGGCCGCAATGAGTGGGACACGACTGACCGGTCGACTTCATTTTCACTTTCAATCTTCCAGATGCCAGCGTGGCTGGAGACATGAGTCGGTCTAGAGAAATGATAACATACATGAAGACTTTGAGGTTATAGGGGATGTAGTTCAGTTCAGCAAACATTTATTAGGAGTATGCTACTGCTAAGTCGCTTCAGTTGTGTCTGACTCTGTGCGACCCCGTAGACGGCAGCCCACCAGGCTCCCCTGTCCCTGGGATTCTCCAGGCAAGAACACTGGAGTGAGTTGCCATTTCCTTCTCCAATGTGTGAAAGTGAAAAGTGAAAGTGAAATCGCTCAGTCGTGTCCAACTCCCAGCGACCCCATGGATTGCCCCCCACCAGGCTCCTCTGTCCATGGGATTTGCCAGGCAAAAATACTGGAGTGGGTTGCCATTGCCTTCTCCAGGAGTATGCTAGGTCCCAGGAAAGAGATGAAGAAGACAAAGTTCTTGCCTTCAAGTAGCTCACACTGTCCTGAGGGCGCCAGTACACAAAGTATCTTTGGAATAAATTGTAGACAAGTGTCCACAGTGATCAGCAGAGTTTTGGAAGTAGCTAGAAATTGTTAAATGGCAACCCACTCCAGTGTTCTTGCCTGGAGAATCCCAGGGATGGGGGAGCCTGGTGAGCTTCCGTCTATGGGGTCACACAGAGTCGGACACGACTGAAGTGACTTAGCAGCAGCAGCAGCAGAAATTGTTATAAGTAATCTTGGGCTTAGCAGCAATGTAATGAACCCCAGTGTATGGGTAAAACTGTGTCTACCTGGGACTTCCCTGGTGGTGCAGTGGTTGACTCCACACTTCCAATGCAGGGAACCAGGGTTTGATCGCTAGTCAGGGAACTTAGATCCCACAAGCCATATGGTGCCAGCCAAAACAGAACAACAACAAAAATTCTGTCTTCCTCTACCTGACCCCATTCACAGAATCATAGAGCACTTGGGAGATCTTACGTTACCAGTCTCTTCACTTCCTGCAGATAAAGAAGCAGACCCTTTCACTGTCTGAATGTTTCCTCCATTCATTATCATAGGACAGAGTTGGGAGTGGATTACTTCTTAGTTTCATTTAACAACATTTATTTGGCACTTAGAGCTGTACAGGGTGTCAGAACAGAACAATGAATGAGACGGTCCCTGACCTCAACTTGCTCACAATCTGGAAGGATTGAGCACAGACCAGCAAGGCAACAGACACTTAAAACTGCACGATGAAAATTAATGTCCTGGTATGGTACACCCAGTGGAGTGGGAACATGGTAAGGGCATGCAGCTGTCTGCAGGGGGCAGGAATGGCTTTGCACAAAGAGCAGTGCTTGAATTGAAGCTTCTAGAATGAGTCAAGTGTATTCTCAAGAGAAAGGCTGCCAAGGAAGCTGACACATACGCAGAGGAATGGAGGTGTGCGAGCACAGCGTACTCAGCACCACCTCAGGCTAGCTGTGCAGTTGAGCGTGGAGAGTGGAGGGGAGAAGGTAGAATGCGGTGATAATCAGGGAAGGCCAGAGCCTCAGCCTCAAGAGTCCCTGAAAAATGCTAGGCAGGCCAGTGATGTGATCAGACGGAAGGAAGAAATTATTTCTTTTGAGGAAGAAATAATGCTGTACAATAAAGGTGAAGGCTGAAGGCAGGGAGACCAGAAGGCCACTGAGGTTCTCCAAGCAAGATGCAGATGAGGCCTGTCCCAGAAGAGACAGGCGCGAATGGTGCACATGAGAAATGCCTCCTGGCCGCCACGTTTGCTTCCATGTGAATAGCTGGGCAGAGCAGGCACCCTGCATGGACGCCCAGGTCCTGGTGCAGACCGGTGTGTGAGTGGCTGAGGGGTGGGGGCTGTCATTCGTTGAGACAATGCAAAAGGGAGGAGGAGATGTGAGGATGATCTTTTTCAGGATGGGGCTCTTGTTGGGGTGCATGTGTGAGGTCCAAAGAGTACGTTTCTAGTAAACAGCTGAACGTGTTGGTTTGGAGTCAGGAGACGAGGTTTGAGCATGAATGATCAGCATAGGGGTGATGCTTAAAGTGGGGGATGAGGAAATGGAGGCGTTCTGGGCAGAGAGGCCGCTTAGGGTTACTCCTTGAATGATCCACAAAAGTCTTACGAGGTGAGACTGCTTCGGCTAACGAGACTGTCCAAATAGGACCCGAGTTAGAGTCTAATTTTTTAAGTAAATACCCAGGGAGCATGTCCTGTGTGACTTGACATGCCCAAAAGCAGTGAACACAACAGGCAAGATCAGTTTTTGCCCTTAACCAACTTATTAGCCCTTAACCAACTTATCTGAAAGAGATTGGAATACCAGACCACCTGACCTGCCTCTTGAGAAACCTGTACGCAGGTCAGGAAGCAACAGTTAGAACTGGACATGGAACAACAGACTGATTCCAAATAGGAAAAGGAGTACGTCAAGGCTGTATATTGCCACCATGCTTATGTAACTTACATGCAGAGTACATCATGAGAAACACTGGGCTGGAAGAAGCACAAGCTGGAATCAAGATTGCTGGGAGAAATATCAATAACCTCAGATATGCAAATGACACCACCCTTATGGCAGAAAGTGAAGAGGAACTAAAGAGCCTCTTGATGAAAGTGAAAGAGGAGAGTGAAAAAGTTGGCTTAAAGCTCAACATTCAAAAAACTAAGATCATGACATCTGGTCCCATCACTTCATGGGAAATAGATGGGGAAACAGTGGAAATAGTGTTAGACTTTATTTTATGGGGCTCCAAAATCACTGCAGATGGTGATTGAAGCCTTGAAATTAAAAGATGCTTACTCCTTGGAAGGAAAGTTATGACCAACCTAGATAGTATATTAAAAAGCAGAGATATTACTTTGCCAATAAAGGTCCATCTAGCCAAGGCTGTAGTTTTTCCAGTGGTCATGTATGGATGTTAGAGTTGGACTGTCAAGAAAGCTGAGCGCCGAAGAATTGATGCTTTTGAACTGTGGTGTTGGAGAAGACTCTTGAGAGTCCCTTGGACTGCAAGGAGATCCAACCAGTCCATTCTAAAGGAGATCAATCCTGGATGTTCATTGGAGGGACTGATGCTGAAGCTGAAACACCAATACTTTGGCTACCTCATGTGAAGATTTGACTCACTGGAAAAGACTCTGATGCTGGGAGGGATTGGGGGCAGGAGGAGAAGGGGACGACAGAGGATGAGATGGCTGGATGGCATCACCGATTTGATGGACATGAGTTTGGGTAAACTCTGGGAGTTGGTGATGGACAGGGAGCCCTGGCATGCTGTGATTCATGGGGTCGCAAAGAGTCAGACACGACTGAGTGAACTGAACTGAACTGATCAGCTTGCTGGAGAATCGTGTGCTTAATTAATTTCCATGACAGTAGGTGCTGTAAAAGAAGAGTATAAGGTATTTCAAGAGTGTATAATTCAGGAAGGAGATAGAGTAGCCGGGGGGGAGGGGCAGCTGGTACTTGATCCGTGTAGTTGGGGAGCATCCTTGAAGAAACGGCATTTCAGCTAGGTCCAAAGGATGTGTAGGCAACGTCAGTGAAGAGGGGAAGAGGATGGTATAGGCAAATGCCCTGAGATGGAAGCGAGTATGCTGGAAGTACCGAAGGATGCCCGTGTGCCTGGGGGAGCATGGGGGCTGGTACCCATGGAGAGGTGGTGATGCAGGTGAGCCTGGAGGCTGTTCATGAGCCTGTGCAGCTGCCGCCCTTCCCGCCTATAAGCAGACACCTCGAGGACTTGGGTTTGTACACTCAGGCGAACTCCAGAAGGAGGCAGCTTCATAGCGGCAGGATCCTCAGGTGAGTGGCCCCAGGAGGGCCTGTCCATTCCTTTGCAGCCTCCTGGCCCTGAAGTAGCCCCAGAGCTCCACTTGGAGCCCTCTGCGGGGCAGGTGTTGACAAGCAGTGAGGAGGTGATTCTGAGCACAGGGAAGATAGTGGGAGTTACCTGGATTTGGAAAGGGGCCGTTCAAGCAGAAAGAGAGGCGGAGGAGTTGAGTGCCAAGAAATCAATGTGTTTTGGTCAACACAGTTCACCTGGGAGTGTAACAATTTAGTTCAGCAGCAGCAGCAGAACGTGCCTCTTCAGAACTCGTCATGTCCAGGAATTAACTCAAGAGTCAAAATCCAGCCTTGGCACATAGTCGCCCTAATGGTGTTTCTTTTGTGAAACATAACAAGTCAATTGGGAAATAACCTTGGAAGGAACCTTGATTGATTTTTCAAAGAAAACAAGAACTCCTATGAAAATTTACCTGAAGTCTATTAAAGCCATCCTCTAAAGCAGCTTGTAAGAGAAACTAGACTAGATTGGGGTCCCATTTTGCAGAAAGCCATTAATTTGTTTTCTCACACTTTGGGCCTCTATTCTCTTCATTTTTCCTATCAGGTTGCTTCATTAAGTGAAAAACTGGATGATGAGGGGCTGTAGCTCACTGTTGTTTTTCTCCTGTTGATGCCAAGTGCATCTTTATATACCTTCCAGCCTCCAATTATGTATTTTGAAATAATAAACTATCTTATAGTTAGTCTTAAAGTTAGTTCAATCAAGATAACGATTGAAAGATTGAATAGAGTTTCCTCCAGGTTTTGTAATTAAACACAATACCAAGTATTGCCAAAAGTTCAGTACCTGACTTTAGACTTAGTAACAATGGGACCTCTGTTTTCTCATCTGTAAAATGGGAATAAATAAACCTGTTCCCCTTACTGAGGAAAGATAGGAGAGTGCTTTATAGGTCACCATCCACATGTTAAGTATTAATAAGATAATAACTATCATCACTATGACCAAGAAGATAATTCATCCTAAGACTCAAAGACAGTTTACATCTGCCATGCAAATTCTTTATCTACAAGTTCCTCTTCTCTCTCCGCTCTCCATTTCCACAGACGTGCATAAGAAGAGCATCTCAGGGCTATCGAAAAGGGTGGCCATTCTCTTCTACTTCCCAGAGAGGAAGAAAAAATATTTTATGACTCTTAAAAACATATTGTAACTGTCAAATGTACTTAACGAGCAGCCATCAAAATTGTAAGTTATAATCAGAGTTTTCCTTTTGTTCAGTGACAATGTAAAAAAAATCACAAATTTTACATGAAGATGGAAAAGAAAGAAAAGAGCATGAATACTGAAAGAATTTGGATGGTGATGGCATTGCCCGAGGATTAGACAAAACACCCATGGCTTAACACATAATAATGGTTAGTGTGTTCTTGGTGTCTGTGGAGAAGGGCATTGGAGTAGGAAATGGCAAACCACTCCAAACCATTCTTGCCTGGAAAGTTCCACAGACAGAGGAGTCCGGCGAGCTACCGTCCATGGGGTCGCAAAAAGTTGGATGCCACTGAGCAAATTTCAGCAGAGAGGGGCACGTTTTAGGTCTGCTGAGTCTCTGTAACCTGGTACATTTTGTAAAGTCAATCATATTTCTTCTGCCTCTCCTCTTCACACCACAACAAGAGCCTCCTTCCTTCCTACATTTTTATCAGTGATTTCCATTACCAGATTGAGAGTCTTCCCTGCTCTTATGCATGAACAATGAAGCGTTATGCATTTGACATGAACCATAAGAAAAAGAGAAGCTGAGATGCCCCCCTGCCCAGAACGGACCTTTCATGGGGTGCCAAGGGGAGGAGCGGCGAGAAAAGTTTTTCTCTTTTCTGATTGTAAAACACTTTCTCTTTCCAAACTCAGGTGACCGTGACAGATGGTGGCTTCTCCCCGAAACAGTCGACCATCTGGGTGGTGGTTCAGGTTCTGGACGAAAATGACAACAAGCCCCAGTTCCCAGAGAAGGTCTACCAGATCAAGCTGCCAGAGCGTGACCGGAAGAAGCGGGGAGAGCCCATCTACAGGGCGTTTGCATTCGACAGAGACGAGGGCCCCAACGCTGAGATCTCCTACAGTATCGTGGACGGGAATGATGATGGGAGGTTCTTCATTGACCCTAAAACCGGCATGGTCTCTTCCAGAAAGCAGTTTACAGCAGGGAGTTACGACATTCTCACGGTAAGATTTTACTGAACCTCAATAACATTAATGAGGGTGAGGAAGTTATTTTCTTATGCATATATATGTTTTAAGCAAAAACAAAAAAAAATCTCTGGACTAAAATGTGCAGCCACATAACAATGGAAGGCTACTTTCTGTTGCAGTGACATTCCTAAATAATGAGGCCATTTTCTCCATTTCCAGTGCACAGCCTACTCCATCATTTACTCACTTACACTTTCTGTAACCCCAGATCATTTCGAGGCCCTGAGCATAGCTGTAAACTGAGGGGAGGGGAGCAGCAGAATAACATAACCTGCCCACCACTCAACATGTCCTGAAGACCTCCCAATGAAAACAACTCTTGTAATTGTTGACAATGTGATAGAACATGAATTTCACTGTATAAATTGAGGGACACGAATCACAGCTAGGCTTATTCTGCAAAAAGTGAAAAATCTTAAGTAAAACATAACATTTTTCGTTGTTAGAAAATCAAAAATAAAAACAAGTATGAGCACCGTCTCAAATAAAGACTTAAGCTGTTAATACCATGCCTAAGGCACCATCCTTGGGGTTCCCCCAACCCCAACCACTTTAGACATGTAGCAGCTATGCCTAAAAGGAGACTGGTCAGCCCCACCCGTGATGGGCACTTTCCAGGGTCCCGACAACTATCAAGAGTTATCGCCATCTGCCATCTTTCTCTCAGTCTTCAGTCTTCTCCGCTGTGTATGGTCAGTCCTTTGTTATTTTAAAGGATGGTCTGAGTCCATTTATTTTTTTTACCTATGGACTGGTCTTGGGCTCCATTCCCTGCTCAGCAGTGTATTCACAAGAGTGAATACAGAAAAGAAAATAAAAACCAGTCCTGTTTCTACCGTCAGCAGTTCTGATGTAACAGGTGCTGCTGCAGTTGTCTGAGACTTGCCGGTGGAAGTCTTTGAGGAACAGGTGGATTGCAGTGGATACTGTTGGTACCCTGCCCAGATCCCCTTTATCAGGCTGGTCCAGCCGTCCCCCAACTGCTGTGAGTGTTGACTGCTAAGGGCTCAAAGCTGATTCCTTCTTCAGAGAGTCATCCTTGGCTACACTTCTCAGCCAAGATGATCTATACGCCTACACTAGCCCAGCAGCCCACGGCCAATTCCTAACTGACACCAGATATAAAAGCCCAACCTCCTTGCCTCCAGGTGGATCCAACTCAGTAGTGCAGTGAATGATTCAGAGCTCCCTTTGGAATCAGGCTGAGGTTAGACCTCAGCTGAGACCACATCCTTGCTTAGCCTCCTCCTCTGTCTATCCCGTTTTCTTCACTCCCTTTCTCATGGGAACACTTCCTTTTGAAATCATTTGTACTCACATCCCTGTCTCAGACTCTGCTCCTGGGAAACCCAGCCTGAGACATCTGTCTTCAAGGGCCCTTCCTCTCACAGAAACAGGCAAAGTGATCACTCATGAACACAGCACAAGGGAGCTGAGTCGTCACTGTTTTTAAAGGCTACAGCTAATAGCAGTGCATCTGGAAATGGTATTTTTAATGCAACTGTTTACAATCCGTTTTTATTTTGGTTTTTAAATTTTCTGTCACTGATGGTTTGCTTGTTAGACTTAACTGCAACCCACCACCCCACCCCCCCGACACACACACACACACACACACACACACATACATTTAAGTCCAGGACAGCATAGCAGTTAACCCTACATATCTGGGCAGGGAAACATGCTTTTCTCAGCCCTTATATCTGACCACAGAGAAGAGTCATTAACACCCCCTTCCTTACTCCACTGCCTCGAGGGGGCCACGTTTCCACCAAGAGAGATCATCTTCAAGGTTGGCTTAACCAGAGGGCCTCTGAGATGAATTTTGCAAGGTTGATGCCTTTCCCCTGCCTCCTCCCATCTCACTTTTGGAATCCCATGTGACTATTCTATGTGACAATGACAATGCATTTGTTCCTTTTGCAACACTACCACCATAGCCATAAGAAATCAAATTAGCTCTTCTTACTTTTGTAGCTGTCATTCATGTCCATACAACACTAAAATTTGCAAGTACACCATTTGTTTTTCAAGTTTTCCACATCTGCAAGGTTGGCAGTGATTCAAAACACCTTCTGGCAAATGTGCTCTGGGGCCCCATGTGCCCGAGTTGCTTCCCACAGTCCCTGAGCCTGTTGTCCTCAGATCGCTCCCCCGTCTTCCCCTTGCCAACCCCGTCATGAGGATGGACTCTGAGCCCCACAGCATAAGAGTGACAGATGCAGGCTTCCACCAGGACCTGGGCTCTGAAACAGCTCTCTGTCCTCTCTGTGTGTGAGTAGATCAAGGCTGTGGACAACGGGCGCCCTCAGAAGTCTTCCACGGCCCGCCTCCACATTGAGTGGATTAAGAAGCCGCCTCCTTCGCCTGTACCGCTGACCTTCGATGAGCCGTTTTACAACTTCACAGTCATGGAGAATGACAGAGTCACCGAGATTGTCGGGGTGGTGTCTGTGCAGCCAGCTAACACCCTTCTGTGGTTTGACATCGTCGGTAAGCTTGAGTCCCCAAGGGCAGTATTGGGCAATGTAATCACGGATTGTTCAGAGCAACTAGCAAAAAAGAAAAGACAATAACAACAACAACAAAAAAAACACTTAAAGACTATGCTAAGATGAAAAGATGTATAGTGCTGGAATGCAAAAGAGCCAGTAAAATGAATAGTCGACCTGTGCTTTCGTTCTGAGTTCTGTAGCTAAGCTGAACCGAAAGTGCTCTGGCTGGAGTTTCCATAGTACGTTATTTACTGCAATCTAAATGTCTTTCTGTGTGTCATTTAAATTCTATTGTCACACTTGGCTAATCTCATTTCTAAATGTATTGATGGTACTAGACTTGCTGTCCTTCATTTCTCTCTTTTTCTTCACCTTTTTTCTGCATTCTGTTCTTTTTTTTTTTTTTTCTGCTCCCGACTGCCCTGCTTCAAGGTGGCAAGCATGCTCAAGAGATGTTCTATATTCTACAGACAGCTTGTGGGCAGAACTGTTCAACAGAAGGTACCCTTAGTGCAAACACATTTGCTAAAATACAGCTATCCAATCTGCCTTTTACGGGTTTTTTTTCTTTTTAAGCAAATTAAATTACATCTTTCATAACTGCCTGTGACAGGCTGAAGTGCAGCCCACAGATTTCATACACGCCTCTAACAGCGATTGCATTACTCATATCCAATGACTCCTTTGTTTGAGGTTCGATGGGGTTTGGATTTGGGGTGGAGGGGGGGGTTGTTCTGATTTCTTTAGAGAAACTTTTTTCTCTGTTTTTGAGGTATGTGGGCTTTTTGTTGTTTGATCTTTTCATAGGTTAGTTTACCTGGGCCTTTTCCAATTGAAAAGTAAATTCAAATAGATCCCAGCCCCTCAGTTTTGTAGGAGTGCCATTTGTAGACCAAAAGCCCCCCCAGGAGAGTCCCGGGCTGCTGTCCACAATAGAAAGGACAGGAAATGGAGCCTAGATGTACAGCCAGCGAGAGCTTCCTGCGAGAGCCAAATACAAAAAGCAGATGGACGCAGGCAGGGGAGACCTTAAAAGCAACCTCTAAATTCCTTGAAAGAAAGCAAGCAAGCACACCAGGCTGCAAAATGACAGGGCAAAACTGCCCCTTCACCACCCGGCAGGGAGAGGCGGCGGAGAGGAAACGAGTGCTGAGGACCAGGAATCCAAGCGAAGGGAAGAGTGCGTCCCAGCCCTGGGTCTGACGCTGGGTCCAGCTGAAGCTGACTTCCCACGGTCCTCCGTGGGAGGCGGTGACTCTGGAGAGCTGGTCTGGGGGAATCATTTCCTTCACGTGTCACTGCTTGGATAGGATGGGCAGGAACCTGCCTCACTTCCCAGGAATGACTGGGTCTGGGGAAAGCATTTAGAACATTCCACATCTGTTTTAATGAAGCACAGAAAAGAATGAATGCCCCGTGGCCCCCAAATGGAACATCAGTAGAGGGTCCCCTGAACTTCCCCCAAAGAAAAGGCTTGCTCTCTACCTATTTCATTTTCTAGAATGCTGGTAGACCGGCTTTCTTTCACTTAATGGGCATGGATCACACCATCCCTGTGCATGACCATCGTCATTCCCAGCTTTCCACTCCATCTTCATTTCCACTTAACGCCTTTGAAATGGCACCTCTTCTGATCCATGAAAGATCTCTCTGCTCCTCCATCTTCTCAGCTGTGTCCTCGCACCCCAGGCATCGCCTGGCTGTCGGTGCCCCATCACCTTTGGTAATTCCTTCACCACCGCCCCGTCAGGGTCACAGAAGATGCATCTCAGTTTCAGCATGTCTCCAGTGCAACCATGACTTCTTTTCGGTAATTCGAGGGAGAGTGCAGTGGAAAGCCAAAGGCCGAGGCTCCTGCTGCGCTGTCCTGAGCCATGGGAGGACTTGCCCTCTGCCATCAGTGATCACTTCGTCTCCGTCCTTCTCCGACACTCCAGTTTGCAAGCGCCTCTACGGGCTGACAGCACTGCTCCTCTCCCTTGCATGATGCGTGCATACAACCTCTTGACACGCGGCACATCCCACCAACCCCAGGATGCCCTTGCATGCACCCCTCTTCAGAAATCTCACAAGCACACCTTTCTCTGATGCTCAGTCTGACCGGCCACCGGACCCCAGTTATCCAAGTCATTTTTGCGACTCCTTAGCATGCCTGCGTGTGTGTGTGACTGTGTATAGGAAAGCATGCCTGATGATGCTACATGTAACCTGACTTGCATGAATTCCATTCAGCAGTATTCGTGCTGGCGTACATGTTCATGGTGTTTATCTAGGCTTCAATCTAAACCCTTAAGGTCAAGGTCTTTGCGCCCTCACCCTTTCTCCTGCCATTGCTTTTGTTGATCTCCACCCAGGGTGAGTGGGGTAATGATGCCAGCCGATGGAGATGCCCCAGGCAGCCCGTGTTTTAACCCCACTGATGCCTCCTGAGACCCATCCAGAGTCGCTGTGACCTTCCACCGTGTTCTCAGCCTCAGCCACCACAGCGTCTTTGGCCAAATGAGAACTGGTCCAAGAAGAGACAGGCAGTTGACAGACCAGAGTCCTTCCAGGAAGGAGTCCCTTTAGGCTGCTCCAAATCATATCTAGGAGTCATGATCAGAAACATAGCATCCATTTTCATGTTTCTCCATCTTTATTCCTAAATCTATGCTCCTTTTATAGAATCTTTCCAGTTTTAGTGCTCAGATGCTTCTCTTTATGGGCTTCCCAGGTCACTCAGTGGTTAAGAATCTGTCTGCCAGTGCAGGAGACTTGGGAGACACAGGTTTGATACCTGAGTCCAGAAGATGCCTGGAATAGGAAATGGCAACCCACTCCAGTTTTGTTGTCTGAAGAATTCTGTAGACAGAGGAGCCTGGGAGGCTACAGTCCACGGGGCCACAAAGAGTCAGACATGACTGAGAGTGCATGCAGCAAAGGCTCAGATATGACTGAGCGTGCATGCAGCCGAGTCAGACATGACCGAGCCTGCATGCATGCACTTCTCTTAATATGGACCTACTAGGTTGTCCCTCTAGCCTAGATGCTTCCGTCACAGATCTCACTGTGTATCTGGTAACATCCAGTCAAGCTTCTCCTGCAAATTAAATTCACTGGGCCAGATGCCCAAACAGAACTTGATTTTATTTCCATCCCTGCATCCAGCCAGCCTCTTGAAATGTCAACTCTTTAAGTCATGGAGAAAGTACAAACTTTTCCCCAGGTGCTGGCTGCGTTCAGAATAGATATGGTCCCCCTTCCACCAAATCCCCACTTTGAAATTTTTTTCTGATCTCAGAGAGCCATATTTTTCCAACCTGCTGACAACATCTTTTCCTCTTCTCTAAAAACCTATTGTTTCCTTTATCATATTCAGATGTTTCATTCTTTCAAGATTTCTTTCTTATTTGTCCTTGGCCCCCAGCACTCTCCTCTGTCTCTTTCCTTCTTCCTTACCCAAGTATCTTTCTTGGCCAAGCTAAGATCGAGGGGAGATAAGGGAAAGGGCTTCTCAATGCCTAAGAAACTTAGCAGGGTGCTATAGCGGGATGGACACCTATACACACACTCACGGTTACAGACCATACCTCCTCCCAGCCTAACACAGCTTCCAGATGCTCTAACTAATGAATTTACATTAATTAAGCAGAAATAGTGTTCCAGCATGCCTTTTCCCCTGAGAGTATTGTCTCCTTATTTCCATATTCCCAGTCTTCCCAATTCCCAATCTTGATTCTTGTTTAACTGCATTTCTTTTCCTCCTACTATCATATGAATTCACAAAAGCTGTGTAGAGAGCAAGATTTTGTTCCCAAGCCGGGACCCCTGCATCAAGGACCTGCCAGATACTTTCTTGTGCCTCCAAAGGCTTACAGTGTCACAGAGCTAGACTCTCTTCAGCTTCCAGAAACAGAAGCCCACTTGTAACCAAGTTAAGAAAGCTGTAATTAAAAGGAAACGTTATAGAGTTCAGCTGTTCTGTGTTTAAACAGCCCATTGCACAGCATGTTCCTTCCCTGCGCTAAAAGGGAGAGAAGACGAAAGGAACAAAGCTAACCCACAATCCTCTGTGGCTTCTCACGTATCTTCACACTTCTCGGGAGACTATGATTTCAACTCGGCAGCGTCTCGATTTACATACTCTCTGATGTGCACGCAATCTGGTTCACAGTCCCTGTCTCTTTATCCTGCTGACAAATATTTGTATTGTAAAGACCGCCATTACTACACACTCCAAACGATTCCTCTTTACTTCCAGTCTGATGGGAGATACTACCACCCACTTTTCTAGCTTTTCCCCTGACTTAGACTAGGAAAACTGTTTTTCTGGTAGGCAGTAACCACTTAACCTATCTCTGTTTGTTTGCCCCACCTAATGCATAGAGAAGGAAATGGCAACTCACTCCAGTGTTCTTGCCTGGAGAATCCCAGGGACAGGGGAGCCTGGTGGGCTTCCGTCTATGGGGTCGCACAGAGTCGGACACGACTGTAGCGACTTAGCAGCAGCAGCAGCAGCAATGCATAGAGAAGAGAAAAGTTGTTCTTTGAAAATAATCCCCTGATGGCATAAGGTGGCATGTGGGTCCAGCTCAGCTGAAACACATTTCTGTGTTGCAGGAGCATGAAGACACCCTGGGCCCTTAGTCTGTCATTGCTTCTTGAGGAATTTGGTTTCTTGACTGCTTCTGTCTTGCAAGCTTAGACCTGTCCTTCTAGAACCTCACCCTTGATGGGGCCATTCCCTGTTAGGGTTCCATCAAGTGTGTGTGTGCTCAGTCATGTCCCAGCTCTTCGTAACCCCATGGACTATAGCCTGCCAGCCTCCTCTGCCCATGGGAGTTCACAGGCAAGAATTCTGGAGTGGGTTGCCATTTCCTCCTCCAGGGAATCTTCCTGACCCAGGGATTGATCCTGTGTCTTCTGCATTGGCAGGTGGATTCTTAACTACTGAGCCACCAGGGAAGCCCCGGGGTTCCATCAAGTAGGCAAGTTAAACTGTTTGATGTCACCCTGACTAGCATTAACCTCTCTGGGTCTTCTCTAACTCAATGGCCACATTTCTTAATCACAGAACTCCCCCTTACCCCTCCCAAGAGGGCTGTCCCATTTCTAATACAGCTCTCCCTCCATCAGGGTGACACTTGCTCAGAGTCATCAACGACATCATTTCTTCTCACTGGATCCCCAACAAGCCTCTCATCTCCATAGCAACCATGTGGTCTATAGGAAAACACCTGAAGAAACTTTAGGAAAATAATAAAAAGCCTACAACTGCTTCAGATATTATTGTAAGAAAATGAATTTTAAACCAGATTCTAGAAGGGATTTTCCTTCCTACCACTGTTTCTAACCTCCAGCCTGCTTCTCCTGCCTCCCATGTAAATATCCATTTTAGCCCTGTACTGTGCTTTCTTCCTTCCAAGGCAGACAGTTATTCATGATCAAACCACAGAAATAGTGTGTAGTATTTTCCCTCAAGTTCGGTGTGCACGCTGAACTTGAATGAACAGCTTGCAAACAATTCCCGTAATTCACTGAGATTCTGTGGCTCAGTGTTTGGGAAGCTTCTCCCATAGCTCGTCTCCCTTGATTGATTTTGAAATTTTGGTTGATAGTTTTACCATTGTGAGTAGGGTGGATTGGAATCAGAGCTAGGGGAGGGGTCTGGAAGCTTTTCTAAAAGAAAAGCTCTGAGATAGTCACCCCTGGGTCTCGTAATGGAGAGACGGTGATTTCTTTAAAGGAAAACTTAACTGGTTCATGGCCCAACACCCTGTTGCCCGCACATTCCAGCAGTAGCTGCTGGCTCCAAGTATTTTCATTCCCATCCCATTTTTCAAAGCTTTTTGGGGACCCTCCAACTTTTGATGTTAACTTTAGAATCCAGTAGAGATCCAACGGAGTAGGCAATGGCACCCCACTCCAGTACTCTTGCCTGGAAAATCCCATGGACCGAGGAGCCTGGTGGGCTGGAGTCCATGGGGTCGCTAAGAGTCGGACACGACTGAGCAACTTCACTTTCACTTTCCACTTTCATGCATTGGAGAAGGAAATGGCAACCTACTCCAGTGTTCTTGCCTGGAGAATCCCAGGGACGGGGGAGCCTGGTGGGCTGCCGTCTATGGGGTCGCACAGAGTCGGACACGACTGAAGCGACTTAGCAGCAGCAGCAGCAGAGATCCAACACACCTCTCATGGCTGTCTGTTTACTCCTTTGCACCTGTCTTGACCGAAAATGGTCAAAGAGAAACATCCCCTGACATGAATTCTCTGTTATGTGGGCTGTTCACAACCTCGCTTATGACCGTCTCTGCCGCACGCCCCTGCAGCAACGCTCAGGCTGTGACTTCTCTTAATCCCCACGTTGCTGATCAGCCCAGCTGGCGGTGTCTCCCCCTCCCCACCCTGTGCTGAGCCCAGCGCTGCCGCCCCAGCACACTCTGGCTTTGCATGTTGTTACTGGCTCTGAGGAAGCACATCTTCTTTAAACGGGCACTGCTAGTGAAAGCAGACTCATTCCATCTAATAGGCTCATGCCAGATGAATTGGATGTGGGATCCGATGAAATGAAATCACCTTTCAGGCTAGAAGGGAGCCTGAGAAATGAGGCCTGGGGGAGAGAGACAGAGTCATTCATGAAATGGGAGGCTTAAGTGGTAGGTTATGAAATTGCGGGAGGGTTGATGGTAAACTGCTGGTCTAGATTCTGTATCCCTTGTCAGAAATTCATTGTAAAACTCAGGGACAATTTGGGGAACCTGGTTTTACATGAAATCTTGGTTTCACTAGGAGCAAAAATCCTAGAAGTGAGCATCAGAGGCTGCTAGCCTTATTGATGCATGGAGAGATACTCACAGGGTTTCTCCAGCTCACCGTGATCTGCTTTCTCCTTGTCTATCTCCCCTGCTCCTTTCAAGGTCTAGAGTCTTTGAAACAACAAAGGTGGATGAGGGAGATACGCACACACATGCACGCACACGCAAGAAGAGAAAGAACTGTAAAAAATCACTCCCACATTGAGCAGCACTCCCTGTGCGCTGCTCAGTGTTTGATAATAACCAAAATGGGAAACGAATCTGAAAAAGAATAGACAAATGTGTATGTATAACTGAATCACTTTGCTGTACACCTGAAACTAACATAGCATTGTTAATCAGTTACACTCCAATATAAAATAAGGCTTTTAAACTACCATAAAAGTAGTCAAAAATGGTTTTTGATACAAAAAAAGACTAATGATGCACCTAATCTATATGCCATATGTAAAATATGTAAATTTTATGCCACTAAGCATAATGATGATGTATTTCTGCATAGGGAGGGCCCCGAGGAAAACGTGAGCCTTAGGCAGTGAGGGAAAGGGTATATAATTGTCCAACTGAAATAGTAACTGAAACTGAAAGTCGTTGCTTGCATATCCTCTAAATTTCATTTTTATTTGTCTTTGGAGCAAACCAAAGCTTTATCATTTGCAGAGCTTCCAATTTGCATTGACTTACAAATTTTCACCTTCTAAAATTATTGGCCCACTCTTAACCCGCACCCCCCCCAAAATCATGGTCCTAAGATTTACAAAAGTAAAAATCTTGGTAAGGAGGCATTCTAAAGATGATTTTTTAATGTGGTTTAAAATATGACTTAATGCCCACCAGAAATAGCTTGAGAAGTTGCCTTCTCATCTTTCCTTCTACACAGTCTGAGGTGATTTTTCATCTTTCTTTTGAAAGTTTCCATGACAAAGTTTTTTTTCAGAATGTACCACTTGATAGCAAATGATTTTTCTTTGCTCATTAGGATGGTTATTCAGGACACTTGAATCAGCCATACATTTCATTTCATGTGGTTATCGACATGAAACATTTCCTTTGAAAGAGGCATGGTGACCTAAGGGTTGCTTCTCTTCCAGCCTAGATCTCCTCCCCTTTCTCTTTATCCTGTTCTTCAAAAGACATTTTTTTTCTAGAGTTAACATTTACTATTTCTCAGTAAATCAATTAAAGATATTAATTGGAAGATGAGTCTCTTTTTAAATGAAATTTTCGAAAAATATATCATCTCTAAGCAATTCTCTGGTACCCCGTATCTTCATAGCTTTAATTAAATGTCAAGGGCAATTATGTTCTCTCTAGCAATTAAATAATCTTAAGTGTATATGGCAGCTGCAAGCAATAAGTATTTGAAATATATATGACCAGTTTTTTTGTAAGTACACCACATTATTTATTTTATGTCATTATACATCAAATTCTACTAGTTCACATAAAATTCTTCTTTCCTTTAACTCATCTGCCCTTTCTAATTGTAATATCATAGAAATTGTACATAACATTGTTCATTGATCAGCAAAATGCAATGCAGAAAACAGAAGCCAAGATTACCTTTCTAAAATATGAAATTCAGTAAACATATTGCCCTATGTGCTATAGTTAAATAAAATTACTGCCCAGGAACAAAATTAATTGACATAGTGAAATTTCAAGCTAGAGTAAATAGACCTCGTGAATGATACTTAACATTGTTCCAGCATTTCTACCAATATCTTCTCTCCCCCTTGAAAAAGAACTTTCATTTTGAAAAAGATCATGAACCACACTTTGATTCACAGAGATGAAAACATCTACAGTAATTTCAACAAAGTCTATATTGTCTTAAGCACATTAGCCATAGATTATGGATTATACCTGGTCCAGTGGCAGAAAGTAAAGTTTCCTAAACTTTCATATGAAATATTTTATCAGTTGTTCCATAGCTGATGTTTCCCTCTCATTCTTTGCAGATTTCATTTTGTAAATCTCCTGTAAACTTTCTACTTTGGGCAGAGAAAGATAACTCACACTGTCAAGATGGCAAAAGAAAATTTTTGTTCTATGAATATCCCAACTTACAGATAGAGAATTTTTAATATGAAATCCAATTTTGTTGCTTTTCCTTATTTTCTAGTATTTATAACTTCATTTCTGACATCAGATTGAGGGAATCTGAACTCTAACAACCACATGTTTACCATCAATCCTGGTACAGATTTCAAAGTGCCTACTCATTTTTGTTAATAATGATTGGACTGTTTGTTTACTTAGAATTTAATCTACTTTGAAAAAGTAAAAGGTCTACAAATTCCTAGCCCAGAAGCCACAAGGGGTTGAATGGGGCTTTAGCTTTCTAAATATTTTAGGGGGTCAATTTATGTTTTACTGCTCTAACATTAGTGCTGAGGGGATTTTTGGCAATACATTTTTTTGGTGGCATTTGTTATGCATTGTAGAGGCTGTGTTTTGAAATGTGAGTTAAGTGAGAAAATAAAGGGTTCATTTAAGAAGTACAGATTGAGCCACAGGATTGCCTGTCCAGAAAACCGTTTCTGTGAATGAGCGCCCGTTAAAGCGACACGCTCAGCACGTGTAATGACTTCTCAGATATGCTAATTTCATGTTGTTTCTGTGAACTCGTCAGGGGGCAATTTTGACAGCTCTTTTGATGCAGAGAAGGGTGTTGGGACCATTGTCATTGCAAAACCTTTGGATGCAGAGCAGAGGTCCATCTACAATATGAGTGTGGAAGTCACCGACGGGACGAATGTTGCTGTCACTCAGGTAAGATGTCAACCTATTAAACAGTGAGAATGCTGAGAAATCTGCTAAAGTCAGAGATGCAAGCAACTAAAATATATGTTGAAGTAGTAAATTATGTCCATGTGTCAAAAAAAAAAAAACAAGTTGCAAGAACAACCTAGATAAAGGATTCTATCAACAGTACAGTTAAATCCCCCTGCATACAAATGAGTTCCGTCCCGAGAGCATGTTCACAAGTCCAGTTTGTTTGTAAGTTTAACAAAGTTAACCCAGGGACCCAACTAACACGGTCTGCTATACAGTGTGTGTTAGTCACTCAGTCATGCCTAACTCTTGGCAACCCCATGAACTGTAGCCCGCCAGGCTCCTCTGTCTGTGGAATTCTCCGGGCAAAAACACTGGAGTTCATTGCCAATTCCTTCTCCAGGGGTACTTCCTGATCCAGGGATTGAACCTGGATCTCTCTCATTGAAGGCAGATTCTTTACCATCTGAGACATCAAGAAATCCCCGTATAGTACTATACTGTTTGTAATACTTTTCACACAAATAATATGTAAAAAACAAACATAAAAAATAAGACTTTTAACTTTACAGTACAATACCTTGAAAGGTACAGTAGTGCAGTACAACAATTGGCATACAGGGGGACATTTGCATCTTCAAAAGTTTGCAACTTGAAAATTCACGTGTAGGGGGCTTACTGTGTTATATAACTGAGCTTCCTCTTTCAAAAAATTATGACTGTTTATACATAAATGGGCTTCCCTGGTAGCTCAGTCTGTGAAGAATCTGCCTGCTTACCCAGGTTTGATCCCTGAGTCGGGAAGATCCCCTGGAGAAAGGAATGGCAACCCACTCCAGTATTCCTGCCTGGAGAATCCCACAGACAGAGGAGCCTGGCGGGCTAGTCAGTGGGTCTGCACAGAGTTGGACATGACTGAGCAAGTGACACACAGATGCATGAAAGAGTTATGTGTGTTTGTTTCCTGATCATTTACTGCAAGATTTATCTGTTTGACCACAAAAGGAGCTTTCCTTGAATTTGCAAAGAGAAGGACATCTAGCATGGAGTTAACACACCATGATATTCTTCACCTCTTCATGTTTTAGTCACAGAAAGTTAAAGTTAGAAAATCCCTGAATCCAAATTCATTTCACAAACTAGGAAAAGTAACATGTCCAAGGTCACACGGCTTTTATAAAAATGAGGACTGAGGGCAGGGGGCCTTGCCCTCCCTCCCCGTTCCAGCCCCGCTGCCGGCGGGCCTTTGTCCTCCCTGCCCGGCGGAAGCTCTGGCTGCCGAGGCAGGGCTGTTAAACCCAGCGAAGCCTGGCCCATTCCCAGCAGTCCTGTGTGATCGCGACACGCGCCAAGGTTGCTGACCGTCACTTATGCTCTGCCACCTGAGTGCTTATGGAAGGCCACTGAGAGCAGGGAAAAGGACAAGACTGCCTGGGTGAGACTCACACTGTGTTAGATGCCAGTATGAAGCAGATTTACCCTAAACCTGGGTTTGGTTTTCGTTGCGTTTTATATTTTAGTACCAGAGACCCTCGGCCAGCCCTGGCAGAGAACAAGCACACACACGTAGCCCGTAACCCCTCCTACCCTCTTTGCCTCTCTTTCATGTCCCCATGCAGAGAAGGCAATGGCACCCCACTCCAGTACTCTTGCCTGGAGAATCCCATGGATGGAGGAGCCTGGTGGGCTGCAGTCCATGGGGTCACAAAGAGTCGGACACGACTGAGCAACTTCACTTTCACTTTTCACTTTCATGCATTGGAGAAGGAAATGGCAACCCATTCCAGTGTTCTTGCCTGGAGAATCCCAGGGACGGGGGAGCCTGGTGGGCTGCCATCTATGGGGTCGCGCAGAGTCGGACACGACTGAAGCAACTTAGCAGCAGCAGCAGCAGATGTCCCCATGACCCCAGAAACCATCACTAACTGACTGAGGTTTGTTTTTTTTTTTTCCTCATGAGCCCAGGTGTAGCCTCAGAATCCTTCTCAACACGATGCTTCAGGTGGTGTGATGAAATGTTTGCCAGCCCTGAAGTCAGCTTATTGATTTCTTAAGCTGATTTATTTAAAATATGATATATCTTAAATAAATATTATTTAAAATATGATGTAAGCTTTGGTAACATTGTGGATTTTAAAAGGGGCGAGTTTTTAAAAAATGTTTCATGTGCTTGTCTAGCCAGCTATCTCTGAATTTGAAGCTGTTTCAAAAACATGATGAGATTCTTTCCTTTGAGTCTATTTGTAATTGTAAAGTAGGGAAGTTTGAACGAAGCAGCAGGGTTGATTTTGTTGTTGTTCAGTTGTGTCCAACTCTTTGCGACCCCATGGACCGCAGCACTCTAGGCTCCCCTGTCCACTCTCTCCCCAAGTTTGCTTAAATTCACGTCTAATGATTCAGTGACGCTGTCTAACCATCTCATCTTCTGTTGGTCAGTTTTAGTATGACACTTTTCCTTTTCATTCCGATAAACTGAAACCCAGAAAGGGGACATGACAGGCACTGATAAGGCAGCCAGTGTGTATCAGCTCCTGATCCTTCCACCAGTGTTCTTTCCTAAGGTAAACCCAAGACCCTGTTTGTCCTAGAGAATCCCCTTTACACCTGTTGTACTGGTGTAATCAGCAACAGCACCCTCAAAGTGGCCCCGGTTGGAATAATAAACTATGTGGTCACCCCATCTAAACCCAGACTGCTTCAGAGTATCTTCAAAAGATAGTGAGAACTGAAAGGGACCTTGAGATCCTGCAGGAATCACACATTCTAAAGACTAATTAACAACCCACGTGTAGTAGTGCTAAGTCTTTAGTGCTAATTCACTTTAAATGAGAATTTAGAGTTTTTAAATTAGACGTGGCTAACAGTGTTCTTGCTTGGAGAATCCCAGGGACAGGGGAGCCTGGTGGGCTGCCATCTATGGGGTCACACAGAGTTGAACATGCCTGAAGTGACTTAGCAGCAGCAGCAGCAACCTGTCTTAGCATATCCAACTTCAACTCCTTCAGTTCAGTTCAGTCCAGTTCAGTCGCTCAGTCACGTCCGACTCTCTGCGACCCCATGAATCACAGCACGCCAGGCCTCCCTGTCCATCACTAACTCCCGGAGTTCACTCAAACTCACGTCCATAGAGTCGGTGATGCCATCCAGCCATCTCATTCTCTGTCGTCCCCATCTCCTCCCACCCCCAATCCTTCCCTAGCACCATTTAAAAACATAGGATATATTTAAATAAAATACAAATAAAGCGTGGAACCCGATTCATTACGTACTTCTCTCTAGAGTTTTGTAACAGTTGAATTAAATGGTGATTCATTGTGCCCAGAATGTTATAGATACATGTAAATATTTCATAACAAATTAATGAATAGTAGATGTTACATTTTCAATAGGGTCTGAGTGGCGTGTATGCTGGATGTCCAGAGAACACAACTGATTCATGTTAACCTAAAACAAAAGTTAGCTAGAAACTTTTATTTCAGAATTTCAGTAGGACCAAATGATAAATCATTCAGTAGCATCTATTCCATGAATATTTCTTGAGTTCATGCCATATGTAGGGAGCTTACTACCTGCCTGAAGTCAGAGTGATTCAGAGTTTTAAATCCAGATATGCACCTATTTTTAAAAAAATTAATTGAGAGAATGTGTTACAAGCCTTTGAATGGGCACATTGCTCACATCCTGCTTTTGTTGATCTTACTTCAGACTGGTGTACAGTTAGTTAGACTTGTGTCTAGGGCAGTTTCCTGGTGGTTCAGACGGTAAAGGATCCACCTGCAATGAGGGAGACCCAGGTTTGATCCCTGGGTCAGGAAGATCCCCTGGAGAAGGGAATGGCTACCCACTCGAGTATCCTGGCCTAGAGAATTCCATGGACAGAGGAGCCTAGTGGGCTACAGTCCATGGCGTTGCAAAGAGTCAGAGATGACTGAGTGACTTTCACTTTCACTTTTCACTAGGGCAGTTCAGAAATTAGAGCATTGGGGCAAACTTGGTGCTTCCTCTTTTCAAAGCCAAGCTCAGTAGGTTACTACAGTGTATCGAGAGATTTTCTTATCAAAAGTTTTCAAGTTACTCTGTGTCTCTAGGGTTGTGAGCTTCTTCTTTTAAAAAAAAAATTATTTATTTTGCCTCACCAGGTCTTAATCGTGGCATACAAACTCTTGTTATGTTTTTGTTGTTGTTGTGTTTGAGGCATATGAACTCTTACCTGTGGCATGTGAGATCTTGTTCCCAGACTGGGGATTGAACCTAGGCCCCCTGCATTGGGAGCTCAGAGTCTTAACCACTGGACCTCCGGGGAAGCTGTGGGCTTCTTAAGAAGTGAGAATAGTATTCAAGGTACAGATTTGATTGCCATCATTCTTACCATCAGAAAACCAGTCCTCTGCCTCTCTGGCTGTATTTGGGATGAAGACCTCTCCAGCCTCTGATGTTCAGGCCTCTGCCCACCTGAGCCATGGCTCCTGGTAGAGCCGACAGGGGCAATTTCTGGCTTAGTCACAGCCCTCGATATCAAAGACGTTTTTATAAGAAGGATATTTGGGGAAAAGAAAAGCATCCTAGATTTCTTTTAGCAACCGCTAAAGCATACTCCAACCCACGACCCAAGGCAACTTAATGATTTACCATCAAACGGAGATTCTTCACCCTGTAACTAAAATGTCCTGTAGCCCCAAAACACCTGTTCAGTTTTCTTTAGGGAACTTTTCTCTACTTTGTTCCTTTGGAACCATAAAATGTGGTATGACAAGGGCTTCAAATCAGCCATAAACAACCTGTTGAGTTTCACTTCACAAACGTCACATGAATCAGAGCCTCAGGGGCCTCTGTGTCTACATGAAAGCCCATCCTTCATCTGCGGTTTTGTCCAGTTCTCCCAGGATTCTTGTGCCTCAGAGCTATAATATCTGGTGACGAATAAACATCTTTTTCTCTCTGAGATTCTCCAGCACAAGTACAGAATGTAAAAAGGTGCTGTGGACTTCAAGTTATAAAGACTCAGATGTACTAAACAAAAGAACAAAGCATCGTCTTTACAAAAACCTCCTGCCAAGATGGACAAGGTCCTCTGTATAAAAGAAGCGTTGATTTTATGTGTTAAGAAGTGCTGATATTACTGTGCTGTACATAATAGAGCATGTGTGCTCAGAAGCTCAGTCGTGTCCGACTCTGTGACTCCATGGACCGTAGCTCGCCAGGCTCCTCTGTCCATGGGATTCTCCAGGCAAGAATACTAGGGTGGGGTGCCATTCCCTTCCCTTGTAAGATGGCTACCTTTGATGGCTCTTTGACAGTCTTCTCTTTGCCTAAAACCAGCTACCACTTTTTAGTGCTGTCTGTATTCCAAAATTATACCAAGTTTTAAGAGCTGACTTCCAATTTCTACACATAAAATATCGTGGAATGGTAGCAAATAATTCATGACTGGCACCAGAAATAGCCTTCATTGCTATAGACCAGAGCATGAATAATGATGAATGGAGAAATTTAAAACCTCCACCCTAGTTCCAGCTGTGTTCCCATCTGTCCACACCCCTCCCAGCTTCCACATCCAGCTGCCTCCAACAAGCCAATGCAAACCAGAACCTAGTTGTCAGGACGTCCCTGAGGGTCCAGTGGTTAAGACTTTGCCTTCTAATGCAATGGGTGCAGGTTAGATCTCCAGTCAGGGGGCTAAACTCCTACATGCTTTGCAGCCAAAAAACAAAAGCAAAGAAACAAAAAGGAGTCAATATAATAACAAATTCGATAAAGACTTTTTAAATGGTCTACATTAAAAAATAATCTAGTGTAAACAAAACTAAACTCTCCAAGATAGTTTGTTGGAAACTATCCAACAGGTCTTTGAAACTCATGAAAGAGTTGATAAATTTTGGTATGCTTGTACATATTTTCAGAGAGTAGCTCCTCAGTATTAATAGGGTTTTTTAATGGGTAGTTGCCCTAAAAATGGTTAAGGTAAATTAACTCAACACTTCCATTACTGGGAAACTCTAGTTAAAAATTTCAACATGCAACCACCCAGACTTCCTAGGAAACATACATTGTGTGTGCAACCCCATGGACTATACCACACTGGGCTCCTCTGTTCATGGATTTTTTAGGCAAGAAATACTGGAGTGGTTTGCCATTGCCTCCTCCAGGGGATCCTCCTGACCCAGGGATCAAAACTGCATCTCCTGTGTCTCCTGCATTGACAGACAGATTCTTCACCACTGAGCCACCAGGGAAGTACACATACCTGAGGGAGTTATTGGTTTTGTAATACCTTCCTGCTCTGGTGATGGGGCTGGCTCTTGACATACTATTTCAAAGCACTGTCATTCTGGGTTAAGAAAGAGAATCAGTTTGCTTACCAAAGCCCTGAATAGTGATAGCCTATGGTAAACAGTGTCGGATTCATGATCTTTGAAGAAGATGCAGCTTTGGGACCAGGGACCAGGCTTGATCACTCAAGAGCTTTTGTGTAGCAGAGTTTTATTAAAGTATAAAAAGGCACAGAGAAAGCTTCTGACATAGACACCAGAAGGGGGACTGAGAGTGCCCCCTCACTAGTCTATGCAAGGGAGTTATATACTTTTTAATTCGTTATTACAGTAAATCAAAAGAGTGTCTCCAGGTTGTAAAGAGCTTACTAGACCCACGCTCATAATTTACATTTTGAGAGAACAGGATTAGCCAGGTTTTCAGGAAGGAGAAACTGTCCTCAAGCAGGATGCATTGTTGTTATAGTACAGAATTTAAACTGAGTTGTTTGTTGTGTAATCATCAGTTCTGGGCTTAAAGAAAAAAGACTTTTATGTGACTACGAAATGTAGAGGAAAAAAAAGACGTTTGTCCTTTCCTTCTCCTTGAGAATTCCAGATCCCTGTCTCCTCCTGGAGAACCCCAGAACCCTCTCTCCTCCTCAGGGACCCCGGACTTCTTATCAACCTGCCTAGGAACTGACTTTCTCAGTAGCAAATAGGAAGTTAGCTCCCCTGAAGAAATTTTTTAAAAATAGAAACATTCTGTAAAAAAAAAAAAAAAAGTGGGGGGTTGCGGTATTCTTCAGCGTTATGGAAGTGTTCCCCACTTTGATGTCATGCCAGGTCAGAGGTGAGCAGAGGTGTCTGACCCGGCAGAGGATGATGAGAGGATTAGGAGAAGGGGGCCTCCTGGCTGGTGGGAAGCTGAGGCATCACAGGAAAACTGGCTGTTGTAAGAGGGGAAGGAGGAGCATCGGGTGGAACCGGACGCGTACAAGGAGCAGAAGTGATGAGCTGCTGGGAGGATGAGGTTACTGTCCGTATATACACGAGCACTGCAGATCCGTGTGAAGAGAGATTCAGTTCTTAGCACCCAGACTGTGGTCTCTACACATTTCCCATGGGAGGAAGCTAGAATTCCTTGTGGAACTAGCTGATTCCAGGTCTGGGACAGAAGCCTTGGCATCTCATCCTGCCAGAAAAGGCTAGTGGAATGTTGTTTGACGGTAACAAGAGACAATTCAAACAGCATTCCACTAGTTCAAGATGGAAATGTTTCAGCACAAAAAGAATTATGACTACAATGAACTGAAACATATGAAATAGATAAAACCTGTGTTTATACTATAATCAAAAACAAACTCATTTAACTCTCACAATCCCTCCATGAGGCAGGTGCTATTTGCAGTGGGCAGAATGTACTGCCATCCCACACCCAAGGTGCCTGTGCCCTCCCAGCCTTTAGAATTTGTAAATATGTCATTCCATGGCAAAGGGGGCACTGCAGATGTATTTAAGGTTACAGATCTTCGCTTGTGAGACTCGCCTAGATGACTCCGATGGACCCAGTCTAATCGCGTGAGCCCTTGAGCAGACGGTTCTGTCCAGCTGAAGCTGGAAGCGATGCAGCAAAATTAGAAACCAGAGATTTCCGAAGGGGAAAGGATTTGAAATATCATCGCTAGTCTGGATAACCAGTTGCTCAGTCGTGTCCAGCTCTTTGTGATCCCATGGACTGTAGCCCACCAGGCTCCTCCATCCATGGAATTTTCCAGGCAAGAGTACTGGAGTGGGTTGCCATTGACTTCTCCGGGGGATCTTCCCGACCCGGGGATTGAACCCAGGTTTCCCGCATTTCAGGCGGACAGTTTACCATCTGAGCCACCAGGGAAGCCTCCGTCTGAATATGGAAGATGCAGTAGGCCAGGAAGGGAGGCAGCC
This sequence comes from Moschus berezovskii, assembly GCF_049115385.1. Classification (NCBI taxonomy): domain Eukaryota; kingdom Metazoa; phylum Chordata; class Mammalia; order Artiodactyla; family Moschidae; genus Moschus; species Moschus berezovskii. The sequence goes on from NC_142484.1 coordinate 50,912,046, forward strand.
TTTCCGATCCTGCTGAAAGCCAGCAAGGAGGCAGGGACCGCAGTCCTTGAACCTCAAGAAACTGAGTGCAGCCAACAACCCAAGTGACCTGTGAACTGATTCATCCTCAGACCTCCCAGAAGGGGACACATCTCTGAGGACCCCTTGATTTGGGGCTTGTGAGACTCTAAGCTGTACCATACCCCAACGTCTGGCCTGCAGAACTAGGAATAATAAATGAGTATTGTTTTAAACTGATAAAACTGTGATGATTCATGTTGGAAATAGGAAAATAACCCCCTATTATCATCCCCATTTTACAGATAAGGAAACTGAAGCAAAATCGCTTTAAGTAACTTCAGTGTATGAGGGTTCAGATATAGGTAGTTGGATTCCAGAACCTGTTCTGTGTTCTCAACCACTATACTGTGATGCCTCTCAAAAGGAAGGTGACGTCTTTGTAATTATTCTAAGGCAGGAAGAGATACTCAACTAGCTCTGCTGTTATGAGGGGGGACACTTTTAAAGATGACGGAAATGCCTTTTAAAGATGACTGCCTGGAGAAGGAAATGGCAACCCACTCCAGTGTCCTTGCCTGGAGAATCCCAGGGACGGGGGAGCCTGGTGGGCTGCCGTCTATGGGGTCACACAGAGTTGGACACGACTGAAGTGACTTAGCAGCAGTAGCAGCAGCCTGGTAAACATGGCACTACCTTTGGCCATTAGACTGTCTCATAGCCAGTCATATATGCTAGGAAGAGAGCAAAATATGCCAACCACCTCAGAGCCCTGCTTTGCACCCACTGAGCTTACGGGTCACGGAGACACACATTAGCAAGGAAGAGAAAGGAACAGTTCGTAACAGTTTTTTCTGTGCATCTACCAAACAATATGAACTGCTGTGTCTTCATAGGGAAATGAAGTGAAGTGGTAGTCACACAGTGGTGTCCAGCTCTTTGCGACCCCATGGACTGTAGCCTGCCAGGCTCCTCTGTCCATGGGATTCTCCAGTCAAGGACACTGGAGTGGGTTGCCATTATCTTTGTAGTGAAAGTGAAGTCGCTCAGTCGTGTCCGACTCTTTGCCACCCCATGGACTGTAGCCCACCAGGCTCCTCCCTCCATGGGATTCTCCAAGCAAGAGTACTGGAGTGGGTTGCCATTTCCTTCTCCAGGGGATCTTCCCGACCCAGGGATCGAACCCGGTCTCCTGCATTCCAGGCAGACGCTCTAACCTCTGAGCCACCAGGGAAGTGGTTTAACAAATCTAGAGCCTACCTTGGTATCTTCAGTTTTCTTGAAGAGATCTCTACTCTTTCCCATTCTATTGTTTTCCTCTATTTCTTTGCACTGATCACTGAGGAAGGCTTTCTTATCTCTCCTTGCTATTCTTTGGAACTCTACATTCAAATGGATATATCTTTCCTTTTCTCTTTTGGCCTTCACGTCTCTTCTTTTCTCAGCTATTTTTAAGATCTCCTCAGACAAGCATTTTACTTTTTGGATTTCTTTTTCCTGGGGATGGTTTTGATCACCGCCTCCTGTACAGTGTTACAAACCTCCATCCATAGTTCGTCAGGCACTCTCTCTCTCAGATCTCATTCCTTGAATCTATTTGTTACTTCCACTGTACAGTTGTAAGGGATTTGATTCAGGTCATACCTTACTGGTCTAGTGGTTTTCCCTACTTTCTTCAATTTAAGTCTGAATTTTGCAATAAGGAGCTCATGATCTGAGCTATAGGCAGCTCCTGGTCTTGTTTTTGCTGGCTGTATAGAGCGTCTCCATCTCAGCTGCAAAGAATATAATCTATCTAATTTCAGTATTAACGATCTGGTGATGACCATGTGTAGTCTTCTCTTGTGTTGCTGAAAGAGGGTGTTCGCTATGACAGTGCATTCTCTTGGCAAAAGTCTGTTAGCCTTTGCCCTGCTTCATTCTGTGCTCCAAGGCCAAACTTGCCTGTTACTCCAGGTGTCTCTTGACTTCCTACTTTTGCATTCCAGTCCCCTATGATGAAACAGACATCTCTTTTTGGTGTTAGTTCTAGAAGGTCTCATAGGTCTTCATAGAACCATTTAACTTCAGCTTCTTCAGCATTCCCTGGTGGCTCGGATGGTAAAGTGTCTGCCCACAATGTGGGAGACCTGGGTTTGATCCCTGGGTTGGGAAGATCCCCTGGAGAAGGAAATGGCAACCCACACCAGTACCCTTTCCTAGAAAATTCCATGGATGGGGGAGCCTGGTGGGCTACAGTCCATGGGGTCACAAAGGGTCAGACACGACTGAGCAACTTCACTTTCACTTTCTTTCTTCAGCATTACTGGTTGTGGCACAGACTTGGATTACTGTAATATTGAATGGTTTGCCTTGGAAACGAACAGAGATCATTCTGTTGTTTTTGAGATTGCACCCAAGTACTGCATTTTGGACTCTTGTTGACTCTGAGGGCTACTCCATTTCTTCTAAGGGATTCTTGCCCAGAGTAGTAGATATAATGGTCATCTGAATTAAATTCACCCATTCCAGTCCATTTTGGTTCACTGATTCCTAAAATGTCGATGTTCACTCTTGCCATCTCCTGTTTGACCACTTCCAATTTACCTTCATTCATATACCTAACATTCCAGGTTCCTATGCAATATTGCTCTTTACAGCATTGGACTTTACTTCCATCAGCAGTCACATCCACAACTGGGCATTGTTTTCTCTTTGGCTCAGCCTTTTTATTCTTTCTGGAGCTGTTTCTCCACTCTTCTCCAGTAATGTATCAGGCACCTACTGACCTGGGGAGTTCATTTTTCAGTGTCATCTTTTTGCCTTTTCATACTGTTCATGGCATTCTCAAGGCAAGAATACTGAAGTGGTTTGCCATTCCCTTCTCCAGTGGACCACATTTTGTCAGAACTCTCTACAATGACCTATGCATCTTGGGTGGCCCTACATGGCATGACTCATAGTTTCATTGAGTTAGAAAAGGCTGTGATTCAAGTATTGTTTGGTTAGTTTTCTATAACTGTGGTTTTCATTCTGTCTGCCCTCTGGTGGATAAGGATAAAAGGCTTGTGGAAGCTTTCTGATGGGAGGGACTGGCTGTAGGGGAATCTGAGGCTTGCTCTGATGGGCAGGGCCGTGCTCAGTACATTTTTAATCCAATTTTCTGTTGATAGGTGGGGCTATGTTCCCTACCTGTAGTTTGGCCTGAGGAGTAATGGTAGTAATAGTGACCTCCTTCAAAAGAACTTATGCCAGAACTGTTGTATTCAATGCCCCTGACCCCACCATAAGTCACTGTCAACCCACGCCTTTGCCAGAGATTCCTGGACACTCACAGGCAAGTCTGGCTTAGTCTCTTGTGGGGCACAATAAAGGACAGAAATGGTATGGACCTAACAGAAGCAGAACATATTAAGAAGAGGTGGCAACAATACACAGAAGAACTATACAAGAAAGATCTTAATGACCCAGATAACCATGATGGTGTGATCACTCACCTAGAGCCAGACATCCTGGAATGTGAAGTCAAGTGGGCCTTAGGTAGCATCATTACAAAAGTAGTAGAGTGGTGAAATTCCAGCTGAGCTATGTCAAATCCTAAAAGATGATGCTGTGAAAGTGTTGCACTCACTATGCCAGCAAATTTGGAAATCTCAGCAGTAGCCACAGGACTGAAAAAGGTCAGTTTTCATTCCAATTGCAAAGAAAGGCAATGCCAAAGAATGCTCAAACTACTGCACAATTGAACTTATCTCACACACTAGCAAAGTAATGCTCAAAATTCTGCAAGCCAGGCTTCAACAGAACATGAAACAAGAACTCCCAGATGTTCAGGCTGGATTTAGAAAAGGCAGAGGAATCAGAGATCAAATTGCCAACATATGTTGGATCTTAGAAAAAGCAAGAGATTTCCAGAAGAACATCTACTTTTGCTTCATTGACTATGCTAAAGCCTTTGACTGTGTGGATCACAACAAACTGGAAAATTCTTCAAGAGATGGGAATACCAGACTACCTGACCTGCCTCCTGAGAAGTCTGTATGCAGGTCAAGAAGAAACAGTTAGAACTGGACATGGAAAAAAGACTGGTTCCAAATCAGGATAGGAGTACATCAAGGCTGTCTACTGCCACCGTGCTTATTTAACTCATATCCAGAGTACATCATGAGAAACGCTGGACTGGATGAAGCACAAACTGGAATCAAGATTGCCAGGAGAAATATCAATAACCTCAGATATGCAGATGACACCACCCTTATAGCAGAAAGCAAAGATGAACTGAAGAACCTCTTGATGAAAGTGAAAGAGGAGACTGAAAAAACTGCCTTAAAACTCAACATTCAGAAAACTGAAATCATGGCATCCAGTCCCATCACTTTATGGCAAATAGATAGGGAAACAATGGAAAGAGTGAGAGACTTTATTTTCTTGGGCTCCAGAATCACTGCAGATGGTGACTGCAGTCATGAGATTAAAAAATATTTGCTCCTTGAAGAAAAGCTATGACCAACCTAGACAGAATATTAAGAAACAGATATTACTTTGCTGACAAAGGTCTGTCTAGTCAAAACTATGTTTTTTCCAGTAGTTATATATGGATGTGAGAGTTGGACCATAAAGGAGGCTGAGCAGCAAAGCAATGATGCTTTTCAACTGTGGTGTTGGAGAAGATTCTTGAGAGTCCCTTGGACTGCAGGGAGATCCAACCAGTCCATCCTAGAGGAAATCAGTCCTGAATATTCTTGAAAGAGCTGATGCTGAGGCTGAAACTCAAATACTTTGGCTACCTGATGCAAAGAAGTGACTCACTGGAAAAGACTCTGATTCTGGGAAAGATTGAAGGCAGGAGGAGAAGGCGACGACAGAGGATGAGATGGTTGGATGGCATCACCGACTCAATGGACATGAGTTTGAGTAAACTCCGGGAGATAGTGAAGGACAGGGAAGCCTGGCGTACTGCAATACATGGGGTCACAAAGAGTTGGACACGATTAAGTGACTGAACAGCAACAAACAACAAAATTTGCTTTACAGTGTTGTTTTGGTTTCCGCCATATATCAACATGAATCAGCCACAGGTACATATATGTTCCCTCCCTCTTGAGCCTCCCTCCTACCTCCCATCCCATCCTGCCCCTCTAGGTCATTGCAGACCACCGGGTTGAGCTCCCTATGTTATACAGCGACTTCCCATTTGCTATCCGTTTTACATGTGGTATTGCATGTATTTCAGTGCTTCTCTCTCAGTTCTTCCTGCCCTCTCCTGCTGCAGCCTGTGATCTTATAACCACTGTGTTGGTGATGGACAGAGAAGCCAGCCGTGCAAAAGTCCATTGGGTCGCAAAGAGTCAGACACTACTGAGGGACTGAACTGAACTGAACTGAACTGAGAGCCTGCCTCTCCTAAAAGACCAATGGATAAAAATTTATAGTAATATATAACATTTGTTAGTTGCACAGTTAATTAGCATCATTCTAAGTTTCATTTGCCTGACATCCTGGGAGTAGTGAAATCAAGTTTTATCGTGACACTGATTTTCCAGGGAGAAACTGAGGCACAGACAGGTTAGGCGGCTGCCCTCTGTGGACACAGTTAAAGAGATACCATACAAACCCCTTTCTTCCTACTCAAAAACAGGTACCATCTCAGGAACTTTCCGCTACATAGCTATATATGCAAAGGCTAATTCATTAGGGGAAGCCACAGGCACCAGAGATCAAATTGCCAACATCCGCTGGATCATGGAGAAAGCAAGAGAGTTTCAGAAAAACATCTATTTCTGCTTCATTGACTATGCCAAAGCCTTTGACTGTGTGGATCACAATAAACTGTGGAACATTCTGAAAGAGATGGGAATCCCAGACCACCTGACCTGCCTCTTGAGAAACCTGTATGCAGGTCAGGAAGCAACAGTCAGAACTGGACATGGAACAACAGACTGGTTCCAAATAGGAAAAGGGGTACGTCAAGGTTGTATATTGTCACCTTGCTTATTTAACTTATATGCAGAGTACATCATGAGGAACGCTGGGCTGGAAGAAGCACAAGCTGGAATCAAGATTGCCGGGAGAAATATCAATAACCTCAGATATGCAGATGATACCACCCTTATGGCAGAAAGTGAAGAGGAACTCAAAGGCCTCTTGATGAAAGTGAAAGAGGAGAGTGAAAAGGTTGGCTTGAAGCTCAACATTCAGAAAACAAAGATCATGGCATCTGATCCCATCACTTCATGGGAAATAGATGGAAAAACAGTGGAAACAGTGTCAGACTTTGTTTTTTTGGGCTCCAAAATCACTGCAGATGCTGATTGCAGCCATGAAATTAAAAGACGCTTGCTCCTTGGAAGGAAAGTTATGACCAACCTTGATAGTATATTAAAAAGCAGAGACATTACTTTGCCAACCAAGGTCCGTCTAGTCAAGGCAATGGTTTTTCCCGTGGTCATGTATGGATGTGAGAGTTGGACTGTGAAGAAAGCTGATCGCCGAAGAATCGATGCTTTTGAACTGTGGTGTTGGAGAAGACTCTTGAGAGTCCCTTATACTGCAAGGAGATCCAACCAGTCCATTCTAAAGGAGATCAATCCTGGATGTTCATTGGAGGGACTGATGCTGAAGCTGAAACTCCAATACTTTGGCCACCTCATGCGACGAGTTGACTCACTGGAAAAGACTCTGATGCTGGGAAAGGTTGGGGGCGGGAGGAGAAGGGGACGATAGAGAATGAGATGGCTGGATGGCATCACTGACTCTGTGGACATGAGTTTGAGTGTACTCCGGGAGTTGGTGATGGACAGGGAGGCCTGGCGTGCTGTGATTCATGGGGTCGCGGAGAGTCGGACACGACTGAGCGACTGAACTGAACTGAACTGAACTGTCCAGTAGAAGGAGCACTGACCCTAAATTTGGTGACCCTTGTTCAAAGTCAGCTCTAAACCAGTTTCTTACCACAGAAAGGAGCCTCATCTCTATGAGACTCAGTTTCTCCGGCATAATGGGAATAAGATCTTACATGCTTCATGGGTGATTGTTAAGAATAAAATAAGATACTATGACATATCTTGAGATCTGTGACTTGCCAAACACATGTTGGTTTTATTATTATAATTTTTGCTCAACTTAAAATTGAATAATATACATACTAGTTATAAAATCCTATGTGTGGGGGCTTTTATTGTTACTTATGAAAGGCAACAGAGATATGCATGCCCAAATAATAATCTCAAAATTACACTGATTTGATTCAGGGACTCATGATATGTGCTTTTGTGGTTTTAATATGCTTTCCTTATTTGAGTCCTGCTTTGATTTATAAAGATATGAAAATCAGCTTGTGTTTGTTTGCTCCACAGCCAAACCTGAGATTAAAAGTCTCTTTCAAAAATAAATAAATAAATAAAAGTCTCTTTCAGATCATCCCCACATTTCTTAAGCCCCACAAATAAGTTAATTGAGATTGACCGCTAAGTCTTCCTACAGGCGGGTCTGTGCTCTCTGGGGCTGGGAGGTCCATGATGTGCATTCCTAGGTTAGCCTTGCCCTTAACAACCACAGGTATCCCATTCCTCTTTTATCTCTAGGTGATGTTGGGAGTTCCTGATTGGCCTCCTTCCTTGAAAAGAATGGCTCAGACGGTAAAGGATCTGCCTGCAACGCAGGAGATCTGGGTTCCATCCCTGGGTTGGGAAGATCCCCTGGCCAAGAGAATGGCTACCCACTCCAGTATTCTTGCCTGGGAAATCCTATGGACAGAGGAGCCTGACAGGCTACAGTCCATGGGGTTGCAAAGAGTCAGATGCTACTGAACGACTAACACTTTCACTTTTCACCTTAAAGATTCGAACTTTGCCTTAGCCTTTTCTTCCAACTTGCACCTGCTTAAAAGGGAGTGGAAGGTAGAAACAGATCACTTTTGTTAATGCTGCTTTGGGGCTTCCCTGGTAGTTCAGTTGTAAAGAATCTGTCTGCCAATGCTGGGGTCTCCGGTTCGATCCCTGGGTCAGGTAGATCCCCAGAAAGAAATGGCAACCTACTCTAGTACGCTTGCCTGGGAAATCCCATGGACAGAGGAACCTGGTGGGCTACAGTCCATGGGGTTACAAAATAGTCAGAGACAACTGAGTGACTGAACAACAAAAATGACAGCAACTAATGCTGCGCCATGACCCCCTGGATCGAGGGATGCTCTCTTTTGGGTACATCTTTTGTTTCCTTTAACATCATCTCCTTAGCAGATGAAAAGGGCAGGGGCCCAAAGCTTCCTTGTGTATTTAGGTTAGGACAATGCTGGAACAAGTGCAATTAAATAGATGAAATAAGGCAGCAAGCCAACTCTACTGTGAGACTTTATGTTAAAATAATAATGATAAAACCTCACTGTATGTAATAGATCCATGCCTGACAACTTATGCAGCAAATCAATTCGTGAAAATGGATTCCAATTTTAAAGGCAACAGGACACTTTCTGTTCAGAATAATCTCAAGATTAATGTTCCTGAAGTGAGAATGGTCATGTCAGTTAGCTGTTTTGTAAATTAGGATTTTTGTATAATGGAACATTATGTTTGTGCATTTATAATTAATGCGTATATAATTTAAGTGTGGGCTTCCCTGATGGCTCAGCGGTAGAATCTACCTCTTAATGCAGGAAATAGGAGTTCAATCCCTGGATCAGGAAGATCCCCTGGTGGGTGGAATGGCAACCCATTCCAGTATTCTTGCCTGCGAAATCCCATGGAGAGAGAAGCCTGGCGGGCTACAGTCCATGAAGTTGTAAAAGAGTCAGATATGACTAAGCAACTAAGCAACAAGAATTTAAGCACACATGGAAATGGTATAATGGAACACTACAGAATTTGGCTCCATGAGACCTAGGTTTGAGTGTGGCCTTCCCATTATGACTTGGGCAAATTGCTTAACATCTCTGATTCTCTCTCATTTGTCATGTTGATAAGCTAAAGATAGCACAGTTGAAGAAATGAATATGATATAAGTAGATAAACTGGAAAACAAGCACATGCTGATGTGATTTTTCTTCTTAATGCATTCAGAAACAGGTCTTGCAAGCCTGGAGGGGATACCAGAGGCATCATCCTTGAAATTACAACTGTGGAGAAGGCAATGGCAAGCCACTCCAGTACTCTTGCCTAGAAAATCCCATGGATGAAGGAGCCTGGTAGGCTGCAGTCCATGGGGTCGCTAAGGGTCGGATATAACTGAGCGACTTCACTTTCACTTTTCACTTTCACACATTGGAGAAGGAAATGGCAACCCACTCCAGTGTTCTTGCCTGGAGAATCCCAGGGACGGGGGAGCCTGGTGGGCTGCCGTCTATGGGGTCACACAGAGTCGGACACGACTGAAGTGACTTAGCAGTAGCAGCAGCAACAGGAGTGTTTTAAATATTGTTCTGAATGCAAACAGAGGCAGAATTTTCAGTAATTCAGGATTTAATTGGTTCTAATAAAGACAGAGGCCTTACCCTTCAGCTCACGCCATGGACACTTCATGCCATGAGTCTTCGTAAAGCGAGGCTCGGCATCTACCCAGACTTAACTCAGAGGAGCCTGCAAAACCTGGAGTGTTTGTGGTGGGCGGCACTGAAACTAGCACCGAAGAGACTTCCCACACTCAGGGTCCCTCCTGCTCGGAGTCCATTGTGCTTCTTTAGGCCTTTCAATTACCATTTTGAACACAGCATCTTTGGAAAGTTACTTTGCTTTGTTTGGTTGTTCAGGAGCTCACAAATGGCCCCAACTGTGGGAAATAAAAAACAAATGAGGAAAAGGAAGTCTTTTACAGAGAAACACTTGTTCTGACTGTAGATTAGGCTCAGGACAAAGCAAGCAGAAAGAGGCAAGCTTTTCAAGAGCACATCGACTTTGAAACTTCAGGAAGGTCAGGGCAGGCTTGTTGGCCGGAAAGGCTCTTTTATGCCATTAATATAACAGCTTCTGTGAACACAAATATTTTAGCATCTTGGCTAAGTTAACTGGAACTTTTTAAAGGAAATAAATGGCATTCAAAGAATCTAGTATGGCTTTCCAAATACAGTGGAGATAAAGCAATGCCCAAAATTCCTCCATCACACTTCTCTGAAATTTTTCTACCATAAACTAGAAGCAAAGATTGTCTGCATGTCAAGCTCACCCCCATGGCAAGTCATCCTGGCACAAAAGTCATGATACCACCCTTTTCCTCTCACTCAAAAACCATCTCCACCAAAGTGATGTATAGTACAGGTATTTATAAGAACAACCATGGTCTGACTAAATTTATTTCTAAAAGTAAGTAATTTTTTAGACTATAGCCAAAAGCCTGCCTATTGTTTAATGGAGAACCAACTAAAGGCTTTCTTATTAGGGATAAGACAAGAATATCACTGTTTTTACTGCTATTTAACAGTATGCTATAAGTATCCACCAATGCAATTAGCTAAGATAAAGCAATTTGTATTATAAGAATTGTAAGGAAAAAGGTAAACTGATCTCTATTTGTATATAGTGTAATTATGTATCTGAAAATTTCCAAGGAGTGAATGGAGCTACTTTAAAAGATAGGAAAATTAGTAAAGTAACAAGTTATAAATTTAACAAACAAACATTAATAGCCTACATGTACAGCTCACCTTACCCACCCCCCAAACAGAAAACAGTGAAAATGTATAATGAAAAAGAACACATTTTGGTTAGCACATATATATATAAAGTTTAAAAGTGTTCAAAGCCTATTTGTGGAAAACTAAAACACTACTGAAAAAATAGTAGATTTGAACAAAAGAAAAAAGACAAACTATATTATTTGATAGAAAGACTCTATCGTTAAGAAATTAGTTCTCCCTTAATTATCCTATACTTTTAACATAATCTAAATTTAAAATGCTATCGTTTTGTCAGATGCAATAAGTTGATTATAAATTAATTTAGAAAAGCAGCAAGCAAGAATAGCCAGGAAAATCCTGGGGAAAAGAAAAAAAAAACCTTAGAGAGGGCTTAGCTTTTCCAAATAATTAAAATGTATATAAAGAAAATATTGAATCACTATTTACACACCAGGAAGTAACATGGTGCTGTAGGTCAATTATGCATGCTAAGTCATTTCAGTCGTGTCTGACTCTTTGTGACCCTAAGGACTGTAGTCCACCAGTCTCCTCTGTCCATGGGTTTCTCCAGGCAAGAACACTGGAGTGGGTTGCCATGCCCTCCTCCAGCAGATCTTCTCCACCCAGGGATCGAACCCAGGTCTCCTGTGGCTCCTGCGTTGCAGACGGATTCTTTACCGCTGAGCCACTGGGGAAGCCCCATAGGTCAATTATACTTCAGAAACAAAGAAAGGAATTCGTAGAAAAGTAGGTCGTACTTGTGGTTACAGGAGGCAGGTGGTGGGAAGAGGGGGAACTGGATGAAGGTACAAAACAGGTCTCGCCTTGTCCTGTGTGTGCTCAGTCGCTCAGTCGTGTCTGGCTCTGTGCGACCCCATGGCCTGTCGCCCACCAGGCTCCTCTGTCCACGGGATTCTCCAGGCAAGAACACTGGAGTGGGTTGCCATTTCTTCCTCCAGGGAATCTTCCCGACCCAGGGATCAAACCCACGTCTCCTGCAGCTCCTGCATTGGCAGGCAGATTCTTTGCCACTGAGCTACCTGGGAAGCCTAAGAAAAAAGGTACAAACTTCCAATTATAAGATAAATAAGTACTAGGGAGGTAATGTTCAACGCAACAAATATAATTAATACTTCTATATGTTATACATGAAATTTGTTGAGAGTAAATCCTAAGAGTTCTTATCACGGAGAAAAATGTATTTCCTATTTCTTTAGCTTTGTATCTAGATGAGATGATAGATGTTCACTAAACTCTTTCTGATAATCACTGCATGACTTCCATGAAGTGGAATCATTATACTGTACATCTTAGACTTACACAGTGATTTATGTCAGTTATGTCTCCAGAAACTGGAAGGAAAAAAAATACGAAGGCTCTATAATTAAAACATTTTGATGTTGATGCAGGAAGACAGATACACCAATGGAACGAAAGCGAAAAGCCAGAAATATACTACTTGCATATGTAAATTTAGTATAGAGTAAAAGTGGCTACTCAGATCCATGGGGAAGTGGTAGTCTTCTAAAAATTATCATTGAAATAAATGGAGAGCCATGTGGAAAAAAAATAAAACTGGACTCATTCCTCACATAATATACTAGGAGAAATTCCAAATGGATTAGAGATAAAAATGTAAGAAAAAGAAGCATTTAAATTCCATTTTTGAAAAATGTGTAATCACCAAAACCTGGAAATGTAAAACTATGATTTAACATCGAGAAGCATTCAGGGAAAAGATTGACATATTCAACTACATGAAAATAAAATAAAAACTTTTGCGTGACAAAAAAAAAAGGTTTCCATGAACAAAATAAAAACAAATGACAAAGTTGACAACATTGGGAATTTATATCATGCTTCCAAAATAAACAGAAAAAAAGGACTATCTAACCCATAGAAGAATGAGCTGATAGTTTTAACAAGAAAAGAAGTGCATGTGTGCTCCTGAGGGTAAGGTGGGCATGCTCCTGAGGGTAGGTTGGGGTCTTGTGGACAGGGCACTAGAACAGTGACGGGGGGCGGGGGCATCTGGCTGGATGTAGGGTCCTGCAAGCCAGGAACAAAAACCTTCACCCCCTCCTCCAGGCCTCCCCCAGGGGTACCATCAGGGATGTCCCCTTAGCTCGGGATGGGAGAACTGAGGCGGGAAAGTGCTGCTGTGGCTCTGGCCTTTCTCGGAGACAGTGGAGCAAACAGTTCTTAAACATGTGAAAGGACGCTCAACCTCACTTGTAATAAGAGAAAGGAAAATCCTAAATAACACTGAGCTGCCATTTCTCATCTATTAGATTGGCCAAAAATTTTACTGCATGCTCTGTTGGTAAGGCTGTGAGAGGGTAGTCATTCTTGTATATAACCATAGAAATGCCAAGTGATCAAACTTATGGGCATGGAAATATAGGTAGTGTTTCATAAAATCATAAGCACTTTTCCTTTGAGCTGCTGCTGCTGCTGCTAAGTCACTTTAGTCATGTCCAACTCTGTGTGACCCCATAGACGGAAGCCCACCAGGCTCCCCCGTCCCTGGGATTCTCCAGGCAAGGACACTGGAGTGGGTTACCATTTCCTTCTCCAATGCGTGAAAGTGAAAAGAGAAAGTGAAGTTGCTCAGTCACGTCCAACCCTTAGCAACCCCACGGACTGCAGCTTACCAGGCTCCTCCATCCATGGGATTTTCCAGGCAAGAGTACTGGAGTGGCTTGCCATTGCCTTCTCCGTCCTTTGAGCTAGCAATCCCAACTTTGGGGTCGCAAATATATGTTAGCAAAACTATGAAAACACACAGGCACAAGGCTCTTTATTGCATGCTCATTTTAAGAGCAAAAATAGGAAACATCTTAAATGAACGTCAGTAGAGGACTGGTTGGATTAATTATAATACATCTACCCTTGGAAGATTATTTCTGCACTGTTGTGGCATGGTCTTCATGATATAAAGCAGCAACATTATTGACCTTTTGAGTCAGATGGCTCTTTGTTGCGAGCGGCTGACTTCAGGTGGCCGCAGCCTGCAGCAGCTTGAGGCAGGGCTTTGGTCCCCGGCCAAAGATGAGGTTGGGCTGCGGCAGTCAGAGCGCTGCATCCTAGCCACTAGATCAAGAGTCAGTGACAAGGCCCTCACCCTTTGGCTTTGCTGAAAAGAATTCCCACAAAGAAAGTGGTGAGCAAGTATTTTTTAGGAGGAAAAAGTGTACAGTACATGTGGACAGACACACGGGCGGACTCAGAGTCACGCCCTCGTGACAGTTTAAGTGACTTAATGGGGCATTTCTTCCAGGTTTCCCCTGGCCAGCCATTCTGACTTGCCTGGTTCAGAGTACATATCTGGTATGTCTCAGGGTCCTCCCACGTGTGCACCCATGTCTCTTAGCCAAGGTGGGTTCCACTAAAGAGGCCTAGCTTGGCATAAGTTAGCATCACTACCCTTGGACCTGCAAGGAGCCCTTCTGTGCTTGTGTAGCTGGGGAGGTTTCCTGACTGTGAGAATTAGAAGTGTGTGGGCCATTATATTCTGTCTGGGCAGCCCCCTCTCTCAGCCGTCCTGCTATTGCTGTTTCGGGGTTTCAGTCCATAGGGAACCAGCCTCTAATCCCTTCACCCTGCTGCGGAGGGGCCCGTCTGCCTCCTGTCTCAGGGCTAGCCTATGCATTACAGAAGGCTGCTCAGCTTCCCTGCCCTCTACCCGCCAGGTTCTAGGAAAACCCCTCCCCCCAGGTTCTGACAACCAAAACCATCTGCAGACACTGAGAAATGACCCTGGGAGACAAAGTCCTCCTTGCTGGGAACTACTGATAAAATGTTAGGTGAAATAGCTTGTTGAGGGCGAGTGTATGCAATATGTTTATACTGATGAAGTAGATGGATAAAATAGAAAATTACTGGAAAAAAATGGTTGCTTGTAGGAGAAGGGAATACAAGAAAAGGAAAAATAATGAAGCTAAGCTTGATTATAACTTTTCTGTAAATTTAGCACTGGTAATTTTACATATAAAATGAAATTAAATGTTAAAAAAGCAAGTCAAAAATTTGAAAGTAAATGGAAGCAAACAAATTTATATGTGTATCTAGTTGGAAGCATGTATGCCCAGGGTACACTATTCTACATGACTCTACACGTACTAATTTGACTATATATTCCTAGTGGAGTAAATCTAAAGGACAAAAAGAACTGCAAAAGAATATTAGATCAATTGGAATGACCATAATTGTAATTATAATAGCAATATTGGTGTTATTCAGACACTGTGGCACGTATTTCAGATAAGTGAATATTCAGACAGGTGAATAAGTATGATGATGTCATTGAGCATGAGAAATGTCATCACGGGAGAAAGAAGATACACATGTAAAAAGAACAAGATTATGTAAAAACCTTGACAGGCACCTTAATATTGTTTTGATTTTTTTTTTATTGAAGTATAATTGACTTACACTATTGTATTAACTTCGGGTGTACACATAGTATCTCAGTATTTTTATACATTACAAAATGACCACCACAGTAAGTCTACTTCCAACTTGTCAGCATGAAAAGTTGCTATAATATTGTTAACTCTATTCCCTTTGCATTACATCACATTACACCCTGGTGACTTATTTTGTTACTGGAAGTTTGTACCTCTTAATCCCCATAACTTATTTCCTTTAAATCCTCTTTTCTCCTCTCTGGCAACCACCAATTTATTCTCTGTTTCTGTGAGTCTGTTTCTGTTTTGTTATGGTTGGTTTTTGTGTGTTTATATTTGTTCTGTTTGTTTTTTCTGTTTTGTAATGTTTTTCAGATGCCACATCTAAATGAACTTGTATGGTATTATTCTTTCTCTGAGTTATTTCATTTAGTATAATATTCTTTATGGCTATCCATATTGTCACAAAGGGCAAGATTTCATTATTTTTTTATAGCTGAGTAGTATTCCATTAAAACAATCAGTATCTGTATATATATATATATATGTATGTGTGTATATATATATGGTTGCTTCCATATCTTGGCTATAGTAAATAATGCTGCAATGAGCATAAGAGAACATATGACTTTTTAAGTTAGTGTTCTTGTTTTCTTCAGAAAAATACCAAGAATTGTTGGGTCATATAGCAGTTCTATTTTTAATTTTTTTAGGAACCTGCATACTGTTTCCATAGCAACTGCATCAGTTTACATTCCTACTAATAGTGTGTGAGGATTTCATTTTCTCAACCTCATCACCAATGTTTGCTATTTGTGGTCTTTTTGATAAGTCATTCTGACAGGTGTGAGGTGATATCTCACTGTGGTTTATTTGCATTTTCCTGACGATTAGTGATGTTGAGCACCTTTTCAGGTGTCTGTGGGCCTACTGTATGTCTTCTTTGGAGTGTGTCTGTTCAGGTCCTCTGCTCAGTTTTTAATCAGATTGGGTTTTTGATGTTGAGTGGTATGAGTTCTTTGTATATTTTGCATATTAACCCCTTATGAGATATATCATTTGCAAATATCTTCTCCCATCCTGTAGGTTGTCTTTTTGTTTTGTTGATAGTTTCCATCACTACACAAATGTTTTTCAGTTTGGTGCAGTCCAATTTGTTTAGAGTTTTTCTTTTTTTGGTTTTCATTCCTGTAGTCTAAGGAGACATATACAAAAAAATATATTGCTAAGCCCAGTGTCAAAGGGTATTTTGCCTATGTTTTCTTCTAAGAGTTTTATGGTTTCAGGTTTTACATTTAAGTCTTTAATCCTTCTGAGCTTATTTTTTATATGGTATGAGAAAATATCAATAATTCAGTTTGATTGATTTGCATATAGCTGTCCAGTTTTGCCAACACCATTTACTGAAGAGGTTGACCTTTCCCTATTGTACAGTCTTGCCTCCTTTGTCATAGATTAATGGACCATATAAGCATAGATTTATTTCTGGATTCTCTGTTTTGTTCCATTGATCTCTCTGTCTCTGTTTTGATGAGGTGCCATACCTCATTGATTAGTGTAGTTTTGTAGAATAGTTTGAAGTCAGAAAATATGATGCCTGCAGCTTTGTTCTTTCTTCTCAAGATTGTCTTGGCTATCTGTACAAATTTTAGAAGTATTTGTTTCAGTTCTGTGAAAAATGCCAATTATATAGGGATTGCATTTGAATTTGTAGATTGACGTGGGTAATATGGTCATTTTGACAATATTAATTCTTTCAATCCAATAAGATGATTTGTTTTTCCATCTTTTTATGTCATCTTCAACTTCCTTTGTCAGTGTCTTATAATTTTCTGAGTACAGGCCTTTTACCTCCTTAGTTAGATTTATTCCTAATCATTTTATTCTTTTTGATACAATTGTAAATTGGATTGTTTTCTTACATTCTTTTTCTGATAGTTCATTGTTTATAGAAATGCAGGTTTATTTACATTAATTTTGTATCTGAAACTTTACTGGATTTAGTATCATATCACGTGTAAACAGTGACACTTCTTTTCCAATCTGAGGTATTTAATTTCTTGTCTGATTTCTGTGGCTAAGATTTCTAAGATGTAAAAGGATTTCCAATTTTGAAAGTGGCAAGAGTGGGCATCCTTGTCTTGCTCCTCATCTCAGAGGAAATGCTCTCACGTTTTCACCATTTATTATGATACTGTCTGTAAGTTTGTCCAAGATAGTCTTTATTTTGTTGAGGTGTGCTTCCTCTATACTCACTTTGTTGACCTTTTTTATAATTTATGTTTAATTTTGTCAGAAGCCTTTTCTGCATCTACTGAGATGATCATATGATTTTTATTCTTCAATTTGTTAATGTGGTAGATCACACTGACTGATTTGTGGTTATTGAACCACCATCCTTCCATTCTTGGGATAAATCTAACTTGATCATGGTGTATGATCTTTTTAATTTATTGTTGAATTCATTTTGCTCATTTTATTGAAGATTTTTGCATCCTTGCTCACCAGTGATATTGGCCTGTAATTTTCTTTTTGAGGGGTGTCTTTGTCTGGTTTTGGTACCAGGGTTCTGCTGGCCTCATAGAATGAATTCAGTAACATTCCTTCCTTTTCAATTTTTTGGAATATTTTGAGAAGCATAGATACTGACTCTTGAAATGTAGAGTTCTGTGATGCCATCTGGCCCTACACTTTCGTTTGTTGGCAGTTTTTTCAATACTGACTCAGTTTTACTGCTGATAGTTGATCTGTTCATATTTTCTATCTTCCGATACAGTCTTAGAAGACTTTAAGTTTCTAGGAATTTATGTATTTCCTCTACGTTGTCCATTTTACTGACACAAAATTTGTTGTAGTAATCTCTTATGATCCTCTGTATTTCTGTGGCATGAGTTGTAACATCCCTTTCATTTTGAATTTTATTTATTTGGGCCCTCTCCCGTATTTTCTTGATTAGTCTGGTCAAAGGTTTTTCTTGCTTCTTGAGGTAGACTTATATCATTATATCCTTCCCTCTTAGAATTGCTTTGGCTGTGTCCCAGATGTGCTGGATCATTGTGTTTCCATTTTCCTTTGTCTCCAGGCATTTTTAAATTTCCTCTTTGATTTCTTCAGTGACCATTGGTTGTTGAGAAGCATACTGTTTCAACTCCACATGTTTGTGTTTTTTTGCAATTTGTTTCTTGTGGTTGATTTCTAGTATCATACAGTAGTGGTTGTAAAGGATGCTTGATATGGTTTCAGTGTTCTTAAACTTGTTGAGACTTATTTTCTAGCCTAGTGTGTGATCCATTGGATAAGGAAATGGCAACCCACTCCAGTGTTCTTGCCTGGAGAATCCCAGGGACGGGGGAGCCTGGTGGGCTTCAGTCTATGGGGTCACACAGAGTCGGACACGACTGAAGTGACTTAGCAGCAGCAGCAGCAGTGTGTGACCTGTCCTGGAGAATATTCCATGTGCACGCGAAAAGACTGTGTATTCTGCTGCTTTTGAGTGGAATGTTCTATATATATATAGAGAGAGAGATTGATATATATAATATTAAGTTCATCTGGTCAATTAAGTTCATCTGGTTAATGTGTCATTTAAAGTCAATGTTTCCTTACTGCTTTTATGTCTGGATGATCTATCCATTGATTTAAGTGGAGTGTTAAAGTCTCCTACTATTCTCTCCCTTAATGTTTGTTAATATTTGCTATATGTATTTATGTGCTTAATCGGCTTCCCTGGTGACTCAGTGGTGAAGAATCCACCTGAAAATTTAGGAGATGTGGATTCAGTCCCTGGGTTGAGAAGATTCCTTGGAGAAGGAAGTGGCAACCCACTCCAGTATTCTGGCTGGGAAATCCAATGGACAGAGGGACTCTAGTCCATGGGGTTACAAAAGAGTCAGTCACAATTTAGCAACTAAACAATAGCAACATCATGTTGGGTAAATACCTGTTTGCATTTATTATCTTTTTTTGGATTGATTCCCTTAACATTATGTACTGTCTTTCTTTGTATCTTGTTGCAGTCTTTGTTTTGAAGTTTATTTTGTCTAAGTACTACTACTCCAGCTTTCTTTTGATTTCCGTTTGCATGGTGTGCCTTTTTCCATTCTGTCACTTTCAGTGTGTATGTATTTCTGGATAAGAAATGAGTCTCTTGTAAGCAGCATGTGTGTAGGTCTTGTCTTATTTTATCCATGCAGTCACTCTATGTCTTTTGTAGGAGTGTTTAGTCTATTTTCATTTAATTATTGATAAACATGTACTTATTGCCATTTTGTTAATGGTGTTTTTTATCGTTTTTGTAGTTCTCATTCCTTTTCTTCCCTTGCAATCTTCCCTTGTGATTTGATGACCATCTTTAGTGTTTATTTGGATTCTTTCTCTTTATTATTATTTTTGTGTGTGTGTTTATTTTAGGCCTTTGATTTGTGGTTACCGTGAGATTTATATACAACATCTTTATGAGTGGGTATTGATTTTAAGTTCATTATTTCTTAAGCTTGAATGCATTTTAACAGACTTACATTTTTTGCTCCCACATTTTTGACAACACATTGTACATCATTTTATTCTATGTATTACTTATCTACTTATTATAGATAAAGACGATTTATTACTTTTGTCTTTTCACCTTCCTACTGAGCTTTATAAGTGTTTTGATCCACTACCTTTCCTATATTTTGCATTTCCCAGTGAGGTTTTTCCAGTCATAGCTTTTTTTTTTTTTTTAAGTTTCTATTTGTGGCCTTTTCTTTTCCACTTAGAAAAACCCTTTCAACATTTCTTATAAAGTTGTCTTCAGTTCAGTTCAGTTCACTTCAGTCGCTCAGTCATGTCTGACTCTTTGCGACCCCATGAATCACAGCACGCCAGGCCTCCCTGTCCATCACCAACTCCCGGAGTTCACTCAAACTCATGTCCATCAAGTCGGTGATGCCATCCAGCCATCTCATTCTCTGTCGTCCCCGTCTCCTCTCACCCTCAATCCCTCCCAGCATCAGACACTTTTCCAGTGAGTCAACTCATCGCACGAGGTGGCCAAAGTATTGGAGTTTCAGCTTCAGCATCAATCCTTTCAATGAACACCCAGGATTGATCTCCTTTAGAATGGACTGGTTGGATCTCTTTGCAATCCAAGGGACTCTCAAAGTCTTCTCCAGCACCACAGTTCAAAAGCATCAATACTTCGGCACTCAGCTTTCTTCACAGTCCAACTCTCACATCCATACATGACCACGGGAAAAACCATAGCCTTGACTAGACGGACCTTTGTTGGCAAAGTAATATCTCTGCTTTTTAATATGCTATCTAGGTTGGTCATAACTTTCCTTCCAAGGAGTAAGTGTCTTTTAATTTCATCGCTGCAATCAGCATTTGCAGTGATTTTGGAGCCCAAAATTAAAGTCTGACACTGTTTCCTCATCTATTTCCCATGAAGTGATGGGACCTGATGCCATGATCTTCGTTTTCTGAATGTTGAGCTTCAAGCCAAACTTTTCACTCTCCTCCTTCACTTTCATCAAGAGGCTTTTTAGTTCTTCTTCACTTTCTGCCATAAGGGTGGTGTTATCTGCATATCTGAGGTTATTGATATTTCTCCCAGCAATCTTGATTCCAGCTTGTGCTTCTTCCAGCCCAGTGTTCCTCATGATGTCCTCTGCATAGAAGTTAAATAAGCAGGGTGACAATGTACAAACTTGACGTACTCCTTTTCCTATTTGGAACCAGTCTGTTGTTCCATGTCCAGTTCTAACTGTTGCTTCCTGACCTGCATACAGGTTTCTCAAGAGGCAGGTCAGGTGGTCTGGTATTCCCATCTCTTTCAGAATTTTCCACAGTTTATTGTGATCCACACAGTCAAAGGCTTTGGCACAGTCAATAAAGCAGAAATAGATGTTTTTCTGGAACTCTCTTGCTTTCTCCATGATACAGCAGATGTTGGGAATTTGATCTCTGGTGCCTGTACCTTTTCTAAAACCTGCTTGAACATCTGGGAGTTCACGGTTCACATATTGCTGAAGCCTGGCTTGGAGAATTTTTAGCATGACTTTACTAGATGAGTGCAATTGTCTTAGTGGTGATGAACTCCTTTAGCTTATGATTGTCTTTTAAAACTTTCCTTCAATTCTGAATGATACCTTACCAGATAGATTATTTTGGGTGGTAGATTTTTTCTCCATTTCAGCACTTGAATATATCCTAACATTTACTTCTGGCCTGCAAATTTTCTGCTAAAAAGTCACCTGATAGTGTTATTAGAGTCTTCTTGTTTATAACTAGTTGCTTTTCTCTTGCTGCTTTTAAGAGTCCCTCTTTATATTTAATTTTGGTACTTTAATTATAATATGTCTTGCTGTGGACTCTCTGTGCTTCCTGCACATGGATGTCTGTTTCCCTTCCAAGATTAGGAAAGTTTTCAGCTAGTATATCTTCAAATATACCATCTTCCCCCTTTCTCTCTCTGTTCTCAGATGGGACCTTTAGTGTGTTTATTAGTGTGTTTTATGTTGCCCCAGGGGTCTGTTAAAGTATCCTCTTTTTTTTAACTCTTTTTTTGTTGTTGCTTTTTCTGTTCAGCTTGGAATCTCCACTGCTCTTTCTTCCAGTTCCCTGATCCTTTCCTCCACATCACCTAATCTACTGTTGATTCCTTCTGTAGTATTTTTTTCCTTCAGTTATTGTATTCCTCAGCTGTTTGGTGGTTCTTTATATTTTCTAAATCTTCGTTAAACTTCTCACTCTGCTCATCCATTTTATTTTCCCAAGCTCATTAAACATCTTTATGATTGTCGTCTTAAACTCGATGGTGGAAGATCGCTCCTCTCCACTTTGCTTAGTTCTTCTGGGGTTTGGTCTTGTTCTTTCATCTAGGGAATATTCTCCATCTCCTTGTTTTCTATATTTTCTGTATTTGTTTCATGTGTTCGGTAGTTCAGTTGTGTTTCTCAACCTTGGAAACGTCGCATTGGGCAGGAGAGGGCCCTTGCAGCCCAGCCGCACACTAGCCTCTTGTTACGAGGGCTGTGTGTTCTAGCGATGCCTCCTGTGTGGGTTGCACGGGCTCTTTTGTTGTGACAGTCAGCTACTGTGGGTGTGCTGGCAGGCAGGCTGGCTGTCATCCTTGGTAGCTGCCAGGCCCTGCCACATGCAGTGGCCGACGGCCCACTGTGGACCAGGTTGGATCCCAGAGTAGCTGGCCACATGGCTCAGGGTGGGGGTGGGGGAATGGGCCTGGGCTGTGCCAGTCCACTCATGGACAGAGTTGTTAACAGCATAGTTTTGAATTGGTAGTGTCAATGTGAACTCATGATATAATTATTAGAATTGCATTGCTGACTCTGCTGAAAAATACCAAAGCTGACAGCAATAAGCATTCCTAGCACCAGATCATGGTTTCTAAATGCCACTTCTAACTAAAAAGAAACCAACACTTCTTGAAGTTATAGATAAATCAATAATGGAGCAGGGATATATATAAGATGACTGAAAAAATTACCAGTAGCAGTTACTGGAAAGCAAGAAAACTATCAAAGACTGCTTGGGTAGTGTCAAAACATCACAAGAGCCCACTTAAGAAAGCACCGTGTGTGCATCAATATAGTCCTTTTCTACATGAAGTGTGTATACATGTGTGCATGCTAAGTCACTTCTGTCATGTCCTAGCTCTGTGCAATCCCACGGACTGTAGCCCACCAGGCTCCTCTTTCCATGGAATTCACCAAGCAGGAATGCTGGAGTGGGTTGCCATGCCAGCCTCCAGGGGGTCTTCCCAACCCAGGGATCAAACCTGCATCTCCTGCATTGCAGGCAGATTCCTTACTGCTGAGTCACCGAGAAAGCCCTTACATGAAGTGTACTTCAAAGTAACCAAATAATTAAACAGAACTTTCTTATTAGAACTATTCTAGCTAATAATTGAGGAAGAAATCATAGAATTAAAATGGTGCTGTTTTGCACTTTAACGAATTAGCATCGCTTCATGATCAGAGTGGCCAATATCACAGAATAAGATGAGAACCCGACATTATGTATCTCTAGATGGAAATACACAGTTTCACCCATGAGGGGCTTTTGTCAAAAAAAAAAAAAAAAGGGAAGAAGGAAATTAAATGGGAATTTTATTAAGTCTTCTGTATAAAACTGCCAATATAAGAAATACAGGGGACAGAGGAACATGTAAAACAAAACTATAGGGATACAATAAGCAAAATTCAGACTGTGGGAACAAAATAAGAAAGAGCTCAGCTTTTTGATTAATAGCAACAGCAACATGAAAACTGCAAGGGAGACGTGGGGGGAGAAGCTATAGATTAAGAGATGACTGATGGAGACACCAATCAGGTACAGTGCGTGTGCCTTATTTGCACATCTTGGTTAAAAGAAACTATGAAAATATATATTCACAAGTACGCAAGCATATATACCTCATTAAAAAACAATTACAGAAGTATGAACACCAACTGAATATTTAAAGACATTAAGGAGTTGTTGTTTTCTCTGTTTAGATGCAATAGTGGTATTATGAGTGTGTGTGATATGTGTGTGTTTACTTTGACTCCCTGTCTTTCAGAGATGTACACGGAAATTACATGATGGCTAGGATGTGTTTCAAAATAATACAAGGGAGTAGATGGGAAAAATGAAGGAGCATAAAGATAAAGCAAGATTAGTCATGAACTGATCATTGCCACAGCTGAGTGATGAATCCTCAAGGGTTCATCAAGCTATAACTTTTATAAAATTCTCCTGAAAAGTTTGGAAACAAAGTACTTTCCAGAAAGGAACAACTTGGGACCCCGCTCCAGCTACCATTAGCTTTCGCACCGCGCTCTTCGGTAGACCTCTGTCCCAAGGAGAAGCGCCTCTGCTCGCTCCTCTTTTTCCTTTGCCTCTTCCTTGCTGCTTATCCTGCCGTTGCGTCCACATCGAGTCCACCATAGAGCAGGAAGAGCACATAACCAGAATGTAAGCTAATGGGAACTTAACAAACCGAGGTCACCTTGGGATGTCCTACACTGAGCCTCCGATAATCTTCCGAACTATCGTCCTCCTGGGGTTGTCTCATCTGTTCAATTAATAGTGAGAATGTTGATCCTCACAGTTTATATTCCTGTTCATGTGAACTGCTGGTTTATTGTCAATCTCTAATTACAGCGCGCTTTCGTAAGAATCTCCCTACCTATTAAAACGACTGAAGGATCCAAGGACACAGAGGGAAGAGAGAGGGAGGGGCCTCTTATCAGTGAGTACATTGGCAACGGTCATCACTCTTGTCTTCTTTTAACTATAGGTATTTATCAAAGTGCTGGATAATAATGATAATGGCCCAGAATTCTCTCAGCCAAATTACGATGTGACCATTTCCGAGGATGTGCTTCCCGATACAGAAATCCTGCAGATTGAAGCCACAGACAGAGACGAGAAGCACAAGCTGAGCTACACCGTCCACAGCAGCATAGACTCCGTCAGCATGAGGAAGTTCCGCATAGACCCCAGCACAGGCGTCCTCTACACGGCCGAGAGGCTGGACCACGAAGTGCAAGACAAGCACATCCTGCACATAATGGTAGGACCAGACTGCTTAACGCTTTCCTAGCAGAAGCATCTTCTTAAGCCACACGCCTTAGCCGCCAGGCAGGGAGGGCCCTTGAATTTTGTAAGTAGTAGTAAATTTGATCTTTTCACAGCAGGGTTGCCTTCATTCTTGCCTTTTTACTTCAGTGAAGAATTACTGTCGTTAGGTAGTGACTCCCTATTTTTGCCAAACTGAAATATTAGACGAATTGTATAGTAAAAGCTCATGACAGCCTGACTTGAGAGGGAAGGAATAGGCTGTGTTTCCATAAATCTCCGAGGCTGTGGTATTGGTTCGCGTCCAGAAGATTTGGTGGAAAAGTTTAAAAGAAGTTCCTTGAGAAGATAATCACAAGGGTAATCCTTTATTTGACCTGTACAGTCCTTAGTCCTTAGAAGCATTTAGAGGACTGATTTATTACTTATTGCACTGGCATTGGACCTAGCAATAAATACTGGCTCACAAAAGAGATCTCAGAACTCACCAAAGCCTGGAGAAATAAGTCTAAATTTGGGTTCATAGGGTCTCCAAATTATGTAGAAGTCACTTTCATTTTAAAGCAAAGTTCGAAGAATTTGCATAAATGAGAAGTAAAGATTAGTAAGAAAACACCCTTGTTTATGACCTAGAACATGTCCCTTTAACTACCCAAGAGCCCCCTGGGCAATTTCACAGCTACTGCCTATCAGCGACCCTGCGTTCCTTAAGGCTGGGGAGGAGGGCAGAGACTTCATTTCTGTACCGATTGACTCTAAGATGCACTAAGATGCTATCAATTCACAAGTGGCTGCAGTAATTTCCAGTAAGTGCTGCTCTTTCTTTCCACGTCTGGAAACCTCTGTGGGCAAGAGGAAAGCCGAGTGCCATGGCGTTGGCTGTGGCTTTCAGATGAGAGTGCGGGGAGTGGAGGAGGGACTCAGGTTCATCAGATGCATTCCTCTGGCTGCTCATTCACACATTCATTGAACAGATATTTCTCCAGCACCCACTGTGTATTACATTCTGTTCTAGGCACTGAGGATGTGAAAGAGACAAAGTCCTTGCACCCTTGGACATTCTATTGGAAAAGACCTAGATTTCCATAATCCCAAAATACAGAGCCCAGCTTGGTCCTTAGGTGGGGCAGGCTGGTCTATAGACAGGGCACTCAGCATGCTCACTGGCTAGCATTTATATGTATCTCTTCAGGAACAGAAATCCCCTTCCAGCGACTAACACCATTCTTACCATTCTTCAAGCCATGTCTGTTCATTCTTTCCTTAAATAACTCAGAGTTCAGTGTGCTCACCCTGTATCATTTATTATTTATGTAACTGAGTGTTTAGAGCAAACAACTCCTTTATGCTGCCTTTCTCCAAGCTAAGCCCTTTTAGTCATTTTGCTCAACTCCTTTCAGGGACTATTTCTGAAAACCCCTTCCCCTTATATCTAAAGGTAGGGTAAGGGATAGGGCCTTTCTTGGTAGATTTTCTGATTTCTTCAGATCTCTCTGAAGTTAGGGGATCTGCACCTGAACAAGAAAAAAAGCACACATTGGATTAATGCTACATACATTTATAGCAAAATCATGTGTTGTATAATTGATTAGTTGCAAACTTCTGCCATAGGACTGGAAAAGGTCAGTTTTCATTCCAATCCCAAAGAAAGGCAATGCCGAAGAATGCTCAAACTACTGCACAATTGCCCTCATCTCACAAGCTCAACATCCATTGGACCATCAAAAAAGCAAGAGAGTTAAAGTAAAACATCTATTTCGGCTTTATTGACTACAACAAAGTAGACTGGTTTGACTGTGTGGATCACAACAAACTGGAAAATTCTTCAAGAGATGGGAATACCAGACCACTTGATCTGCCTCCTGAGAAATCTGTATGCAGGTCAGGAACCAACAGTTAGAACTGGACATGGAACAAAGGACTGGCTCAAAATTGGGAAAGGAGTACATCAAGGCTGTAAATTTTCACTCTGCTTATTTAACTTATATGCAGAGTACATCATGTGAAAAGCTGGCCTGGAAGAAGCACAAGCTGGAATCAAGGTTGCCGGGAGAAATATCAGTAACCTCAGATATGCAGATGACACCACCCTTATGGCAGAAAGTGAAGAAGAACTAAAGAGCTTCTTGATAAAAGTGAAAGAGGAGAGTGAAAAAGCTGCCTTAAAATTCAACATCAAGAAAACTAAGACCATGGCATCTGGTCCCATCACTTCATGGGAAATAGATGGGGAAACAGTGGAAACAGTGTCAGACTTTATTTTCTTGGGCTCCAAAATCACTGCAGATGGTGACCGCAGCCATGAAATTAAAAGACACTTGCTCCTTGGAGGAAAAGCTATGACCAACCTAGACAGCATATTAAAAAGCAGAGACTTTACTTTGCCAATAAAGGTCCATCTGGTCAAAGCTATGTTTTTTTTCAATAGTCATGTACTGATGTGAGTTGGACTATAAAGAACGCTGAGCGCCGAAGAATTGATGCTTTTGAACTGTGGTGTTGGAGAAGACTTGAAAGTCACTGATGCTGAAGCTGAAACTCCATCACTTTGGCCACCTGATGCGAAATACTGACTTGCTGGAAAAGACCCTGATGCTGGGAAAGATTGAAGTTGGGAGGAAAAGGGGATGACAGAGGATGAGATGGTTGGATGGCATTACTGACTCGATGGACATGAGTTTTACTAAGTTCTGGGAGTTGGTGATGGACAGGGAAGCCTGGTGTCCTGAAGTCCATGGGATCGCAAAGAGTCAAACATGACTGAGCGACTGAACTGAACTGAACTGAACTAAGCTCCTGCCGTATGAAAACCAAGGAGAACTTTAAAGCAGTCAGGCAAGATTCTTTGGTATTTCACTGTGTAGGGGTGTCACATTTTAGAAACTAAGATTTGGCTCATCTTCCCAGTGGTTAGGGTTCTCTCTTAGCTCTGGACCTTTATTTATATTGGTTCCTCTTGCCTGAAATATATGCCACACACCACCTCCCCCAGCCTTTTACCACTTCTACTTGGTTTTGTAAGCTAGGCTACATTCTTCTTACTGCTTACTCATGTTTTGGCATTTATCTCTTTGCCTTTTATCTGACTACTTACTTGTTTGCATTCCCTAGTCAACTACTGAGGGCGGGAACTGTGTCTAATCAGTGCTGAGACACCTGGGGCCATCCTGGGGCTTAATAGATAATAGAGGGTAATAGATGTTTGTTGAGTGAAGGAATGAATGACAGTGCCTGCATTGCATTAATTACTTCCACATTTCAGTTTCCCCTTTAGAAGAGCCGCCATCCACCATTCCATTAGCAACTGTTCAGGCAAATTACAGAGGGCTGGGTGAGGGAGATCAGAGGGAAATGCTGTGTTTGTGATATTCAGGCTTCAGTTCCACAAGCACGAACTGGACACAGGCCAGAGGCCAGGCTTAATGCTGAGCAATACAGTGTGGCCCCAGCTCTCACCATGTTCACAATCAGTGTCCCCACTTGCTAGACGCACTGCTAGTTACTGAGAACCTACTCGGCCTGGGAATGGGTCAGGCACTTTCCATGCATGATTTCATTTTGATTTCACTGTAGGCACAGCCATGTGAATTCTTTGCAACTTAAAGATTTTAGTTCTATTGCTTCTTGTATTTTGCCTCAAGGTCAGAGATCAGGAGTTTCCTTATCGAAGAAACTTGGCCCGAGTCATCGTGAATGTGGAAGATGCTAACGATCACAGCCCTTATTTTACCAACCCACTCTATGAAGCGTCTGTGTTTGAATCGGCTGCTCTGGGATCAGCTGTACTGCAGGTGACGGCTCTGGACAAAGACAAAGGGGAAAATGCAGAACTCACATATACCATAGAAGCAGGTGAGAGCTGCTGCAGACGGCAGCGTCATGCATGGCACTGGACTCTCAGTGGTGTTTACCACCGTGTAAAATTCTCATAGTTACCATGTCTCCAAATGGATTTTTTGGCCAAGCAACTGCCCTATTTGCTCAATGATGGTGTATTAAGTTCTTGGCATTTCAGTAATATGTTTTCCATCATTGACAGCAAAGAAAGAGTTTCCTTTTATTGTGTTCAATCTCAGATTTTTCTGGAATGGAGAAGAGAGAAGACTGCGTAATAAACTCTGTGGCTTTTTCTGATGGGTCAACAAGTCCGTGGCCTCAGACTGAAATAACCAAAGCCTCCCATTATAGGAGGGCTGCCAGACAGTTCTGTGAATTGAATCTTAAAGATCATTGTTTACTTGTCAGTAGGTAGGCTGTGGGCTGTGGACTTCAAAAATGCCTACACCCCTCACACCCTGGTTCTCACAAACTCCCTTCATTGGAGTTGATATGAGTGGCATGGTAGTGGGTAGTGACTCAACAGCCTGCTTAACCTGACAGATAAATGAATACAGGCTCTTGTGTTGTTAAAACTTGAGAGTATTTTAAAAATTCAATTTTAATATCTAGAAGGCAAGACCATAGTTTACTGATGGTCTGCAGATGGACACTTAGAAAACACTTATGACAGAAGAGATGAATGTCCAAGCAAGGAGAGGACCGTAAGCCTAAAAACTACAAAGATCCTTTTTCTGCTCAATTTTCCCTGTCCCTGTTCTGTCTTTTTTGAACATTCAGGCCACATATTTCCATAATGTTCTGCAACATTATGTCTGCCGTGCATAATGCCAAATGCTGTCTCCTTTCACGCTAGCGCTGGAAAGGCTTTCTCTTGATTTAAATAAGGAGCATTTTTGAGAGTGGTTGAATTAAAATATGAATGTTAGAATGACAACTTTGGACTAAAAATTTTTAGGAAAAAAAGCCAACAACCTTCTTTAAAAATAGCCCCTCTATTGAATGACAATATAAAACTATTTCCTGTATGAGACACTGACATTTTACATGAGTCTGTGTAAACTCTATACCAAAAAAAAAAAAACAAGAAAAGACATGGGTTCATAACAGCCAGGTGCCTCAAGAGAATTAGTCCATTTCTTTTCCAGTTTTCCATAGAGTTTCCTTTCAGGCTAAAGCCTGACGGTGCATGTGTATGTAGATGTGTGCTAAGTCGCTTCAGCCGTGTCCAACTCTGGGCCCCTGTGGACTGTAGCCGCCATGGGATCCTCCAGCAAGAACACTGGGTGGGGAGCTGTGTCCTCCTCCAGGGGCTCTTCCTGACCCCGGGATCAAGCCCGTGTCTTCTATGTCTCCTGCATTGGCAGGTGGGTTCTTTACCACTAGTGCCACCTGGGAAGGCCAAGCCTGACAGTCCTTTTCTTAAAACGCTATTTTGCATTTCTTGTTTATCACAGGCCATTTTAATTATTTTGTTATTCAGTCCTTGTTCCTTTAGTTTCACAAATAATATAGGGAAACTTTAAAAAATAAATGTTTAAATACTGTCACAGGAAACGTGGCAATTCAATAACTATATTCATTCTATCAGTTCAGTTCAGTTCAGTCGCTCAGTCGTGTCCGACTCTTTGCGACCCCATGAATCACAGCACGCCAGGCCTCCCTGTCCATCACCATCTCCCCTAATCATGTGTGTTTTTTTCTTTTCTCCTCATTTATTTATGCATATACCTTCTTTTATATCATTGTAATCATTTAGGTATATGGTTTTATTTCTACTTTTCTTAACATCTTCTAAGTATTTGTCTGTGTGTCTACTTGTTTTTTATATTTGTCATTAGGGCTACTACTTCTCCTCTCAGATAGCCAGACAATTTCAAAACCAATTTGGAGGTTCTCAAAGAGTAATTTAAGGGTAACTTACCATCCAGCTGAAAGTTCTGCGTCGTTTATCTTTCAGCTTCCAAAGACTGTAGCCAAGTGCTAATCATGGAGAAAGAATTCAGTCATTTCTTCAATTAAAGCTAGGGAGAAAAGTTTTTTTTTCCCTTAAAATTTCTTTTATACAGAAAACTTGAATTTCCAGAAAACCCAAGGCATGCTTCGTATCTCAAAGAATAACCTTTGATTAGGTGTGTAAAAAACTAATGAGAATTACAGGACAGACAGACCTATGCTTGACCTGAACTGGTTCTGGTTAAGCCAAGTTTCTTTGGAGATCATGGTAGGAGACAGGCAGATCCCAGCTAGTTCAGGAGTTTGAAGTAAATAGCAAGTTTGGTGTAAAGTGTTGTTGTTTAGTCGCTAAGTCATGCCCCTCTCACAAAGCTCAATAAGCAAGATTTCACTCTGTTTACTGGTGGTCCATATTTAAGGCTTCCCTGGTGGCTCAATGATAAAGAATCTGCCTACCAATGCAAGAGACACAGAGACTTGGGTTCCATGCCTGGGTCAGGAAGATCCCCTGGAGAAGGAAATGGCAGCCCACTCCAGTATTCTTGCCTGGAAGATGCCATGGACAGAGGAGCCTGGTGGGCTACAGTCCATGGGGTCGCAAAGAGTCGGACACGATTGAGTGACTAAACAGCAATACATTTCCTGTCCCCTGCCTGGCCTGAAGTAACTACTGAAGCTTTTTTTTTTTTTTTTAAACTAATTAATTTGGCTGCACCAAGTCTCGGTTGTATCCTGAGGGATCTTTGGTTACGGCATATGGGATCTAGTTCTCCAGCCAGGGATCAAACCTGGGCCCCTGCCTTGGCAGCTCAGAGTCCCAGGCACAGGATCTCCAAGGAAGTCCCAGAAGCTTTTTGTTTTCACCCAAAGGCCTGAGGTAGACTCAAGTGCAGAACTTCAGGGTTGACGTTTGGCGCCAGCAGTGGTTCACAGGTGGCTTGGAGAGAGGGCAGTACAGGGGAGAGAAGCACTAGGAAAGAGCTAAGTTACGACGGGAGGGAGCGTATTAGACCCCAACATGGATACAGATGAAGAGTTAATCTTTTTTGGGTCTACCTCAGTCATTCAACAAATATTTATTGAGCTCCTTTTTTGTGCCAGGCACTGTGCTGTATACCAGATTCATAATGGTAGGTAACGTCAGCACAGCTTTTGCCCAGTTGCCAAAAGTCTATAAGAAGCCATGCCATTGTTATTGCTGAGTCACTAAATCGTGTCTGACTCTTTGAAACCCCATGATGTCGCCCACCAGGTTCCTCCAGCCATGGGCTTTGCTAGGAGGAATAATGGTGTGGGTTGCCATTTCCTTGTCTAGGGGATCTCCCCGATCCAGAGATAGAACCCACATCTCCCTGCATTGGTATAGATTCCAAGAAAACAAGCAGAGATTAGCTTCCAAAGATTCAAGTAGAGCAGAAGAGCGAAGGCAGGAAGTGGATTCCAAGTAAGCAGGACAGCGCACTGAAGAGAGAGAGGCAAAGCGGCCGCTGCACAGCGTCCTGGGGCGGGGCGCCAAGGAGGCCAGCAGCCACAGGGCCACAGAGCGGGGCCACGCTGCTCAGGGCCAAAGGCTGGGGCCTCGGTCAGCCCTGCCGTGTGCCTTGCTGTTATGCCCTGAGCCGGGAGGAAGAAAAGTCTCACCTGAAAACTCCAGATGGGGCCCCGTAATGAAGATGTAGCATTCAGGCCTGCATGTCAGGTGTCTCTATATTTGCCTCCCCTGAGATGCTACAGTGAAATGATTCCTGCCTTCTTGTGAGGGTCTGTGAATCAAATTTTGGAGCACAGTCAATTCCACAGTATCATTCACTGAAAATTTGCAAGCTTGTTCCTGAGCTCATTGGCCTTCTTGTTGTCATCATGAAATGGTCATGTTCAGGTGGCATGTCCACATTTGGGGTCAGATTCAAATTCTTTACCTCTGTTAGATTTGCTCCCTCTCAAGAAATAAACTAGCATACAAATAGACTTCACAGGAACATGACATTTTTGTTTTCAGACTTGGAAAAGTTTAATGAACAAGTACGCAGTAAGAAGTGTGTAAATAGCTGTAGCTATTGTATATTTTGACTCTTGTGACCCCATAGGCTGTAGCCCACCAGGTTCCTCTGTCCATGGGATTTCCCATGCAGGAACACTGGAGTGGGTTGCCATTTCCTACTCCAGGGGATCTTCCTGAGTCAGGGATCGAACCCATGTCTCCTACATTGGCTGGCAGATTCTTTACCACTGAGCCACCAGGGAAGCTCCATATTTCAATAAGCACTGTACTTGCCTACCTTCTCAATTCTGAAGCCTATCCTAATGATAATAACATTTAAACTCTCTGTATGTTGCCATACTGTAGAACTTCACACAGTACGAAAAACTCTGATATATTTGAATAACCGAGATTTTTAATGTGTGAAAGAATGGGGACCCAGAAGCATGTGTGTTGTTTGAGCAGTAGGGGACAGCCAGAAAGAAAGCCATATGGTGAAGGAGGCTGCTTCCCGTTGTTCATGACCTGTGAGCCGCGTTCTCTGCGCGTTTTGTGTCCCCCACTCTCTCCTCTTTTCCTCACCCTCCACAGTCCCGGGCGTCACCCCCCACCTGCCTCAGAGGAAGGCCTCTCAGCTTCCGCAGTGTCGGGGTGCACAGCGGGGTGCAGCCTCCCCGTCTCCTGAGGTTTACGCAAGTTCTTGGTTTCAGTGCCGCTTCTGATGAACAGTTCTGAGCTTCACCAGAAACCTCTCAGAAGTTTAGCAAGTAGAATGGCTACAGATTGAAACACTGCCTTGTCATTCGTTATGTCCACTGTACGTCCATGTGTGCATGTGTGTGTGTGTGTTGGAGTATAGGGGATTTGGAAAAACTTCTCACAGCTTACAAAGCAAGTGATGACTTGAGAAGACTCCTCCATGCCTGAGCAGCAAACCCCTCCCCCTCACCCAGGTCATGTTGGGAATGAAGTTGATCCTGATGATGTGAAACAATACCAATTCCATGCAGCAAAACTTACCTTTGGGATAATCTTAAACCAAATGGTGATTTGATACTGTTCGGACGCGATTCCTATGACCTTCTTTCTCACAGCATAGAACATGGAGTTGTGGTGCTGGTTTCAGGATAAATGCCATTCTACCAGTGTCACCGGCATGTGCCAGCCCAATCTGGGAATAAGAAAGTCCTAAGCATTCTTACTTGGAGAAGGCAATGGCACCCCACTACAGTACTCTTGCCTGGAAAATCCCATGGACGGAGGAGCCTGGTAGGCTGCAGTCCATGGGGTCACTACGATTCGGACACGACTGAGCAACTTCACTTTCACTTTTCACTTTCATGCATTGGAGAAGGAAATGGTGACCCACTCCAGTGTTCTTGCCTGGAGAATCCCAGGGACGGGGGAGCCTGGTGGGCTGCCATCTATGGGGTCACACAGAGTCAGACACGACTAAAGCGGCTTAGCAACAGCAGCAGCAGCAAGCATTCTTACTAGAAAAGTCTTTCATACAAACTCTTATTTCCCGGTTGGAAACTACATAAGTGCTGTGCTATTTTTCTTGTTTACCTGGATTAAGAAGATACTAATCTGAAATTCACAATGTACTGGAAAATTCATTTCAAAGTCTTTTGAATATCCTTTTAGGGAAGTTTTTCATTTTATTTCAGGATAAGGTGGAGTGAAAACAAATAATTGCTTCTATTTGCCATTCTGTGTAAAGTAGCCTCAAGATGAAGAGTTAATCTTCAGAAAATGACCCACTTGAACTCATTTTCTTGTTGATTTCTCTCTTGCAGGGAACACTGGGAACACATTTAAGATTGAACCGGTCCTGGGCATCATCACAGTTTCCAAAGAACCAGACATGACGACAATGGGTCAGTTTGTCCTGTCAGTCAAAGTCACAGATCAGGGTTCCCCACCGATGTCTGCCACTGCCATTGTACGCATTTCTGTCACCATGTCTGATAATTCTAACCCCAGGTTCACTCACAAAGACTACCAAGCAGAAGTGAATGAAAATGTTGATGTTGGAACATCTGTCATTCTAATCTCTGCCATCAGTCAATCCACTCTCATTTATGAAGTGAAAGATGGAAATGTTGATGGGATCTTCACCATAAATCCCTATTCAGGAGTCATCACCACTCGGAAGGCACTGGATTACGAGTGGACTTCCTCTTATCAGCTCATTGTCCAGGCCACCAACATGGCAGGAATGGCTTCCAATGTCACCGTCAATATTCAGATTGTTGATGAAAACGACAATGCGCCAGTTTTTCTCTTTTCTCAATATTCAGGCAGCCTCAGCGAGGCGGCCCCCATCAATAGCATTGTCAGGAGCTTGGATAACAGCCCACTGGTGATTCGAGCCACTGATGCTGACAGCAACCGGAATGCTCTGCTTGTGTATCAGATTGTGGAGTCCACAGCCAAGAAGTTCTTCACGGTGGACTCCAGCACAGGGGCAATCAGAACAATTGCCAGCCTGGACCACGAGACCATCGCCCATTTCCATTTCCATGTACATGTGAGAGACAGTGGCAGCCCCCAGCTGACCGCGGACAGTCCCATTGAAGTCAACATAGAGATGACAGATGTGAATGACAACCCACCTGTGTTCACTCAGGCTGTGTTTGAGACTGTCTT
Source organism: Moschus berezovskii (assembly GCF_049115385.1). Classification (NCBI taxonomy): domain Eukaryota; kingdom Metazoa; phylum Chordata; class Mammalia; order Artiodactyla; family Moschidae; genus Moschus; species Moschus berezovskii. Next base: position 50,947,024 of record NC_142484.1, read on the forward strand.
ACTCCTTCCGACCTATGTCGGAGTGGAGGTTCTGAAAGTTAGTGCCACAGATCCTGACTCCGAGGTACCCCCTGAACTGACGTACAGCCTAATGGAAGGCAGCTTGGATCATTTTTTAATTGACTCGAATAGTGGCGTGCTCACCATAAAAAATAACAACCTCTCCAAAGATCACTACGTGCTGATAGTGAGGGTGTCTGATGGAAAGTTCTATAGTACATCCATGGTCAGCATCTTGGTTAAAGAAGCCATGGACAGTGGCCTCCACTTTACTCAAAACTTTTACTCCACCTCCATCTCAGAGAACAACACTAACATAACCAAAGTTGCTATTGTCAATGCAGTTGGAAATCGCCTTAATGAGCCCTTAAAATATAGCATCTTAAACCCAGGAAACAAGTTCAAGATAAAATCTACCTCAGGGGTCATTCAGACCACCGGAGTCCCCTTTGACCGTGAGGAGCAGGAGGTTTATGAGCTGGTGGTGGAAGCCAGCCGAGAGCTTGACCATCTACGGGTGGCGAGGGTGGTGGTCAGGGTTAGCATCGAAGA